>NC_045427.1:583689735-584003664 GCF_902635505.1 Sarcophilus harrisii | reverse complement strand
TCTGAAGTACAAATTGGGGGATATGGGGGGGAAATGTCTCAGTCAGTCAGTAAATTTAAATGTCCACTATGTGCCAACCGCTGAGTATATAAAGAAAGGCCAAAGACAGAACTTACTCTCAAAGTGTTCCCAGTCTAATAGGGAAGACAACATGAAAATAATTCTGTACAAACAAAATATATGCAGGATAAATTGGAGATACTCAATAAAAGGAAAGCATTAAGGGAGAATCAGGAAGAGTATATCATAGAAGATGGTAAAATGCTCATAGTCAGGAGTTAAAGTGTCTTGGGTGAGGAACAGCAAAAAAGACCATTGTCACTGGGTCAGAGAGTATATGGAAGGTAGTAAGGTATAAAAAGATAATACAGGTAGGAAGGAACTAGATTATGAAGAGTTTTGAATGCCAAATAAAGGATTTTTGTTACTGATCTTGAATGTGACAATGAATTACTGGAGATAAGTGAATGGGTCCAGATCTGTGCTTTAGGAAATTTGGCAGCTAATCAGAGGCGATAGTAATAGATTTTTTTAAGGAATTTAGCCACAAAAGGAAGGAGAGATATAAGACTGTGGCTAGCTGGATTTGGGGGGTGAGTGGGGAGATGGGGAGACGTGTTTGTAGGCGATAGGGAAGCAGCATTTTGACAGGAAGAGATTGAAGATTGATAAGTGGGAATGATAAAGGGGACAGTCTACTACAGGAAATGGAATGGAATTAATTGTAGATGTAGAAGTGGTTGTCTTAAGAAGAGCTACTTATTAAGACAAGGATAAAGAAAGCTATATTCATAGAAGGAACCTGAGTGATATGAAATGAAAAGGGAAAAAAGAATTCTTGGCCTTCAATAAAATATAAAACAAGATTCTCAGATGAAAGGATGAGAAAAAACAATGATAAAGCCTCAAAAATAGGATCAAAATTGAAATATATTGCTTATTTCTTTGGGAACTAATCTGGGGAGCAGGGAAGGCAGAAGGAAGGAGGGAGAGACAAAAATGGAGTCCCTTGATATAGAAATCTCTCTCTGAAAGTAAGCCTTAGATTAACTCTTATGTTTGGAGTTATGATCCAATCCCTACAATCAGGACTCCCTAGATGGAGTCCAAGTTGTCTCAAGAATCTGTCATCAAGAATCTTAGGTGTGATGGATTGTAAATGGCCATTCAGACTCTTGGGCCAGGGCCTAACAGGACCTATGTTCATGACTGATTGTATTGCTTACTGACACCTGTATATATACATACATATATATATATATATATATATCTCCTTCCAATAAACCTCATTTTGTTTTGTAAACATAAGTCTTTTGTGTGATTTTAACTCCATTTCTTAAATGCAAGTCAAATTTGGAATGGGTTTGTCTATCAGGTTTGCGCACACTTGTATTAATGTTATATTGAGTCATCAATCAATCAAAGGGAAAAGGGAAGGGGATGAAGCTTGATCTCATCAGTTTTGGCTCTAAGAGGGAATAGCTTAATCATTCAGTTGGGTTTAGAAATATCTAACCCTGTAAAGAAGTAGGAGGAGAAAGAGGAAAGAAAGAGAAAAGAAGGGCAGAAACACAAGGAAAAAAAAGTAAGAGAAGGGGAGAAAGGTGAAAGGAGATAAGATAGTGGGTAGGGTGGATTAAAAAACACTCCTAAGAATAGGATGGAAAGAGAGAACAAAAGTATATACAGGGTAGAAAATAGGATGGAGGGAAATACAAAGCTGGTAATGAATATGAATGAGATGAACTCTCCCATAAAATGGTGAATAGCAAAGTGGATTAAAAAACAGAATTCTACAATATTTTGTTTACAAGAAACACATTTGACACAGATAGACATGTATAGAGTAAAGGTAAAAGGCTGGAACAGAATTTATTTTGCTTCAGCTTAATTAAAAAAAATGCTGATCTCAGATAAAGCAAAAGAAAATAGATCTAATTAAAAGAGATAATAAAGGAAAATATATCTTGATAAAGGATACCATAACTAATGAAATAATAACCATATTAAATGTATATGCACCAAGTAGTAGATATTCCTAGAGAATCAATTAAGCCAGTTATAGGAAGAAATAGACAGCAAAACTATATTAGTTGGAGGACTTCCACCTTCCCCTTTCAGAATCAGATAAATTTAACCACAAAATAAACGAGAAAGAAACTAGGGAGGTTATTAGGATCCTAGAAAACCTGGATATGGTAGAGCTCTGGAGAAAACTGAATAAAGACAGAAAGGAATATACCTTTTTCTTGGCAGTACATGGCACTTACATAAAAACTGACTATGTATTAGGATATAAAATCCTCACAATCAAATGCAGAAAGGCAGAAATAGTAAATGCTTCCTTTTCAGACCACAATGAAATAAAATACTTAATAAAGGGTCAGGGAAAATTAGACTAAAAACTAGTTGGAAATTAAATAATTTAATTCTTTAAAAAATGAGAAATAATCTATAATTTCATGCAAGAGAATGATAATAATGAGACAATGTGCCAAAACCTATGGAATGCAACCAAAGAAGTTCTTGGGGGTAATTTAATATCTTTAATCACATGAATAAAATAGAGAAAGAGATCAATGAATTGGTCACGCAACTAAAAAAATCTAGAAAAAGAACAGATTAAAAATCCAATACCAAATTAGCAATTCTGAAACTCAGAGATCAATATAATTGAAACTAAGAAAACTTTTAAAATAATAAAATTAAGAGTTGGTTTTATGAAAAAACAACAAAATAGAAAAAACTTTGGTTAATTTGATTAGAAAAGAAAAAGAAAAACCTCAAACACCAGCATTAAAAAATGAAAAAGGTGAATTTACCACCAATGAAAAAGAAATTAAAGCAATAATTAGGAGATTTTGCGCAACTGTATGGCAGCAAATCTGGTGATCTAACCAAAATTTAAGAATATTTACAAAAATATAAATTGACTAGATTAACAAAAGAGGAAATAAATTACTTAAATAATCCCATTTTAGAAAAAGAAATTGGACAAGCCATTAATGAACTGCCTAAGAAAAAATCTCCATGGATTCATGAGTGAATTCTACCAAATATTTAAAGAACAATTAATTCCAGTACTTTGTAAACTATTTGGAAAAATAAATAAAGAAGGAGTACTACCAAATTCCTTCTATGAGACAAATATGATACTGCTATCTAAACCAGGAAGAGTCAAAACTAAGAAAGAAAATTACAGACTAATCTCCCTAATGAATATTGATGTAAAAATTTTAAATAAAATATTAACAAAGAGATTACAATTTATCAGCAGGATAATACACTATGATGAAGTGAGATTTATACCAGGAATTCAGAGTTGATTCAATATTAGGAAAATTATTGCCATAATCGACCGTATCTATAATAAAATCAACAAATCATATGATAATCTCAATAAATGCAGAAAATTTTTTTGACAAAATACAGCACCCATTCCTATTAAAAAGAGAGTATAATGAGAAAGGGAACTTTCCTAAAAATAATGAGCAATATCTATCTAAAACCAATAGAAAGCATTATTTGTAATGGAGAGAAGCTAGAGAAATTCCCAATAAGATAGGAGTGAAACAAGGATATCCATTATCACTACTATTATTCAACATTGTACTACTGATGTAGGCTTTAGAAATAAGAAAAGAAAAAGAAATTAAAAGAATTAGGCAATGAAGAAATAAAACTATCACTCTTTGCAGATGACATGATGATATACTTAGAGAATTCTAAAAAAATCAACCAAAAACCTACTTGAAGCAATTAACAGTTTTAGAAAAGTTGCAAGTTATAAAATAAACCCACCCAAATCATCAGTGTTTCTTTCTATTACTGACAAAGCCCATCAGCAAAAGATAGAGAAATTTCATTTAAAATAACTATAGACAAAATCAAATATTTGGCTAACTGCTAAGAAAAACCAAAGAATTATATGAACACAAATATAAAACCTTCTCATACAAATAAAGTCAGATCTAAAGAATTGGGAAAATATCAATTGCTCATAGCTAGGCTAAGCTAATATAATTAAAATGATAATTCTGTCTAAATTGGTCTATTTGTTCAGTGTCACACCAATAAAACTGACAAAAGATTATTTTATAGAACCAAAAAAAAAAAATAATAACAAAATTCATCTGGAACAACAAAAGGTCAAGAATATCAAGGGAATTAATGAAAAACAACAAAGGATGATAGCTTAGGGCAAAAATTGCTAGGAAAACTGGAAAATGATATGCCAGAAACTCAGCACAGAACTATATCTCATACTCTGTACCAAAATAAGGTCAAAATGGATACATGATTTGGGCATAAAGAACCATAGACAAATAAGAGCAAGGGATAATTAACTATCAGATCTTTGGAGAAGAGAGGAAATTATGACCAAAGAAGAACTAGAGAACATTATGAGAAGCAAAATGGACAATTTTGATTACATTAAATTAATTTTTTTTTTGCACAAACAAAACCAACAGAACCAATATTAAAAGGGAAATACAAAGCTGGGGAGAAATATTTATAGCCAGTGTTTCTGATAAAGGTCTCATATCTTAAACATAAAGAAATGTGTCAAATTTATAAGAATGCAAGTCATCCCTAATTGATAAATGGTCAAAGGATATGAACAGACAATTTTCAGATGATTAAATTAAAGCCATCTATAGTCATATGACAAATGCTCTAAATCACTATTGATTAGAGAAATGTAAATTAAAACAACTCTGAATCTATCTCAATCTTTTTCCATTTTAATCACACTGGATTTTTCTCCAGTGTGGCTCCTCTGATGCTTATAAAAATGAGGACATTGCCTGCATCCTTTCCCATAATCACATTACTTATCGTCTTAAGTGGTGTCTTAAGTGGATTCTCTGATGAACACAAGATGGAGGCTCCCTTGTTTGCTAAAACCTGAATAATCATTGAATCCTCTTCTACATTGATTTACTCCTGTATTCTCTTCCTATGTGACTCTCTGATAAACGCTGAGATATTTACTTCAAGCAACTATTTACCAATATGATCACATATATAAGTTTTCTTTCCTATATGGACTCTCTGATGAATCTGGACAAATATTTTCCCACTGAGCTCTCTGCCATGCTTATCATGTGAATGGAATTTCTTTCATGTGTGGATTCTCTGATGACCATAAATAAAATATTGGAACATTTTATAGTTTTTCTCCCACCATATTTTTCTGGTGGATGACATGTGACTTTCAAATCAAGATTCTCTTGTACTTCTACAAAATCTTTTAGGTAGCCATTGGTCAGATTGCTTCACTATTATATCATGGACAGTTTTGTTCTAAATCAAACAAATGTTGACCTAAGAGAGTTTCTGACCCTTTTTTCTTTTTTCCCCCATTTTCTTTTTTTTTTTTTATTATAATTTTAAAAACTTAAATAGAAAATAGAAAAAATGCCATGTGTCCCAATAGAACATAAGAGAATTCAAATTATGTAAAAATAAATTTTCATTTAAAGAAAGCATATATTATAATAGAATCCATTGTATTCAGAACTGTCCATCTTTGCTTCCTTATAGAGTTTTTGTTCTCTGCTGTGCACTTTTTGCTGTATTCCTTTTACTTCCCCCTCCCCCAATTCTCCTAAGTAGGCTACAGTTAAGCATGGAGAAATCTAATTTACATTTATATCTATGTATATCTATATTCATATATATAGATAGATAGATAGATAAACTTATAACACATACACACATACACACATATATACATACATACACATACACATTATCTCATTTCTTATCCCTGCTAACTCTTCCATTTTATTTCTACCCATTAACTTGCCTGGCTGTTACTTAGTCTCCCCACTTTCCTGTCTTTATCCTCTTCCCCTATTTTTCCCTCCCTCTTTATCCCTTTCCATTGTTTTACACCCTTATCACCCTACTACATCCCACCTTATCCTTTCCTTCCTTATCTCTTATAGATTTTGGAATGTGCTATATACTTCTTTATACATATTCATGTATACATATGTGTATATGTATGTAGGTATGTTTCCCTCATTCCATTGCCAATGTGAATAGAATTTCAGAACTATCAGCTCTCCTCCCCCATTCTATTCCTGTGTGTCAGTTCTTGCTCTCACACATAATATAGCATAACACTATTTTTACCTTTTCCAACATGGTTTTGTTTTTTAGAATCACTTCATATTTAACTCTACACCAATCTTTCTTTTGGACTATCCACTTACTAATAATCTTAGACTTTTGACTTATATTTCCATATATAAAATAAACAGTTTGTCTTTATTGAATGCCTTGAAATTAGTCTTTGATATTGGCTTGTATATGTCAAATTTTTTGTTGAATTCAGATTTGTTTGCAACAAAATCCTGAAAGTATAATAATTCATTTAATATCCTTTTTTTCATTCAATATTATACTTAATTTTGTTGAATGTATTATTTTGGGCTACAACCCTACTTCTTTTGATTGTTGATATACAGTATTTCAGGACCTACAGTCTTTTATTGTAATTGCTGATAGATCTTGTTTGATCTAATTGTAGCTCCAGCATATTGGAATTATCATTGTTCTTCCAAAATTTTCTGTTTCATCTGAGGATTTCAAATTTAGCAATGATGTTCCTGAATGTTTTTCTTGTAGGATCTCTGACAGATGGTAATGGGTGAATCTTTTAATTTCTATTTTTCCTTCTTGTTCTATCACTTCAGGATAATTTTATTTGATTAATTCTTTTATTATTGTCTCAAGGTTCTTTTCTTGGTTATGGCTTTCAGGTAGTTCAATTATTTTTATATTTTCTCTTTTTGATCTGTTCTCCAGATATGTTATTTTTCTTTTTAACTGTTTCACATTCTGTTCTAATGTTTCATTATTTATATTTTATTTTATTTTATTTTATGGTCTCATAATATTGTTTCCCTTTGCCCAATTCTAATTTTCAAAGAATAATTTTCTTAAGATTTTGGATTTTCTTTTCTAGTTGGTTTCTTTTCTGTTTTCTTTTCATAATCTTCTTGTTTTTCTGGGAATGTTCTTTTTAAAGTTTTTTTCAATCTCTTGATTTTAAAAGTATTTTTGAGGTTTTTTCTATTAATTCATTTTAGGAAGGTGGCTATTTAATGTTATTCTTTCAGGTAGGAGAGGCTTTTTAAAAATTTCATTATCCTCTTCTGAAGATGAATCCTGGTTTTCCCTATTTCCATAGTAACTTTCTATAGTTGGGTTCTTTCTCCTTTGCCTGCTCATTTTTTAAAAATAAGAACTTTAAAACTCTAATCCTGGGGTCGGGGCAATAGTGCCTCTGGTTTTTGACTTCAGTTGTTCCCTTCGACCTGGAACACAAAAACTCCAAGCTCCTGTAAATGCCCACAGCCAACAGCTTCCCTGCCCAACTGCTTCTTCACTAATTAAGGATGTGTTGGTTTCTTCTCACCCAGGTATTTTAGCAACAGAGCTAATCTGGAGAGTTTAGGATTTCCTGAGCTTTTCTGTCATTTTCCCAGAATCCTCTCCTCTGAGCATTTTACCATGGAAAGATTATTCTTGAATATTAAATTTCCTGGTTTGCAGATGGGCCTTTACTTCCTCAAAACAATCGTCTCCATTTTGCCCTTTCATATCCGTGAGTGGCATCTTTTTCTGACTCTTGCCAAGGTATAAACTCTTAATAATGTGATTTTCCCTTGAAGATTCATCATGTCATTTTCATTCCTGAAATCATAAATAGCCATACTATTGCAGAATTGATGCTATAAATGGTTATATTGCTCTAAATACCTGGAACCATCCCCTTGGACATTTATCATTCTATGATAGTTTCCTAATATTTAGGGCGTCACTATTCCCCCAGTGTACTAGCAGGATGGATCTTATCCTAAGTCTCTCAATCTTTCCTCTTAAAGATGTATCATATATAATTGTAAATCTAGTTTTCTAAAACAATAAAAAGAACATTTACTGGTTTGGAGAAGTTCAGAAAGTTCAAGCTACTTCATTCATTGACCTAAAGGACAATGACTACATAAAGCAAGAAAATAACTTGTTTGTTTGAGCTATGCCATGTATTTTTGTTTTTCAATGTAGGAAAAAGGGAATGGATAGGTGATGAAAAGAATGGGAATTAAATACTAAAATCTGATGTAAACCACCTCAGCTATCACTATTATTAGCAAAACTACCAATGTGACTAATTTATTATTAATTCTTTTACTTAACATTCAAAATTACGATGTTAACAAATGCAAATAAAATAGATATTAGTAGAATTAAACCAATCTCAAAATTGCTTAGATGACTTCACCTTCCTAAAAATAGTAGGGATCAAAGAAAACTTTCCCTTCTGGAAATTGTATTGTTGGTCTTTGCAGAAATTAATACATAAAAATACTGGGGTGCCTTTGTCTCAGGCAACCACTTTGATTTATGCAAATTCTTTAAATATATGCCCTTCATTCAACAAAGATACAATAGATACTTAATCAGCATTTCTTGAATGAACTGTATGAATAAAAGGATTTTGTTTACTCCTTTCTACCTAAAGCATTCTAGCAGACTTCATTACTAAAATTAGGCATTCTGCCAATACCTTTGCAATGGCATTTAAAGACAATACTTGTAGAAACTTTCAGAAAAAAAACCCATCAACTCAACTACTGACACCAAGGTCACTCATTGACCTTTGCTTTATCAACTACCTTAATAATTGGTTTATTCTGGAGGAGGATGCAGGTGAGACCATTCATGGAATAATTAGAAACTGAATAAAATGTTAGACTGACTGTAAAATTTTGAATTCAAAGATAATTTATACTAAATTTTCTTCCCTGGAATGACTTGTGCATACACACTGATATTTGAAAAAAGTGATTGCTAACAATACACCTGGAATCAGTTCCAAAGGGCTCATAAGAGCTAATTGTTAACATTTTCAGCATTTACATCTCAGAAATAAGCAAATGCTACGAATCTGTAGCAGCTGTTAGGTGGTGCTGTCAATGAACTGGAGAAGGAAATGGCAAATCACGCAAGTGTCTTTGCTAAGAAAACCCCAAATGGGGTCGTGAAAAGTCAAACATGACTAAAAACTACTGAACAACAATATCAAACAAATCAGATCTTGATTTATTGTTTTCTTGATGGTCTAAACTTAAGAAAATAATGAAGAAGATATTAATCATGCAAATTAAACTTAAAAGTGTCCTGTGAACCTTTTTTTTCCCCGACCTGAGAATCTGTTTTATTAAATAATTAACAACAGAGTACTACTTCCAATTCAAGTGAATTCCACAGTTAAAAAAAAAAAATCCAGCAAAGAGAAATAATAGTAGATCCAGTAAGGATAAATGGGGTGTTGAGGGAGCACTAGCACCTCTGGTGAGAGGGCCTTCCCAACACTTTTGGTGTCCACAAGAAGCAGATGTCAAATTCATGTACTGCATCCCCAGCCATTGTCAGTGGTCTTGATTCTACTTGGATGACTCTGAAAGAGAGAGGGAGGCTGATAACATTGTGAAACTTCCTCACATAGATCCAATTCACACAAGAATCAGTATCCCTCCCTTTTAGTCATTAGTCCTCTGTGATTTCTTTCCACTTTATGAGCTCTTCAGGTGACTTTTGGATCCCTCTGCACAGATCAGCAAACTACCAGGGGCCGAATGAACCTGGCAGTCTCTCATCAGCCTGTTTTAAAAACATTCTTCCCTCTTCTGGCTAACAACACAAAGGAAGGTGGATTTGGCCCATGGTGTGATTTGTCAGCCCTGCTCTATAGCAGGAAATCTTAACCTTTTTTGTGTCTTACACCCTCTTAGCAAAAACCTGCTGAACCTATGTAATCCTTTTCAGAATGTTTTTAATTGCATAAAATATAGCTCATAAGATTGCAAAAAGAAATTAATTTTGTTAAAATATAGCTATAAAAATATTTTTAAAACAAGTTCACAGATCTCAAAATAAAAACCCTAGAATCTACTGAAATATCTGGACATTCTTCAACTGTCCATAAAAAAGTTTGTCGAGCCAATAATATCTGGGGCTCCGGATAACTCATATCACCTATGTCAGCAAACAATATCATGCTGGTAGTAAACTTGTCTTTGTTGGTAGGAGCATAAATAGAGGTCATTCTTTGTATTACAGCTGAGAATCTAAAGATTAGACCGCTTCCTCTGACCTAGATCATGACAGAGTTTTTAGGAAGAAGCAGAAAAAGTTAAATCACAGATGTACACCAGGCTATAGGAAACTGAGAACTTAATAAAAGCAGTGGGCAGCAAACTGAAAAATAAACTTCAGCTAACAGATGGGGTTGACAATGACAAAGCTGCTCTCCTCCATTACTGCTCAGTAAAAAAGAGAGGCAATCAAAATGTTCCAGAAACTTATTGCATGGACTTGAGCTTAAAGAAATCACAAGTACCTCTACCTATTCTGGAGCTGAGGATGGAGAGTTTTGTCTCTGTCTTATCTCAAAAGAGGTGGTGTATATATAAAGGGTCTTATCAATCCTAAGTTGTACTAAATGTCAGTTACTTCTCTGATCTGTCAATGGCAAATCTATTTTTCCCTTCAAATGATTTCTCACTTTTGAGAATCAAACTCCCCCCAAAAGAAAGGTTTGTCTGTTGCCAACATTTCTTCTTCTCCTCTTACTCAGTTTTCAAGCCTTTGCAAAAAGGCTTCAAATCTCATTACCTACCAATAATAACAGAAGGTATAGATAGAAATAGGGCTAGACCTGTAATTTCATTGATGTAGAGAACTGCAAGGTAAAGAAAGTCCTTCTTTCAGTGCAGTTTGGCACTGAAATAATGTGTCTACAATGTATAGTTTTAGGGGTTTTCCTAGATTACTGAGAGATTAAGTGATTTGTCTAGAGTCATAACCAGTATGTCAGAAGTAGGACTGGAACCCAAGTCTTCCTGATTCAAAGATCAGCTGTTTTCCCACACCTCTAAACCATTAATAGTCTCCTAATTTAAGCTTGTATGTGGAAATGCATAATGGAACCAATGTGATCTAGAGAAAAATTATATCCCCTCATTTTCACTGTCATTAGGGGGTCCACAGCCCTCTATAATACACAAGTGATCCCATTCTGTCCCATCTTCTTCACCAAGGATTCCATCTCCTACTCCATACCTTTTTATTGGATGTTCCCCATGCTTAGAGTTTTCTCTCTCCTCATCTCAACATCCCAGCTTCTTTGGCTTCCTTCAGGTCTTAGTTAAAATCCCACCTTCTGCAAATAACCTTTCTCAAATTCATTTAGTGCTACTGCCTTCTCCCTAAGAAGATCTCCAACTTATGCTTTTAATATCTTGTTTACTCATGGTTATTTACATGATTTCTCTCCAATTCAACAGTGAACTCCTTGACAGAAGTGAACCTTTAGCCTTTTTTGTATCCTTAAATTTTAGCCTGACACATAGCAGGTGTTTAATAAATGCATGTTGATTTTGTCAGCCATCTTCACCACTCAATAAGGTGCCATAAGGAAAACACAGGTAAATATATTTATGGAATAGTTAAAATTTGAAAAAAATTACGTTAATTGTAAGACTGAATCTCGTAGTAATTTATCCTGTGTTCTCTTCTCTGTCTTGCATACTCAGAATATACACCTGTCTTTGAGAAAAATAACAGTATAGGCTCAAGTGAATTCTATACAGGATTCAGAAGAAGCAAGATCAGGAGTCCTTGACATTTTTCCTAATTCTACTTTTATTGAACACTAAATTGAATGCCCTCTGCTTTTCAGATCACCCCAGCTTTCAGGGTATTTTCTGGTCTTACTCCTTTGGAGCTGACCTCTGAGGGCTCATGGTAATTCACATCCCCTAAATCACCAAGCTGCATCATAGCAGGACCTTTGCCTTGGCTCTCCTGGTCGCTTTGGTGGGGGCCCACTCTCTATAACACAGGTAAAGAGTGAGAAGACCTTCCTGGTAGTTCTAGGCCAGATCATAGCAGTGTTTAAAAAGCGTTTCTAAAAAATATGAAAGGACCCTTTGTAGAATAGAGCTTTGGAATGAAGCTCCCTAGTTGCATTATCTCTGTAGCTTTTCCTAGTACTGCTTGTAGATTAATAGCTCAACTGTACCTATCGAATTTGACATGTAAGTCAGAATAGAGGAGAGAGAACATTCCAAGCCTGGGGGACAGCCAGAGAAATTGCCTCTAAAAGAAAGGTGTGAAAAAAGGAGACAACAGCTGGTCCCTAAACCTGTATTTGTGACTGATGAAGCTTCATGTCCTTACTACATTTCCTTATTGCAGTAATGGTACCATCATGTGTCCTACTAGACCTGAAACTTTGGAGTCATCTTTAATGCTCTCTGGTTTCTCAATCTCCAGGTCGAAATCAGTCATGAGACCTGGATGATTCTGTCCCTTTGAAGCACCTCTCATAGTATTACTCTACTCTCCACTCAGATATTGTCATTTTCTTAGTTCAGAGAAGTATCATTTCTCTTCTGGACAATCACAATAGCTCCCTTACTGGCCTCCCTTCTTTCAGCCTTCTTTTTCTGAGGCAATTGGGGTTAAGTGACTTGCCCAGGGTCACAGAGGTAGGAAGTGTTAAGTGTCTGATACCAGATTTGAACTCAGGTCCTCCTGACTTCAGGCCTGGTGCTCTCTCCACTGTGCCATCTAGCTGTCCCTTTCCAGCCTTTTTTCTTCACATAATTGTACAAATAATCTCTGTAAAGTATATTTCTGATCACATTTTTCTGCCAGGAATTTTTAATTTAGTCCTATCTTTGTGTCCCCTTTTTAGAGAAAGCTAGGTAATCTGATGGATAGTGCATCTGACTTGCAATTAGAAAAAGCCCAATTCAAATCCTATATCAGACATTTGTCATTCTTGTGACTCTGGACAAGTCTCTTAATAAATCTTAGTATGCCTCAGTTTCCTTATCTGCCAAGTGGGAATAACAATAAAAATATTAATAGCATCTATTTCCCAAGGCCATTGTAAGAATCAAAAGAGATATTATATGTAAAGCATTTTGTAAACCTTAAAGCATTATATAAATTCTAAATTATTATTATTCTATGAAGCTTTCTTTCCCTAATCCTCACAGCCAAATATGATTTTTCTCTCAAATATTCTTTAAACTTGCCAAATAGCCATCTCGTTTGTCCCCATCACTCTGTTTTGTACTATGCTTGTAACTACCTTTGGAAAACTGAAATTTGGAGGTAGGGCTTGATCACTTGAAAGACTGACCTTGATACCTACCCTATCCTTCATCCCCATACTTCACCCTCACACCTTTGGGAAAAGAAGTTAGCATAGCTGGGCAATCAAGAAGGGACTGAAGAGCTAAATATGGAAGTGAACAATAGCCATGCAAAAGAAGTAAGAATCTATCCTCCTTCCAAAAAAAACTGTTACTGCCCCAGTGTTGCAAAACCAAGAAAATGTCAGCAGGAGGGAATCTAGACAACAGGTTAGATTTGGCGACCCCATATGATTTCTAGCAAAGTCACTTTTCTCCCCTTCCCCCAACATTCAGGTTAATCAAATTTCAAAATTTACCCAGTCCTTCCCATCTGGAGCACATTTACTTACTATGTGGGCAACTGGGCAGAAAAGGCAACTAGGAGAAACAGGAGATACAGCATCACACCTGGAGTAAAGACCTGACTTCCAATCCAGCCTCAAAAACTTACTGGCTATGTGACTCTGAGCAAATCACTTAACCTGTTTGCTTCAACTTCCTCAAATGTAAAGTGAATTTCATAACTACCTGTCTCACAGGATTGTTGTGAAGATCAAATAAGGTATTTATAAAGCACTTATCACAATTCCTAGAACATAGTAGGTGATTAATTAATACTACTTTTATTATTCTAAAACTACTGCTCAATAAAAATGTCAAGCTGTGTGTAAATTTTATTATAAGCTTACAAATAGAGAGCAAATGAAGGAGAAAGCATTCCTTATTCTTGAGAAACAAAAGGATAGATCTCCCAATCAGGGAGCTGGAGCTCAATGGAGCAGCAATCCTTCTTGATCCAAAGCAATCTGCTACAATCCCAAGTGCCAAAAACCTTGTCAAAGGGACCTATAGTTGGCATTGATCTTAACACTATTTATTATCATTATTTTTTTTTCCTGAGGCAATTAGGGTTAAGTGACTTGCCCAGGATCACACAGCTAGGAAATGTTAAGTGTCTGAAGCATCTCCTATGATCTTGACCAAGAAACTGCAGAAGTTCACTTAAAGAAGATTGTCACAAATGCTGCAGTCATAGTGTCAGCCTCCTTCAATGACCCCCAATATCAGGCCATCAAAGTTTCTGGGACGATGGCTGGTGTTGGAGTGTTCTGGTCATTGCTAAGCCACTTGCTGGAGCTTGTGCCTTGAGAAAAAGGTGTTGGTCCTTGACCTTGAAATTGGTACTTTCAATGTCTCTATTCTTACAAGGAAAATAGCATCTTTGAAGTTAAGTCCATAGCTGGGGACACCCACTTGGACAGGGAGGACTTGGAAAAATGCAGACAACCACTTCATTGCTGAGTTTGAGCAAAAGCACAAGGAGAACAGTGGGAACAACAGGGCCATCCAAGACCACTTGTGAACGGGCAAAGTGTACCCTCTCCATACTGATGGACTCCTCCTACGAAATTCCACATTTCTGTCACCTGTGCCCATTCTGAAGGGCTGAAGGCCCACCTCTTCCTTTGACACACTGGGAAAAGGTCCTGAGAGATTCCAAGCTGGATAAATCCCAGATCCATGACATTGGCTTGAGCGGTACCTTACATCTGAAGCTTCAACAGTGAAGAGCTCAACAAGAATATCGTTTCCGAAGAAGCTGTTGCTTGTGGGATAATTGGCTAGGCTGCCATCTTGTCTGGAGACAAATCAGAGGATGTGCAGGACTTGCTGCTGCTTGGACATCGGTTCTCTTTTGTGGAATTGAAAAGAAAGGTTGAATTGTGTCGCCTCTCATCAGATGAAATGCCATCATTCTGAACAAGCAGACACCGATTTTTGTTTTTTACCATCGACACTGATTACCTTTATAAAGGTGAGAAAGCAATGACAAAGGATGACCTGCTTGCTCACTGCAGGGTGAGAATAAGATCACCCCTGATGAGAGATTTGGTCATTTGAGCAAAAAAGACTTTGAGTGTTTGATCCAGGAGGCCGAGAAACACAAGAAGAGAAGCAGAGAGATGGCGCCTTCCAAGAATTCTCTCCAATCTTATGCTTTCAATAAGACCATTGCAGAAGATGAGAAACTCTACGGCAAAACTCATGATGCAGGCAAAGAGAAAATCCTTAACAAATGTAATGAAATAACCAGCTGACTGGACAAGAACCAGGCTTCCAAGAAAGAAGAATCTGAGCATCAGCAAAAAGAATCAAAGAAGGTCTCCAACCCCATCATTCCTAGGCTGTAGTAACGTAGGAGACGTGCCCAGTGAGATCCTAGAAGCCCCATCTGGAGGTTCTTCTCCCAGACCCACCATTGAAGAAGCTGACTAAATGCACCCAAGGAAAGAATATTTCACAGTTTTCCAAAACTGAAAGATTCCAATTTGAAGCTAAAGCAGTAGCAATTTAAAAGTAATATTTAAGCTACAGTGTAAATCAGAGTATTCTGGATACTTGAATGTGTGCAGAGGGAAAGAAATGAAGCCCATTGTACTTCATCAGGACTGTGGAGAAGTGGAAATTTGTCCTGGAGAATAAAAATCTATTTCAAAATGGAACTTAAAAAATGAGGGAGCAACATTAAACTGAACAAGCCTGCCCTGTGGATTCCCAATTAAGATATGGCTAGAAATCAATCATAGGCCTCTAAGTGTAAGGAGGTTTCAAGAGAGGCAAAGTGTGGATAAGCTCACTTTCATTTTTGAACTACCTGCTGGGACTGTTGGGGGGCTGGGTTTGAAAGGAAAGCTACTGCTCTGAGAAATGAGGAAGCCAAAAACCGGGCCATGAGTCACCACCCACCTCAGCCTCTGCCCAGCACACTGACAGCTCACCCGCTATTCTCCCTTGCAGTATTTTCTAAATAATAATTAACAACAACAATAATAGTTATATATATATATATATATATATATATATATGTAATACTATGATTTATATTTTTATATCGTATAATAGTTACCTCATTGTAATATATTAGTATATGTACTATATTACATACTAATTTAGTATATATAAATGTCATACTATTGTATGTCATACTCATATATTTATATATATATATATATAATTATGTTACTAATTAGTATTTTTGCCATGTATACTAGTATAGCATTATATTATTATGTTATTTTATATTACTAGTTATTCTTTTGTTGTGGTGGTTGTTCAGTCATTTCAGTCATATCTGAGTTTTTGTGACTCAGATTTGGGGTTTTCTTGGCAGAGATACTGGAGCAGTTTGCCCTTTCCTTCTCTAGTTCATTTTATAGATGAGAAAACCAAGGTAGCCACAGGTTGAGAGGTTTTCCCTGAGTCGTGCAGGTATCCATTGTCCAGGCTGAATTTGAACTTGGATCTTGCTTCTCATGCCAGCACGCTAGACTGTGGGGCCCCTCTGAGGTATCCTTCCACGATCCGTTATTCCTTAGACAAAAAATTCTTCAGCATTTTACTCCTTCAAGCCCCAGATGGTTTCAGTCTGTGTGACCCCTAGCAGAATATGTCATCCCCACGATTGGAGGTATTTTTTAAATTTTTGTCTTTATGTCTCTAGCACAGTGTCTTTGGACATAGTGGGCACTTAATAAATAAATAATTTTTAGAAAGAATTTTAATAAATAAATAAATAAATAATGGCAGGCACTAAATTGATTAAATAGTTTCAAAATAAAATCTACCATGGGGTCCTTTCTTCAAATCCCCCAATCTCTATTCATGGGGAAAAATTTCCTCCGCAGCTGTGAAGACACTGTTTTGAAACTCAAAGCACATACCCCAAGTTTTAAAGAGCAATATGGTTCATTTACTGAGAAGAAAAAACCCATTCAAAAATAAGTCCTCCCGAAACAATCCTAATCTAAAAAGATTATTTCTCTGTTTTCTACTATCTCAGAACTGCATCTTCTGTGTGTCTCTTTCTATCTCTGTCTCTATGTCTTTCTCTGATTCTCTCTCCTATTGTAATATCTTTAAGATGAGTTCTTAGTAATGATAAATTTTCAAATGATTCAAATTAATATTATACTCAGCAAGTTTTGTGAATGTGGCCTACACAGATTTTAAACATTACAGAAACATACATTCTAAAAAGAGTTACTTCTGTTTTTATCTCTTTTCCTCCTTACATATTCAACTAGACACATAACTAGGAGAAATATGAGATGTCTTTGTTGTCTTTCCATGTACACAAAAGTGTGCCCACATATACACACACACATTACAGATACCAAGCCGTGTAGGCTATTGTTTTCTATTCTAAATATCTGAAGGCCTGGAGAAGAGCAGCGGTAGTCTTATGAATTGTGTTTCAGACAAATCTTGTTTAGTGAAATAATTGAAAGAATTAACACTGTTCACAGCTCCTTTTCTGCTTTTATCATGTTTTCAGAAGCTTTCCTTTGAAGGCTGCTTCTCTTAAGGACTGTAGCATCTTGCCTGAAGGAAATTGGATTGTGAGCAGTGGGGATTCTATCTGTATTAGAGCCTTATCTCTTCACAACTCCTGTCTCATTTTAACTATAATATATCTGTTTTTAAAGGAGGGGAAGTTAGGAACTGTACTAGTAAATATAGCAATTATAATGTGTTTTCATTTATTCATGTCTATTTATATGACTTCAGTTGATGGTGTTATTTCAACATAAAATTTTAACAACTTATCTTTGTTGTAGAGTGCTTCCAAACTACAAAGCCTAGTATTTTTATGACAAAGTATAAGCTCAATAGAACATTTTATAGTAAAATCCATTTTAAAAAATTAATTTTACTTTTAGTAAAGATGATTTTTCATTCCACATTCATTTTTAATTGTCAGTACATAAGAGATGTAATTTTTAGAAGTGAAATCACTAAGGAGCATCTTAAGATTAATCAGTAGTTTATTAGACTCAGTTTTCTTCATAAAGGATCTGGTTTTCCTCATAGAGTCTAATGTATGTGCACATGCAAACTAAAGTATTCTTTAATAGAAGTTCATTGACATTCGCCTAGATATATAAGTATACTGTGAAGTATATACCTTGGCAACCCACTCATTGTCAAGAATTTCTTCTGCTTCTATTAATAGGCACAATTGTATTTGCTTGCCTCAAACTCATCCATTTTTGTTTTTATCTTGTTTTGATTTAAACACTAGCATTCTCTCAATGATGTCATATAGGCATGAACCACTGAACAAAATTATTTCCATATAAAGGACATATACATGAAAATTGTATGTAACATATAAGCTACTATTAATGACATGTGTAACATACAGATACCATATCTATATCTTCAAATAGATTCCAATTATAGAGATTTACTATATATATATATATATATATATATATATATATATATTCTAATATATATACAAGAAAGAGAAAATTAGAACTATATCATGGGGTTGATGTGAGGATCATATGAAAGGGCATTTATAAAGTTTATTGTTATCATTATTTTCATTATCATTGTGTAATTTAATCTTTATATGTACAGTACCAGCACAGTTCTTTGCATTTAAATGGTGACTCCAAGTTTGTTGAACTGAATCACATTATAAGTTTTTCAGAAGGGTAAAATGTTTGTTGTCAGATGCCCTGAGTTCCAATCCTCTCTGTGTCACTCTAAGCCTCATTTCATTAATTGTCAGATGTTCTATATTCCTTATGGCATAGAGTCAGAAGACTTGAGTTCAATTCCAGCTTCAGACATTAGCCATTTGACCTTGGCCAAGTCACTCTTTGTCATTAAATAAAGAAAGAGAAAGCATTTCTCTTGTGTCCTGGGAGCAATATCTTCCCCCATCCTATCTAGGCAAAGCTAGTTTTTCTTTAAATAGTATTGAAGTTTTCCTCTAAACTTAATTATAATCCTGGGAACTAAGGGTCTAACTGTTTTCAAAACTTCCCTCAGAATATGAAGGATTGAGAGTTCCTGGGACTGGAAACCATCATTCTATCCTGGCATGTACCAAGGCAAGGAAACTGTGCCCAACAGGATCAGTATTGTAACCTTGCTGATTATCCTTTTCATGCTCCCATTGTTATAAGCCTCCTTTCATTAATTGTCAGATGTTCTATAAGTATTGCATTTGTTCCAGTCCTAAAACTTAACCAACAGACTGGCCAAGTCAGACCTGATCCAAAACATGTGGGTGCTTCTATCATCCAGTAAACAGGCATTCATTAAGCACTTACTATCAGCCAGGTGCAGTATATGAACAAGGTCATGGGCCTGGAATTGAAAGGGAGGGAACAGGCAGGAAAATTCTACAATACTACCAGAAATCCAGCAATATAACTTGCCTCAAACTCATTCATTTTTGTTTTATCTAGTTTGACTTAACACATTTGGATTCGCAATGATGTTGTATGGGTATGAATCATCAAACAAAATTACCTCCAATCAAATCTCTGGGTGACCCAAAGGTTAATAGAGATAAATACAACCTTTCTTGGTTGTAAAGAGGGTAGGAGTATATTGTCAAAGTTAACTTGCACACAAGCAGTGGTACAAATAATATCAAGGACGGGCAGGATAGGAAAAGAAGACAAGTTGGTCAGGGAGAAGGATAACACAGGGAAAAGCCAGAGCACAACATGGGAGACAGCATGGTATAGTCAAAAGAATGCTGGATTTGGAGTAAGCAAAGACTAGGATTCAATTTTTCCCTTACTAGCTGTGTGACTGGCTAAATCATCTGTGAGTTGAGAAAAAATGTTATGCCATTATATTAATAACTATTTTTTTCTTGGTATTTTCTGTAAAGGCTCAATTCCCTTTAATGTCAGTCAGTCTCCGAAGGGCATGGCTGACTGATGAGATTGCTCCTAGGAATAAAGGCACATGCTCCTCAATTTTAGGTGGGATCCTACTCAACTAGGAAAACTAATTTCTTTTAGAGTATAAATAGAACCCAGTCTGGGAAAGCCCTTACCCTGAGGAAAGGAAGCCCTGTCCTTGGTCTCCTCCATTAGAATTTAGGATGATGCAGCTCATGAAGGACAAAACCAGCCAAAGAGGTCCAGATAGAAATGGCTTCCCCTCCCCAGATTGTTGGAGGCTGCTGAATCTCACACTCATTTCTGCCTCCTGCTTTCTCCAGGACTCCTTCTGCTAGTGCCTTCCCTCTGTCTACTTTCTCCAAATGTGTGTGTATTTAATAAGTAGCACAGTATTTAATAAATGCCATTTAATGATCAGTTGGTGAATGACTGAATAAGTTATGGTATATAAATGTTATGAAATATTACTGTAAATATTACATTCAGCAGGATGATTTCAGAGGCCTGGAGAGACTTACATGAAATGATGCTGAGTGAAATGGCAGAACCAGGTGATCACTGCACACTGCAACAAGATTTTACAATGATCAAGTCTGATGGACGTGACTCTCTTCAACAATGAAATGATTCAGGCCAGTTCCGATAGATTTGTAATGGACAAAGCCGTTTGCCAGAGAGAGGACTGTGGGAACTTTGTATGGATCACAATATAAAATTTTCACCTTTTTCTTGTTTGCTTGCCATTTTTTCTTTCTCATTTTTTTCCCTTTTGGGTCTGATTTATCTTGTGCAGCATAATTGTGGAAATATATATAAAAGAATTGTGCATGTTTAACATATATTGGATTATTTGCTGTCTAGGAGAGGGGGTTAGGGAGAAAGGAGGGAGAAAAATTTGGAACACAAGGTTTTGCAAGAATGAACACTGAAAACTATCTTTGCATGTATTTTTTATTATTATTTTAACTTTTTTATTGATAGTACATATGCATGGGTAATTTTTTACAACAGTATCCATTGCACTCACTTTTGTTCCGACTTTTCCTTTTCCTCCCTTTATTCCCCTCTCCTAGATGGCAGGCAGTCTTATACATGTTAGATATGTTATAGTATATCCTAGATACAATATATGTATGCAGAATCAAAGAGTTCTCTTGTTGCACAGGAAGAATTGAATTCAGAAGGCAAAAAGAATCTGGGAAGAGAAACAAAAATGCAAATAGTTCACACTCATTTCCCAGTATTCTTTCTCTGGGTGTAGCTGATTCTGTCCATCATTGATCACTTGCAACTGAATTAGATCTTCTCTTTGTCGAAGATATCCACTTTCATCAGAATACATCCTCATACAGTATTGTTGTTGAAGTGTATAATGATCTCCTGGTTCTACTCATTCCACTCATCATCAGTTCATATAAGTCTTTCTATGCCTCTCTGTATTCATCTTGCTGGTCATTTCTTACAGAACAATAATGTTCCATAACATTCATATACCACAATTTACCCAACCATTCTCCAATTGATGAATATTCATTCATTTTCCAATTTCTAGCCACTACAAAAAGGGCTGCCACAAACATTTTGGTACATACAGGTCCCTTTCCCTTCTGAAGTATCTCTTTGGGATATAAGTCCAGTAGTAACACTGCTGGATCAAAGGGTACAGTTTGCACAGTTTGATAACTTTTGGGGCATAATTCCAGATTGCTCTCCAGCATGGTTGGATATGGTCACAACTCCACCAACAATGCATCAGTGTCCCAGTTTTCCCATGTCCCCTCCAACATTCATCATTATTTTTTCCTGTCATTTTAGCCAATCTGACAGGTGTGTAATAGTATCTCAGAGTTGTCTTAATTTGCATTTCTTTGATCAGTAGTGATTTGGAACACTTTCATATGAGTGGAAATAGTTTCAATTTCATCATCTGAAAATTGTCTTTTCATATCCTTTGACCACTTATCAACTGAAGAATGGCTTGATTGACTCTTATAAATTAGAGTCAATTCTGTATATATTTTGTAAATGAAACCTTTATCAGAACCTTGAACTGTAAAACATGTTTTCCCAGATTTTTGCTTCTCTTCTAATCTTGTTTGCATTAGTTTTGTTTGTACAAAGGCTTTTTAATTTGATATAATCAAAATTTTCTATTTTGTGATCAATAATGATCTCTAGTTCTTCTTTGGTCACAAATTCCTTCCTCCTCCACAAGTCTGAGAGGTAAACTATCCTATGTTCTTCTAATTTATTTATAATCTCATTCTTTATGCCTAAATCATGGACCCATTTTGATCTTATCTTGGTGTTATGTGTTAAGTGTGGGTCCATGCCTAATTTCTGCCATACTAATTTCCAGTTTTCCCAGCATTTTTTGTCAAATAATGAATTCTTATCCCAAAAGTTGGGATCTTTGGGTTTGTCAAACACTAGATTGCTATAGTTATTGACTATTTTGTCCTGTGAATCTAACCTGTTCCACTGATCAATTAATCTATTTCTTAGCCAATATCAAATGGTTTTGTTGACCGCTGCTTTATTGTTTTACATCAGGTACAACTAAGCCACCTTCATTTGATTTTTTTTTCATTAATTCCCTTGAAATTCTGGACATTTCATTCATCCATATGAATTTTGTTGTTATTTTTTCTAAGTCATTAAAATACTTTTTTGGGAGTCTGATTGGTATAGCACTAAATAATAGATTAGTTTAGGGACTATTGTCATTATTATATTTGCTCGGCCTATCCAAGAGCACTTAATGTTTTTTCATTTGTTTAAATATGACTTTATTTGTGTGGAAAGTGCTTTGTAATTTTGCTCATATAATTCCTGACTTTCTTTTGGTAGATAGATTCTCAAATATTTTATGCTATCAACAGTTATTTTGAATGGAATTTCTCTTTGTATCTCTTGCTGTTGGATTTTGTTGGTGATGTATAAAAATGCTAAGGATTTATGTGGATTTATTTTGTATCCTGCAACTTTGCTAAAGTTGTGAATTATTTCTAATAGCTTTTTAGTAGAATCTCTGGGGTTCTCTAAGTATACCATCATATCATCTGCAAAGAGTGATAATTTGGTTTCCTCATTATTCCTTTAATCCCTTTCCTCAACTCTTATTGCCAAGGCTAGGATTTCTAATACAATATTGAATAATAATGGTTGACAGTGGGCAACCTTGTTTCACTCCTGATCTTACTGGGAAAGGTTCTAGTTTATCCCCATTACATATGATGCCTACTGACGGTTTTAAATATATGCTCCTGACTATTTTAAGGAAAAATCCATTTATTCCTATCCTCTCAAGTGTTTTTATTAGGAATGGAAGTTGGATTTTATCAAATGCTTTTTCTGCATATATTGAGATGATCATATGGTTTTTGTTAATTTAGTTATTGATATGCCAAACGTTTTCCTAATATTGACCCAGCTCTGCATTCCTGGTATAAATCCTACTTGGTCATAGTGCATTATCCTGGGGATGATTTTCTATAATCTTTTTGCTAATATTTTACTTAAAATTTTAGCATCAATATTCATTAGGGAGATTGGTCATAATTTTCTTTCTCTGTTTTCAACCTACCTGGTTTAGGTATCAGTACCATGTCTGTGTCATAAAAGGAATTTGGTAGGACTTCTTCAATCCCTATTTTTTCAAATAATTTACATAGCATTGGAGTTAATTGTTCTTTAAATGTTTGGTAGAATTCACATGTAAATCCATCTGGTCCTGGGGACTTTTTTAGGGAGTTGATTAATAGCTTGTTCTATTTCTTTTTCTAAGGTGGGACTGTTTAACCAATTTACTTCTTCCTCTGTTAGTCTGGGCAAGCTATATTTTTGAAGGTATTCTTCCATTTCATTTAAGTTATCGAATTTATGGGCATAAAGTTGGGCAAAGTAACTTTTAATTATTGCTCTAATTTCTGCTTCATTAGTGGCAAGTTCTCCCTTTTCATTTTTAAGGCTAACAATTTGATTTACCTCTTTCCTTTTCTTAATCAGATTTACTAAGGATTTATCTATTTTGTAGGTTTTTTCATAGAACCAACTCTGAGTTTTATTAATTAATTCAATAGTTTTTGTAACTTTCAATTTTATTAATCTCTCCTTTCATTTTTAGAATTTCAAGTTTAGTGTTTGGCTGGGGCTTTTTAAAAATTTGTTCCTTTTCTAGCATTTTTAGTTGTAAGTCCAATTCATTGACCTTCTCTTTCTCTATTTTATGCAAGTAGGCCTCTAGAGATAAAAAAAATTTCCCCGTATTACCATTTTGGCTGCATCCCACACATTTTGGTATGACCTCTCATTATTGTCATTTTCTTGGGTGATGTTATTAATTATATCTATGATTTGCTGTTTCACCCAATCATTCTTTAGTATGAGAGTAGTTTCCAATTATTTTTTGATGCATTTACTATTTCTGCCTTACTGCATTTGAATTTGAGGTTTTTATGTCCTAATATAGGGCAATTTTTGTATAGGTTCCATGAATTGCTGAGGAAGCAAGTGTACTCCTTTCTGTCTCCATTTTGTTTTCTCCAAAGATCTCATATCCAACTTTTCTAGTATTCTATTTACTTCTTTGACTTTTCTTATTTATTTTGTGGTTTGATTTATCTAATTCTGAGAGTGCAAGGTTGAGATCTCCCACTATTATAGTTTTGCTGTCTATTTCTTCTTGCAGCTCTCTTGATTTCTAAGAATTTAGATGCTATACCACTTGGTGCATATATGTTTAATATTGATAATGCTTCATTATCTATGCTACCCTTTAGCAAGATATAGTGCCCTTCCTTATTTCTTTTAATTAGATCAATTTTGCTTTTGCTTGATCTGAGATCAGGATGGCTACCCCTGCTTTTTTGACTTCACCAGAAGCATAGTAGATTCTGCTCCAACCTTTTACCTTTACTTTGTATGTATCGCCCTGCTTCAAGTGTGTTTCCTGTAAACAACATATTGTAGGATTCTGGCTTTTAATCCAGTCTTCTAACCACTTCTTTTTATGGGGGAGTTTACTCCATTCACATTTATGGTTAAAATTATCAATTCTATATTACTTGTCATCTTGTTAACCCCTGCTTATGCTTTTCTCCTTTCCTTCCCCTTACCCCCTTCCCTAGCATTAAACTTGTGAGCACCACTTGCTTCTCACAGCCCTCCCTTTTTAACATCCCTCCCCCCACCTTAGAGTTTCTCCCTCTATCTTACCCCTTTTCCTCACAATTTTTGTATTGCCTTCTGCTTTGCTTACTCCTTCCCTTTTCACTTTTCCCCTCCTACCTTTCAATGAGGTGGGAGAAGTTTCACCATAAATTGATGTCTAATATTTTTCTCTTTAAGTCAATTCTGATGAGAGTAAGATACACACTATGCTCATCTCCCTCCATTCTTTCTCTCAGATATAATAGGTTTCCTTTAACTGAATGGATGCCCATCAGTTCGAGAATGGCTGAATAAATTGTGGTATATGAATATTATGGAATATTATTGTTCTGTAAGAAATGACCAACAGGATGATTTCAGAAAGGCCTGAGAGACTTAACGAACTGATGCTGAGTGAAATGAGCAGGACCAGGAGATCATTATATACTTCAACAATACTATATGATGACCAGTTCTGATGGACCTGGCCATCCTCAGCAACGAGATCAACAAATCATTTCAATGGAGCAGTAATGAACTGAATCAGCTATGCCCAGAGAAGAACTCTGGGTGATGACTAAAAACCATTACATTGAATTCCCAATCCCTATTTATGCCCACCTGCATTTTGATTTCCTTCATAAGCTAATTGTACAATATTTCAGAGTCTGATTCTTTTGTACAGCAAAATAACGTTTGGTCATGTATACTTATTGTGTATCTAATTTATATTTTAATATATTTAACATCTACTGGTCATCCTGCCATCTGGGGAGGGTGGGGGGTAAGAGGTGAAAAATTAGAACAAGAGGTTTGGCAATTGTCAATGCTGTAAAGTTACCCATACATATAACCTGTAAATAAAAGGCTATTAAATTTAAAAAAAGGAAAAAATATATAATAGGTTTCCTTTGCCTCTTTGTGAGATGTAATATCCCCACTTTACCCCTTTTTGGTACAATTTCCTTTCCACCTGTAGTTTCTAGAACAAATTATACATGTATTCTTTATATATCTTTATAGCAGAAATATAGTTCCCAATATTTCTTTTTACCTTTTTAGATTTCTCTTGAGTTCTATTTTTGGAGATCAAACCTTTTGTTTTGTTCTGTTTTTTTCATCAGAAATACATGAAATTCATTTATTTCATTGAATGTCCATCTTCTTCCCTGGAAAAAAAATGTTCATTTTGACTGGGTAAGTTATATTTGGCTGCATACCAAGTTCCTTAGCTTTTCAGAATATCAGATTCCAGTCCCTTTGATCCTTTAATTGTGGATGCTGATACATCTTGACTAATCTTTATTGTGACTCATCTACATTTGAATTGATTTTTTCTAGCAGCTTGTAATATTTTTTTTTCCTTGGTCTGATAGTTCTGGAATTTAGCCACAATATTTCTTGGAGTTTTGATTTTAGGATTTCTTTCAGTAGGTGATCAATGAATTATTTCAATGTCTATTTTACCTTCTGTTTCTATAATTTCTGGGCAGTTTTCTTTGATAATTTCCTGGAAAATAGTGTCCAGGCTCTTTTTTTCATCATATTTTTCAGGGAGTCCAATAATTCACAGATTATCTCTGCTAGATCTATTTTCCCAGTCTGTTGTTTTCCCAAGAAGGTATTTGACATTTTTTCCATTGTTTCATTCTTTTGGTTTTGCTAGACTGATTCTTGTTGTTTCCTCAAGTCATTCAATTCCATTTGTTCAATTCTAATTTTTAATGAATTATTTTCTTCATTTACTTTTTTATTTCTTTTTGTAATTGTCCAATTGAGTTTTTAAGTGAATTGTTTTGTTCTATGGAATTTTTTTCCATTTTGCCAATTTTCTTTTTTAGAGAGCTATTTTCTTTTTCCAATTCACGGATTCTGTTTTTCAAGGATTTGATTTCTTTATCAATTCTATCTTTAAATGAGTATGATGACTTATCCAGATTCTCTTGCCAAGCTTCCCTTTCCTTTTCCCAATTTTCTTCTAGCTCTCTTATGAGAGCCTTTTTAATTTCTTCTATGAGAGTCTTGTGTGTTGAGGATCAGATCATATCCCTCTTTGGGGATTCATCTGGAGACAGTCTGTTTTTAGTCTCCTCAGGATTAAAAGTCTGCTCTCTATCCATATAGAAGCTATCAATAGTTAGATCCCGCTTTAATTTTTTGCTCATTTGTCAAAGAAGAATCAAAGAAAGCAAACTAACAACAACAACAACAAAAACCAAATGCAGTCTCCTTTTTTTGGGCGGGGAGGGGCCCTGGATGGTATTACCAAGCTTCCTCTACAGACTTCAGGGGCAGCAGTGGCTGCGCTGCATCTGCACTCTGAGACTCTGAGATGCTGAGAGCGTGCTGAGACACTATGGGTGGGTATGGCCAGGTCCCGAGAGACCCTAGCTTTTTGGGGTTATGGTCTTCACCCCTTATGTTTATAGCCTCTCTCCTTGTCTACTGGCTTGCTGCCAGGGCAAGATAGCCACACTGTGATAAAGTTGCCCCGCAAAAACAGATGAGATCACACCCCTCCCCACTCAGGTCTGCTCAGTGTGAGCTGCCTGCCGTACTCTCACTGCCTGCTCTGCTGCTACTGCCTGTCCTCAGTCTGTGCCTGATATAACTGTCCCTGTTTGTGAGCAAAAAGAGACCTTTTCTGGTGAATTTTGAGGACATCTTCTCTTGGTAATTATTTATGGGTTTTTTTTCAGTCAAGCACTGATTCTGAGGCCTTGTCATGAAATAAAATATTTTGAGAGCAAAGATGGAGCTTAAGTAGATGTGTATGTCCTCTCTGCCATCTTGGCCAGGAGTCACATGTATTTTTTGATTAAAGCTTTTTATTTGCAAAACATTTGCATGGATAATTTTTCAACATTGATCCTTGCAAAGCCTTTTGTCCCAAATTTTCCCCTCCTTCCCCTATCCCCTCCCTTAGATGGCAGGTAGTCTAATACATGTTAAATATGTTAAAATATGTGTTAAATACAATATATGTATACATATTTATATCTTGCTTATCTTGCTGCACAAGAAAAATCAGATCAAGAAGGAAGAAAAAACTGAAAGAAAACAAAATCTTTGCATGTATTTTGAAAATAAAAAGCTATTATTAAAAAATTTTAAAGACATAAATACATTAAAAATAACTAACTGACTCTGACCATGCTCTTTGGTGAAGAAAGAAAAGAAAGCATCTGACAAGGAATTTGTATATATAATTTTTACTGGTGGTAGAGAATGATAACCACTGGCCATGAGCCAAAGGTCTGAGTTCTATTTCCAGCTCTATCACTAACCAGCTTTGTGATCTTGAGCAAATAAGTTCTCCTCCGTGGGTCCCAATTTTACCAATTGTAAAATGCAGGGGTTGAACTAAATGGTCTCTGGGTTCGCTTTCAGCTCTATCCTTATAGTGCTTGAATCAAACACATAAGTTAGGGATTATTGCCAGTTTGATTCATAAAAGTATTGAATTTTTGATCATGGGAACAAGATCTCTTATTGACATTTGATATGATTATTTCAATCCTGAGCTGTTATTTGAGTGACAGAGTATTTTTTTTTCCAAATAGATACCCACTAATAGTTAAGAAATTTATTTACAAAATGACTACTAATGTAAAATGTTTTCATTAACCAAGATCTAGTAAACCTAATAAAGTGACACATTATTCATTTTAGTTAACAATTCAGAGAACTAACCTCAGATTCAGAAAGACCAAATTTAGTAAACCTAATAAAGTGACACATTATTCATTTTAGTTAACAATTCAGAGAACTAACTTCAAATTCAGAAAGACCAAATTTAAAGACCAAGAATATGTTATAGAGTGGGTGCCAATCTACAACAGTAGAGGTCATTCCCTGTTACACTAATGAAATCAAAGGTCCTTTCTCCCCTAAAAAAATAAACATTTCAGATAGTTATGGACCATGTTTTTAAATCTCCTAGAATAGAAATTGTTTATACTCGTGTTTATACTCAGACACAAAATCAGCTCTGGTTGAATTCTAAGTCACCAATCTGAAAATGGTGAATGTCCTACTCCATCTCAGGCAAACAGGTTTAAGTGACTTAGAACTAGTTAAGTGTCTGAGGCCAGATTTGATTTCACAAAGCTGAATCCTCTTGAGTCAAAGTTGGACACCCACTTAGCTGCCCATGCCAAGGTTCTCCAAGCCCTCCCCCTTCAAAGTGGCCAGGAAAGCAGCTTTTGTTTGAACTCCTAAAAACTCATGGCCTAGACCCCTAGAATTTGAGGGGGATTCGCAGTAGACAAAGCAACCCTTACACAATTCTTTGCCTTCCACTTCATCCTACCCTTCATCATCACAGCACTAGCCATCGTTCACCTACTGTTCCTCCATGAAACAGGCTCTAACAACCCCTCAGGAATCAACCCAGACTAGGACAAAATTCCCTTTCATCCCTATTATAATATTAAAGACACCCTTGGCCTCATACTCCTACTTCTCGTGCTCCTCCTTCTAGCCCTTTTTTCACCAGACTTGCTAGGAGACCCAGACAACTTCTCACCATCCAACCCACAATGTCCAAGGAAATTAGACAGCTATAAATACTCGCTGAAAGCACAAGCACCAGACATAGCACTTTCTCCTCTCCTCAAGTCAGAAATTGCTGGATCTCTTAGAGAAGGCTGGGTCAGCTATCTATTCAGGCCACCTGAGAATCATTTCTATTTATTTAGACAATCCACGTAAGCACATATCTTACACCTTTTAAAAAATGAATGGTATAAACAGAGATTTATTGTTTAATGTTCAATTCTCTTTTTCTATTCTACTATGTATGTGTCAGTGCCTATAATGAACGGAGCTAGTCAAGTACAGAATAACAAAAAAAAAATATTTAATTTTAAAAAATTTCTTTTGGTATTCCAGTTTTCCTTGGGGTGCTGAGCCACTTTAAAATGTGAGAAAAGGCAAATCCAGTGGTGAGAAGCTACATAATACAAAATAAAGCAGATTGTGCATTTTTCCTCTCTGCTAGGTTGGAAGTAGTTGTCTGGAGTAAGCAAAGAGCTCCAAGTATCTCTGCTTAAAAACATCTCTCCCTCACATACCATCTGTTAGGGAATCATTTGAGTTTTAAATCATTAAAATCTTTTGGGAGCATTCCTTGGTAATGCTAAGCAGATTGGTCATCCATAACATATGGTCAATTATTTTACTCTGATTCAATATCATTAACTGATATAGTTTTAACAATGGAAATGACATTAATGAAAATTTGTTATCTTCAGCCTGTTGTTGCATCCCAAGGACCACTGTGCCTTTCTATCTGATATGCATCTGAAACTGCTTTTTATAAATAGACATATGTGGCACATATATACATATATGTAACATGGTTTTAGATAAGGTATATAACATAATTTATATGTGATGTGTGTATATATTTTGGACTTATCATGTACAAAATAGTATAAATTCTGGGGATATAAACAGAGATGTAAAATAAACCCTAATCTCATGGAATTCAGAGTCTATTGAGGGAGACAGCATATATGTGTGTAATATGTGTGTATGTACATGTGTGTGTGCAAGTATATAACATTTATAGAAATATTGTGGGACAATATTTACATTGCATATATACAAGTAATATATATATATATATGTATATGTACTCATGCAAACACATACACATATTTTCTTCCTTATTAGAATATGAACTTGAGATTAGGAACTATCTTGCTTTTCTATTTGTTTCTCTAGCATTTGTCATAGTGTTTTGCACATAATAAACACTAAACAAATTATTTTTCATTCATTCCTTTATTCATTGGCTATCAGTTTTTGTGAATGTTGTTGGGAAGACAGGAGAAAAGAAAAGAAAGGAAAAAGAAGAAGGAAGACTAAAGTAGGTAAAAGAACAATGAAGGAGGAAGAAGAAAATAGGAAGGAAGTTAAGAACTAGGAGCAGGAATATATGACAGCTATAGAACTAAAAAGAGGGAGTATAGTTCTAGTAGATAGAGCACTGGCTTCAGAGCCAGATCTTACTTCAAGTCTCCTCTGACACTTCTTATCCTAGACACATCATTTTGCAATGCTGGAGATACTGAGGCAGGAGAGAGATTAGAGAGTCTTTAATATTTTATAATTGGAGAGCATAATTGACTGGACAGGACTCTTGTCTCAAATTATCCAGTCAGACAGAGATAAAGATATACTGGGACCAAGAGATCCATGTTAGTCCCAGGGCTGGAGGAGACTGTCATCTCAAAGAATCCAGCATCCAGTGGCCAGCCTCCAGCCTCCAGCCTCCAGCGATGAATAGGAGAACCCCAACTTCTTAAATATCTTTTCTCTAAACAAAGGAAGGGGTAAGAAGTGCGGGAAAACTTCTTTCAGGATAGGGGGACGCCATGAATCCTAAAAACCAGAGACAGGACATCTGAATACACAGAAATAAAGATGTCAGTGAGGCATCTTGGAATATTTTAGAGGGATATTGTAAATTCTTAAGGACAGAAAAGAGTCAGGAGGTCTACTCTCTTGTTTATCTTGCTTGCATTAACAATTTATAACCTTGGAGCAAATAGTCCTCAGTCTTAATGGGCCAGAGGGGGAGTTTTATAGCTTAGGGGATTGAGACAGAACAGTTAAGGAAACTGAGACAAGGGGAACTAGTGCAGGGAAACTGAGTCAAGAAAATTAAAGAGAACTGTGGCATAACAATTTAATTTCCTTAGTGCTCTAGGTATCTCTCTAAAACTTATAGTTTTAGAGAAAATGTCAATCTACATGATAGAAAGAGTTTACACATTTAGGAGCTCTCTATGTGAAAAAAAGCATGGGTCTAGTCCCTATCCCCTATGTATGGAATCATAGAATTAACATTGAAAGGGACCTTGAAGTAATCTGGTCCAATCCCTGCCTAATACATCCTGCTAAGTAGCAGTCCAGACTCTCCTTGAATATTTCAGTGATTGGAAGCTCACTATCTTATAAGCCAGTCAATTTCATCTTTTGATAACTTTAATTATTAGGACATACTTTCCTTATATAGAGCTACAATTTGCTTTACTGTAAATTCTATCCCTTAGTGCTAGCATTACCTTCCATAGTCATACAAAATAAATTTATTTTATCATGTTGTGCTATCAGCCTTCAAATGGTTGAAAATCCTTATCATGCATCCTTACCCAATACAAGACTACCAACCTCTTGTTCCCCAGTGGTTTTTCATAGTCCTAGAGACCATCTAGTCCAACCCCCTCATATTACAGATGGGGAAATTGAGACATAGGGAGGTGACTTGTTAAAGATCCCATAGGTAATCAGATAGCAGAGCTTGGATTTAAACTGAGATTCTTCTCCAAATACTACATCTTTACTAGTATACTACTACAGATTTATACTGAACTAGTAATAAATTAAACCTCCTCAGGTCTTTCCACTTGTCCTATCTACCCATAGAAGTCCACCTTTGAATTCAACGTCTAAAACATACTTTTGTCTATAGAAAAATATGGTACCATTAAAAAATACCTAGAATTTGCAGAGATGGACATTTTATCATATTATTGTCCCAAATCTAGACCTATAATTCCCTGTGAAATGTTCTAATTAAACTTGAAGTTTCTCTGCAAAATGTTTTACACTACTTAATATCATGGGGAGGGAAACCTTTTATTGTATTTAGATAAGTTCTGATATTAAAGAATTACTACATCATTTTAAAATATTACCAGCTCTGAAAACACAAAGTTGGATAAGACAGATTATTATCTGGTGGAAGTAATAATGGATGTATAGCTTTAAAATTCAAAAAGTAAGTAGGAAGAATTACATAAAAACTGAAAAGATTTTGATGGAGACAGGTGTGGAGTAATTGATCCAGATGAGGCATAAGATCTGTATAGAGGGAATATGTGGAAGTAATGATTTTTAGAAGTTGGAGAAAATAAAGATTTAGGGATTCTAGGGAAAGTTATTAAATTTAGGGAGATACAGACCTGTGGAAGGGGAAGGTCTTTATGACCAAAGAAGAACTAGAGATCATTACTGATCACAAAATAGAAAATTTCAATTATACCAAACTGAAAAGTTTTTGTACAAACAAAACTAATGCAGACAAGATTAGAAGGGAAGCAATAAACTGGGAAAATATGTTTACAGTCAAAGGTTCTGATAAAGGCCTCATTTCCAAAATATATAGAGAATTAACTCTAATTTATAAAAAATCAAGCCATTCTCTAATTGAAAAAAATGGTCAAAGGATATGAACAGACAATTCTCAGATGAAGAAATTGAAACTATTTCTAGTCATATGAAAAGATGCTCCAAGTCATTATTAATCAGAGAAATGCAAATTAAGACAACTCTAAGATACCACTACACACCTGTCAGATTGGCTAAGATGACAGGAAAAATAATGATGATTGTTGAGGGGATGCGGAAAACTGGGACATTGATGCATTGTTGGTGGAGTTGTGAACGAATCCAACCATTTTGGAGAGTAGTTTGGAACTATGCTCAAAAGTTATCAAACTGTGCATACCCTTTGATCCAGCAGTGTTACTACTGGGAGTATATCCCAAAGAGATTATAAAGAAGGAAAGGGACCTGTATGTGCACGAATGTTTGTGGCAGCCCTTTTGTAGTGGCTAAAACTGGAAACTGAATGGATGTCCATCAGTTGGAGAATGGCTGAATAAATTGTGGTATATGAATATTATGGAATATTATTGTTCTGTAAGAAATGACCAACAGGATGATTTCAGAAAGGCCTGGAGAGACTTACACGAACTGATGCTGAGTGAAATGAGCAGGACCAGGAGATCATTATATACTTCAACAACAATACTATATGATGACCAGTTCTGATGGACCTGACCATCCTCAGCAACGAGATCAACCAAATCATTTCCAATGGAGCAGTAATGAACTGAACCAGCTATGCCCAGAAAAAGAACTCTGGGAGATGACTAAAACCATTACATTGAATTCTAATCCCTATATTTTTGCCCACCTGCATTTTTGATTTCCTTCACAAGCTAATTGTACAATATTTCAGAGTCTGATTCTTTTGTACAGCAAAATAACGTTTTGGTCATGTATACTTATTGTGTATCTAATTTATATTTTAATATATTTAACATCTACTGGTCATCCTGCCATCTAGGGGGGGGTGGGGGGGTAAGAGGTAAAAAATTGGAACAAGAGGTTTGGCAATTGTTAATGCTGTAAAGTTACCCATGCATATATCCTGTAAATAAAAGGCTATTAAATAAAATAAAATAAATTTAGGGAGATAGTGAAGTGTCCTAATGTCTACCTTTAATAAGTTACTATCAACCCTTTGGGTTTCCTGAGTATAGGCAGGAAAAGTGCCCTCTCCGTGTAACCCCACTATGATGGATTCAGATTAGAATGAGTTAGGGCAGGAAATACTTTAGGACTTGAAATATATTGACAGATGTAAATACTGATTTGATTCAGATGAGCTTGAGGTTGGAATGTCTCCAGAATAAAAGAGCTTAACAGAAATGGAGTTTGAGGACCTTTGACACCGAATCAACTATTCATGAAAGAGAATCTAACTGCTCCCTTGCATCGCTGGGCGACCTAAATATAACAGCAATGAAGAATCTGAATACAGGTAGCATGGTGTAGTGGATGGACCCCTGGACTTGGAATTAGAAAGCCTTCCTCAGACACTTACTAACTGTGTGACCCTGTGCAAACCATTTAACCTTTCTGTGCCTCAGTTTCCTCATCTGTAAAATGAGAGAGTTAAACCCAATGGCCTCTCAGGTCCTTTTCATTTTCTCAAACTATGATTTTAAGATTATATTAGCTTACCTATAAGCCAGGAGAGGTGACAGTATCTTGGCAGAACTGGATCTACCTTAATATACTGTTGTTGGACCTGTGAATTGATTCAGCCATTCTGGAAAAAAAAAAACAACAACTTGGAATTATATTTTAAAAAGTCCATTTGACCAAACAATACCTTTACTAAATCTACATCTCCAAAGAGATCATATTAAGAGGAAAGGACTATAGGTACAAAAATCTTTATAACAATTTGATTAAAACAAAAAACTGCAAGTTAAGGGGAAAGAGTGTCCATGAATTAAGAAATGACTAACAAGTTATTGTATATGAATGAAATGAAATATTATTATGTTGTTTGTTGTTTTGTCCTTTGTTCTCAAAGAGGATCATGATATCAGGAAGGTGAAGCCATGACATGCAAGTGAATTGGAATTGAGGAGGAAGGACTGCACAAGGTCATCTACCTCCTCCAGAGTCATCTGGGTCCAGTGGCCAGATGTAGATCAGAATGACAGGAGGATGAAATGGGAGACCTTGGTCTTTTTAAACTGTCTTCCTCAGGTTTCAGTTTAACTAAAGCTGCACCCATTCAGGGATTAAGGCTAGGTAGCAATTGAGGAAAAGAAACTCCTTTTTCATCTACCCACCCCCAAAATAATAATAAATCTAAATGAATTAATGAATGAATCTGGGAGGGGAAGAACCTGAGAGTTGCTGGCCAAAGCAGATATGAATGCTAGTAACATTCAATTTGAGTTAATCAGGACCCAAACAATGACCAAATGGGGCTCGGCCTAGAATCTAGGTAGTCAATTAGAATCAGATTGATTTTGGTTTAAGGCCTGGTCCTTAAGAAAGAAATCTAGCCAGTAAACCCCAAGATATATTGGGAGAGTTCAGAGGTACAAAAGAAAGTAAAAAATGATTTTAAGAGCATTTGCAGGTAAGGTTATAATACCCTATGTAGAGAGAGGGAGAAAGGTAAGAAAGGAAGAAGGAAAGGAAAGAGGAAAAGAGAGAAGGAGAAAGGGAAGGGAAGGAAGGAAGGGAAGGGAAGGGAAGGAAGGAAGGGAAGGAAGGAGGGAAGGAAAGAAGGAAAGAAGGAAGGAAGGAAGGAAGGAAGGAAGGAAGGAAGGAAGGAAGGAAGGAAGGAAGGAAGGAAGGAAGGAAAGAAAGAAAGAGGGAAGCAGGGATGAAAGGAAGGAAGGAGGAAGGAGAAAAGGAATGAAATGGAATATTATTATTCCATAAGTAATTGGAGTGGGTGGCATTAGGAAAAACCTGGGAAGACTTGTATGAAGTCATGCAGAGTAAAGCATTATGTGAACACCACCAGGGGAACAATTATGCAGTAATAAGAAACCATTTTGAAAATCCTAGGATCTCCATCAATAACCATTCTATAGACCTATGTTAAAGAATGCCACTTATCTTCTGAAAGGGAAGTAATGGATTCAAAATTTAGAATAAGACATACATTTGTTTCATTTGGACAATGTAAGAATGTTTTGTTTTAGTTTTTGATTATACATGTTCATTACAAAGGGCTTTTTCCTTCTTTTAAAGGAGGAGGAAAAGAAGAGAGACATAAGGTGAAGGAAGGAATAAAAAAGAAAAAGAGAAAAAAGAAAGAGAAGGAGGGAAGAAGGAAAGAGAAGGAGGAAGAAAAAAGAAAGGAACAAAGGAAGAAGAAAAAAAGGATCATTGAAACATTTTTAGACATACTAAAAAGAAAGGACAGAAAGACAAATAAGGACAGTTTTGAAAGTTATATATTATATATATATAACAAACATTATATATAATAAATGTTGTATATATAATTATTATTATATAATATACTACAATATATATTAGCATATGTATATATAATATATATTATATATTTTCCCCAAAAAAGTAAACAGGAAGTTGTAGATTTGTGTTTTTTCATGTAATCCTTTTCCCCTATTCTATTTATATATGTAAATGCTCATTTGGCATTTTTTCAGAATGAAAAAAAAATTCTTAAAAATAAAAACAATTCAATAAATAAAATAACTAGACTGCCAAGTTTGAGGATGTTCTTCCCTTTCCTCATTTGACATGGTTTGAAAACTATTGTATATACATAATCTAGGATCCTCCTATCACTACTAATATGATTTGGTCTCTCCTTGTCCAGCTGTTAAGACCTGATTATCATCTTTGACTCAAACCCTTCATTCTTCGTCCTTTTTCTACCATGTAGCTGCCCCTCCATTTATTTTTTTTTGTCCTTAAAAGCCTTCCTTTATGAGCATTCTGATATATGGGGAGTGGAATAATTTGGGAGCAAAATAAAATTAAATCCAAAATTAAGTCCAAATTTTCTGCTTAAATTGTAATGCTGGAGAAACTGAAGCAGGAGAGAGAGTAGAGAGTTTTCAATATTTTATTAATTGGAGAGTATAATTGACTGGACAGGACTCTCGTCTCAAATTATCCAGTCAGATAAAGATATACTGGGACGAAGGAATCCATGTTGGTCCCAGGGCTGGGGAGACTGTCATCTTAAAGAATCCAGCAATCAATAGGAGAAAACCAGCTCCTTAAATACCCCCTCTAGAGACAAAGAACCAGAAACGTGGGAAGGCTTCTGTCAGGATGGGGGGAGACCATAAATCCTAAAAGTCCAGAGACAGGATGTCAGGATACCCAGAGATAAAGATGTCAGTGAGGTATCTTGGAATATTTTAGAGGGATATTGTAAATTCTTGAGAACAGGAGGTCTGCTCTTCTTGTTTATCTTGCTAGCAATTTATAACCTTAGAGTAAACGGTTCCCAATCTTAATGGACTAGAGTGGGTTTTTACAACTAAAGGGATTGACAGAACAGTTAAGGAAACTGAGACAAAGGAAACTAGTTCAGGGAAACCGAGTCAGAACAGTTAGAGAACTATGGCATAACAAGAAGTACTTGATATAACCCTAATCTCAAATTCAGTATTTTAGAGGGGGAAAATATCTTTGGCATGAAATAGAGTGCTAAATTTGGAGTCAGAGTGCATGGATTCAAATCTGTGTGATCTTGGACTAGCCACTTAAGTTTTTTGAGACCTCAGTTTTCTTATCTATAAAATGAAGACATAATACCAGATATTCTCTAAGATCTGTTCTAGATCTAAATCTTTAGTTTTTATGGACTTCATTTGCATCATGCAGAAGGACATTTGGGTTTTACATAGCACAATTTAGGTAATGCTAGCATCATGTCAGATTCAAGAATCTCTTCTATAAAGATTGTAGATATTGTTACTATATCTTTAAAATAGCAATATCTTGGACAATTACAATTTATTTTTTCTTTAAGAGATTGAGAGTTTAATTATCCTTCTGGGTAGGTTTTTTTGCTGAATGACTAAAGAGAAACTGAGAAAGCAGAGAGAAAAGAATAAGAGAAATTCTTTCCTGGGAGTATTATTTTAATTATCTCGTGAAGAATAAGAAGATAATTTTTGAGAAGATACTATACCTTAATTGGTATCCTAAGAGAATTGAATTGTGGTTTGAAGAACTAAAGAAAAGTCAACATTTGTAATGATGGCTAATGGTGCCTTAGGCTGTGGTTTTTTCAGAGCTATTATAAATAACTAACTAGTCCTTTGGTTTATTGTTTGTGAAATTGTTAATAGATTACATAGCCAGAAAATAGTATTTCTATCAACAGGAGATAAGGAGGTTTGATAGCTAGAGAAGTGTTCCTCCAGTTTGTTTACTAATTCTTTGTGAACTTGTTTGGAGGCTCAAAGCTAATTGATTAATCAGTGAGAAAAATGATAGAATTTTAGTAATTTACTGGATTTTATCAGAACATATTCTTTAATTGTTTTAGAACCCAGGCTGATAATGAATAAAGAAAATGAGCTATTGATAGATAAAGATAAGAGTGACTACACATGGAGTGGCCAACCTAAACCCTGCTAAACTTGTCTAGGTCAGGGCTTCTTAAACTTTTTTCCACTCATGACCTCTTTTTGTCCAAAACATTTTTACACAACCCCAAATATATAGAAATATAAAAAGATATATAAATCAAACATTTACTGATAATTAACTGTGATTTTGGGACCCTCACATTCAATTATATGATCCCATGTGGGGTTGCAACCCACAATTTAAGAAGTCTTAGTCTAAGGTATATGTAGTCCTTAAGAACCCTTAAAAGATTGTTCATCTTGAGCTCCAGTTATAGTTCGGATGCAGCTGTGAACACATCTGGAGGATTTATTTCAGCTTGAGGCCAAGTTCACAACTTAAAAAAACCTAGATGATTTTGGAAATGGCTAGAGTTTCAGGTAACAAAAGGCATGAGGTTGTGTATAAAGCACTAAGGAAAAACATTTTGTTCCATTTAAATAGGTCCTAAAGAAGAACCTAAAAATAAGTTAAAAGACAAAAAAGACTTATTGGGTATAATGTGAAAGAGAATTCTTATTTAGGTATGGGTTGGACTAAGTTTTTTCTTCTTTCTAATCTGATTCTGAATTCTATCTCTAATATTATTTTTACAGATTGTTTTCTCCATCTACAAATGGATGTAATGATACTAGTAGTACTGATTTCACCAGATTGTTCTGATATAGTTTATTTAGAGCTTTAGGAACCTTACAATGCTATCTAAACATCAGCTGATGATGGCCACAATAGATATAATGACTTAGATTTTCTCAGAGCTACTCAGACCATTCTGTTGGTGATTTAGATTAAAATCATTGCTTACTCCTGACCTATAAGTTTTCCAGTTAATATCACTTCTTTTTTTTTAATTCCTTAAAATGAACTTATGAAAAATGGGCCATATGTCCAGTAAACTTAACCATTCCAATCATTCCAGTGATGGAAGAAAGTGGGATGGAAACAGGGTACTCATTTCAAAAAAAAACAAAAAACCAAAAACCCTAGGAAAAATATTGTGAGGGGAAAATAAATAAATAAATTGAAGCTTTTCTATCTAATGGAAAAATAGCCTGTAGAGAGCCCTATTATTTCTGAAGGGTTCTTCTTCTAGTTTTTATTTATTTTGTTTACCACTTTGTATTATCCCTTTTTTTTAGTACCTAGTTATCAAGAATATTTTTATTATTATTATAGTTTTTTTATTTACAAGATATATGCATGGGTAATTTTTCAGCATTGACAATTGCAAAACCTTTTGTTACAATTTTTCCCTCCTGTGCATACCCTTTGATTCAATAGTGTCTCTACTGGACTTCTATCTCAGAGATCATAAAGGAGGGAAAGTGACCTACATGTGGAAAAAATGGATGTGACCCATTATAAATCTTTTGGTCTGTCTTTTATCTATGTTGTGGCAGACACCTTTTCAGGATTTACTTTTGCAATACCAGCAGTAAAAGAGACAGCCCCAGTGGTCACAGAATTCCTTATACAAGCATTTGCAATCATGGGTGTGCCACAAGCAATAAAAACAGACAATGGACCTGCATATACTTCTAAACATTTTGCCCACTTTTGTGCACAGTATCAGATTTTACACACCACTGACATACCCTTTAAACCTCAAGGACAGGCAATAGTAGAGAGGAGAAACAGAGACATTAAGATGCTCCTCCAAAAGCAAAAGAAAGGGGGAGCCACCGGTAGCCCTATAGAACTATTGCATCACCATGCTAAGTACTAAGTATATGTAAACCAGATAACCATGGTCTCATCAATTCCTCTGAGTTAACACCTTCTTACAGGTATACTTCTCCAGAGTTTTGGCTCTCTACAAACAATGAGATTGAAAAGGGAGGGAAACTGTTCCCTTCACTGAAGCTGTGTTCCCTTTAAGATTATCACTCTGACACTGTGTTCCCTTTACTGAAACTGTTCCCTTTAAAATTAAATTGTGTCCCCTTTTTGATCTGAGAAATCAGGATCTCCCAGGCTCCAATGAGTCGAGAGAGAGGGCCTATCTTCCCTGGGTGAGAGAAGCAACACTATTCAAGGGCAAATCAACTCCCTTTGATCTCTTTGAAATTCTAAATTCTCATTCAATTGAGAAATCCTGGTCTGATCAGGTCAGGGAGTCCCAGCCCCCCACCAAGATACCCATGTAACAGGTTCCCTTAAACTCACTTCTTGCAAAGGCCCAAGCAATTTGCTAAGACCCTTTGCCTGTAGAGAAGGCATTCTCTCAGCGCAAGACTCCATTTCCCTAATGAAGTTCTGCCACTATGGAAGTCAGTCTCTTAGCAAATTGGTTTCTATCCAACAATAAACTTTCATTTTACAATTAATAATTCGGGAATAAGTGAATTCTTTCTGCAGCTGACCAAAAAGGGGGATTTTAACAACTGTCTTATTGCCACTAAACTCATCACCACCAGGAATTGAGGGGATACAAACCTTATCAAGATGATTCAGGCCTGTTCCAAAGGTCTTGTGATGGAGAGAGCCATCTACACCCAAAGATAGTATTGAGGTGTTGACCAAATATTGAGGTCTAGATTTGGGGTACCTAAATGAAATTAGGGTTTAGTTAAGGTCTAGTGGCAGGTTTGGGGTACAGGGAGTCAAATAGAATTCCCCTGCAACCCCCTTGGATTCGGCGCAAGGATACGGCGGTATTTGAGGTCTAGTAGCGGCACAGAATTCCCAATAAAAGCATTTATTGGCCCGGAGAGCTAGATTGATAAAAGAGGTTTATTACTGAGTTTAGAAGTAGGAGATAGGTGAAGGTAGAGACAAGGGGGGCACTGGACAGAGGGTCCAGTGGACAGAGGGTCCTCACATGGCGACCATGTTTGGAATCTCTACAAAGAGGGGTTCCCAGCATGGCCCTTTTAAGTGGGAGACTTAGCTCAAGGGGCTTTGGGGTGTAGCCCCAAAGTTGGCTCAGATCCGGGTGGGGCTGGGACAGGTCCGGATCTTCTATTGGAATTCAAAGGGACCAGGATTTGTGAGTCAAAGGGTAATTTACTTTAACTAGGGGGGGGTTGGGAATCAAAGATTGGAATCTTTCCCGCATCAATAGGACTGTGGGAACCGAGCATGGTCACAACATAGTATTTGCTTGACTTTCTTTTTTTTCTTTCTCATTTTTCCCCTTTTTGATCTGATTTTTCTTGTGCAGCATGATGAATGTGGAAATATGTAAAGAAACTTTGCACATGTTTAACATATATTGGATTACTTGACATATACAGTGTTATGCCACAATTCTCTTTAACTGTCCTGGCTCAGTTTCCCTGCACTAGTTTCCCTTGTCTCAGTTTCCTTAACTGTTCTGTCTCAATCCCCTAAACTGTAAAACCCCACTCTGGTCCATTAAGATTGAGGACTATTTGCTCTGGGGTTATAAATTGTTAATGCAAGCAAGATATACAAGAAAGTAGACCTCCTGACTTTTTCTGTCCCCAAGAATTTACAATATCCCTCTAAAATATTCCAAGATACCTCACTGACATCTTTACCTCTGTGTATTCAGACATACTGTCTCTGGGTTTTTAGGATTTATGGTCTCCCCCCATCCTGACAGAAGTTTTCCCGTACTTCTTACCCCTTCTTTATTTCTAAAAGGTATTTAAGAAGTTGGGTTTCTCCTATTCATTGCTGGAGACTGGAGGCTGTATGTTGGATGCTAGATTCTTTGAGATGACAGTCTCCTCCAGCCCTGGGACCAACATGGATTCCTTGGTTCCAGTATATCTTTATCTCTGTCTGACTGGATAATTTGAGATGAGAGTCCTGTCCAGTCAATTATGCTCTCCAATTAATAAAATATTAAAAACTCTCTAATCTCTCTCCTGCCTCAGTTTCTCCGGCATTACAAGAGGAGGGGATGGAGGAAGGGAGGGAGAAAAAATTGGATCCCAAAGTTTTTCAAGGGTGAATGTTGAAAACTGTCTATGCATGTTTTGAAAATAAAAAGCTTTAAAATAAAAAATAAAATGAAAAAAAATATTTCAATTGATCTTTACAACAACCTTGTTAAATAGGTATTATTACTATTCCCATTTCACTATTGAGGAAACTAAGGCAAAATGAGTTGCCCAGTATCAAACAGCAGTAAGTTTCTGAAGTAGAATTTGTACTGGGGTTTTCCTCACTTCAGGCCCAATGCTTTGTCCATCATACCAATAACACCTTTAGTATTTAATATTATTAAAAATAATAACTTTGCTAACTCTAATAGTTTAAAACTGCACTAAGATCTTTAAGCTCCATCACTAGGGCTGCCCTTGAGCTCTTTCAAGCTCAGAGTACATGCCAGATCTTTCACTTTTCAGCTTTGGTCTGAGAGAACTCAGGAAATCCTGTACTCTGCCATGAGGAATCCCACCACAACTTCAGTAGAGAGTTTAGGAATTAAGTATGAAAAATGAAAAATTCCCTTTGTCAACTCTAAAATCAATCTCTAAAATTTGTTATTCCTTTCATGTATATGTGTAAGCCTTTAAACTTTTAAAGGAAAATTATCTCTATTTTTAAAATGAACTTTTTGAAATTGGAAAAAAAAATTGTCCAAGAAATGTGTTGTTTTTTAGAGTCACTGTTTAGTCATTTTTTTTAAATAAAAGAATAATTTCTGTAAAAATAAACTGCTAATCAGAATTTCAAAGATCAGTGATAATAGGTAATATATTCTGACCCACAATTTAGATAGAACAGCAGGGTATACAGGAGTAATTCACCTTAAATTAAAATATTCACATTAGACTTCTGTTATAAGCATTTTATAAATTATTTTCATGTCCAAAGAAAAGGGAGAAAAACAAATTAGTTTCAGGTATTCACCAGGGCACACAAGGACATTACATTAAGGTTGTTAGAATGTTTTCAGAAAATTAAAAACACATACACAATAACAGGGGAAAAACATAAGAGAATAATTTCACTCTTAGTTGCTGGTTACTGATGATTAGGAGAGAAAAAATATTTATTGAAAACAAAAACATCTTGTATTTCCTCTTTCAAACAGGAAATAAGAGAGAAGGACTTTAGAAGGATGAAACTTTATTTTTTTCCTTAATGTGTTTTATCTTTTTTATAATATTGAGGAAATTAATCTTGTTGAGCTTTAATGTCCGTAACTATGAATATCATAATAGTGGCCCTCAGTCACAGGATTCATATACATAAGGTATCATACCTTTACCTACAGACACTTTTTTTTAATAATAGCTTTTTATTTTCAAAATATATGGAAAGGATTATTTCAGAAAGGCCTGGAGAGACTTACATGAACTGATGCTGAGTGAAACGAGCAGGGCCAAGAGATCATTATATACTTCAACAACAATACTATATGATGATCAATTCTGATGGACATGGCCATCCTCAGCAATGAGACGAACCAAATCAGTTCCAATGGAGCAGTAATGAACTGAACCAGCTACGCCCAGAGAAAGAACTCTGGGAGATAACTAAGAACCATTACATTGAATTCCCAATCCCTATATTTATGCCCACCTGCATTTTTTATTTCCTTCACAAGCTAATTGTACAATATTTCAGAGTCTGATTCTTTTTGTACAGCAAAATAACGGTTTGGTCATGTATAGTTATTGTGTATCTTATTTATACTTTAATATATTTAACATCTATTGGTCATGCTGCCATCTTGGGGAGGGGGTGGGGGGAAGGAGGGGAAAAAATTGGAACAAAAGGTTTGGCAATTGTTAATGCTGTAAAATTACCCATGCATATAACTTGTAAATAAAAAGCTATTATTGAGATATATATATGGAAAGATAGTTTTCAACACTGACCCTTACAAAACCTTGTGTTACAAATTTTTCTCCCTCAATTACTTCCACCCTCTCTCTGAGACAGCAATATATTTCCACATTTATCATTCAATAAAGAAAAATCAGATCAAAATGAAAAAAATATGAAAAAGAAAAAAAGCAAGCAGCCAACCATAAAAAGGTGAAAATACTATGTTGTGATGCTCATTCAGTCCCCAGAGACCTCTTTTTGAAAACAAATGGCTCTCTCCATCCCAAGTCTATTGGAATTAACCTGAATTACCTCATTGTTGAAAGAGTCACATCCATCAGAGTTGATCATCACATAACCTTGTTGCTGTGTACAATGTTCTCTTGATTCTACTCACTTCCATTAGCTTCACTTTGTGTAAATCTCTTCAGGTCTTTTTGAAATCATGGGATGAAACTGAAAAAAAAAGTTATATAGGAGATTGGAAAAAGTCTTAAGTTGTGTATTGGGAGACCTGTGTCAAAGTCTCTGCTCTGCCACTAACTTTCTGTGTAATCTTGGGCAATTCTATTTTTTTTTTTATTTAATAGCCTTTTATTTACAGGTTATATGCATGGGTAACTTTACAGCATTAACAATTGCCAAACCTCTTGTTCCAATTTTTCACCTCTTACCCCCCACCCCCTCCCCCAGATGGCAGGATGACCAGTAGATGTTAAATATATTAAAATATAAATTAGATACACAATAAGTATACATGACCAAACTGTTATTTTGCTGTACAAAAAGAATCAGACTCTGAAATATTGTACAATTAGCTTGTGAAGGAAAAATCAAAAATGCAGGTGGGCATAAATATAGGGATTGGGAATTCAATGTAATGGTTTTTAGTCATCTCCCAGAGTTCTTTTTCTGGGCATAGCTGGTTCAGTTCATTACTGCTCCATTGGAAATGATTTGGTTGATCTCGTTGCTGAGGATGGCCAGGTCCATCAGAACTGGTCATCATATAGTATTGTTGTTGAAGTATATAATGATCTCCTGGTCCTGCTCATTTCACTCAGCATCAGTTCGTGTAAGTCTCTCCAGGCCTTTCTGAAATCATCCTGTTGGTCATTTCTTACAGAACAATAATATTCCATAATATTCATATACCACAATTTATTCAGCCATTCTCCAACTGATGGGCATCCATTCAGTTTCCAGTTTCTAGCCACTACAAAGAGGGCTGACATAAACATTCGTGCACATACAGGTCCCTTTCCCTTCTATAATCTCTTTGGGATATAAGCCCAATAGTAACACTGCTGGATCAAAGGGTATGCACAGTTTGATAACTTTTTGAGCATAGTTCCAAACTACTCTCCAAAATGGTTGGATTCGTTCACAACTCCACCAACAATGCATCAATGTCCCAGTTTTCCCGCATCCCCTCCAACAATCATCATTATTTTTTCCTGTCATCTTAGCCAATCTGACAGGTGTGTAGTGGTATCTTAGAGTTGTCTTAATTTGCATTTCTCTGATTAATAATGACTTGGAGCATCTTTTCATATGACTAGAAATAGTTTCAATTTCTTCATCTGAGAATTGTCTGTTCATATCCTTTGACCATTTTTCAATTGGAGAATGGCTTGATTTTTTATAAATTAGAGTTAATTCTCTATATATTTTGGAAATGAGGTTGGGCAATTCTATTAATCTCATCAACAAAATAAGGAGATAAAACTAGGTGATTCCCATGGTCTCTACTACTGTTAATCTGACACGTTAAATCTACTATTATTTAAGGATATTGTAAAATTGATAATAAAAATTGAATTAGGAATTTGGAACATTGTTAAGATTCCAGTATTGTTTAGAACACAATCTGTTGCCTTTATGTTTGAAATATATAAAATTGGAAAATCCACAATTACTTTATCTGGTAGTAAAATAGCATATTTTTATCTTAGAATCTTAAAGTTTTATAAGTAGTTATTACAAGTTGAAGTAGGGCAATGGCGCAGTAAAGATAGTATCATTCTGAGGTTATCTACAGGATATTTATCTACCTATATAGATATCCTATCTATAAGAAAGATATTAAATTAGAAAAAGGCAGGGGCAGCTAGATGGCACAGTGAATAGAGCACCAGCCCTGAAATAAGGAGGATCTGAGTTCAAATTCGGGCCCAGATACTTAATACTTCCTAGGTATGTGATCTTGGGCAAATCACTTAACTCCAATCTCCCCAGAGGGGAAAAAATTTAGAAAAAGGCAGATGAGCCAATGATCCCTAAACTAGCTCTTTTATTGAAGTTTTAGACCTACACATTTCCAATTCAAAGGAAAGTAAGAAAGCTGAGTGTTAATTAAGAGAAGATCACATCTAGGCTTTCTGGTGCTCTGGGGCTTTGCCAGTATGTTTGTGTATACATTCCCATGTTTTGTATGTTCGTGATTTGGATTATTCCATAAACTGAGGTCTTAGGTACATAAAATAACAGAGCTATTCAGTGGTGACTCTGTGTCACAAGGCCAGGGACTGTTGCATCCTTAATAAAAAAAGACTTTAATCACTTCTCTGTCATGTCAGGGACATAGGACCCTTGCAATTGATGTTCCCATGACCATCCCAAAAGGCTTTTAGTCCCAAAATTTTTAATCTTTCATAAGTGACTTTCATAAGGAGAGATTTGAATCTGGGTTTTTGTTTTTGTTTTTTGTTTTTTTTAACTCTAAAGCCAGCCTTTCAATCTTCTTCCCCCATGTTGGCTCTCTGAGTTACTCTCAATTTAATTATAAATAAACTGAGACTCAGAGAATATAAGTGATTTACCCAAAGAGTAATTATTAGAGTCAGGATCCAAATCCTTTCACTCTACTTTGTCTTTTCTCAATCTCTTCAGCAAGCTAACTCTACTCAAATCCTTCCATTATGTCTTGTATAGTATAGTTTCCAGAACCCCCAGGCAAACTACTCTCCTTGGATCTGCATTGGTTTATTAAGTCCTCTCTTAAAATCTATATTCTATTATAAGATAGGTGTCCCTCAGATACACTTCAAAGAACCCCAGTGTATACCCACTATCATCATACTCCAACTCTGTGAACCACAAGAATACCTTGTGGCTCCAGGGCTTCCATCAAAAACACACCTCATCTCAGCATGCACAGGTGCCTACCATTATCATTCAGATGCTAATCCTTCTTTTCCACGGCTTTTCTGACTACATATTTAATTGCCCCAACTCAACTGTACCTCTTACCTCTATAGACACAGCTTGAGGTGCTTTTTTAGTTGGACAGCTGAGACAGCTTAAAATGACTTCAATTAAAAAACATTTTCATAGTTCTTTAAATAAATCACAATTGGGCTCATTCACTCAGTGACTAAATTCAGGCAGTAGCTTATGAGAAATGCTCCCAAAAGACACTTTAATTCTTGCCATTATAGGTTGTGGATTGTATTCGATTGATGGTAAGTTTAAAATATTTATGAGCATCAAACAGAAGAAAATATTGTCCACAGCAGGTAATAAAATGACTTGGCATTGTTGATTTGAATCATAGGCTTCCTGGAAATATCACAACTTTCCAAATTAGGACTCCTACTTGGCAAATACCAAGTCAAAAAACTTTTTTTTTAGAAAGTTAAGAACAGAAAATATTTCCTTCCTCTTCCAAACCCCCCCCCCCCAAAAAAAAAATCATGGCACAGATGTTAGAATAGTTCAAGGCTGTAAAAAGACCGAGACAAGAGATGATGTGATGTAGTGGAAAGGGCACCTGACAAGCATATCGGAAACAGCCTGGCTTTGCTGCTAACTTTAGATACAACTCGTTTCTCATTGTTTCTCTTTTCTAGACTTGAGTTTCCTGCTTTGTATCAGTGATTCACATCAGTCATTAAATACTTTCTCCAAAACAATCTCATGATGTGGGTAACCCCCATTTACAGATAAGACTGCAAAGGCTCTATTAGGTGGGAGTTTCCAAGAGGGGAATCCAAACCCTAGAGAGGAGTTGACCCATGATTTCTTTGATATAAGAAACTCAAAAACTGAGGATATTTCTTCTGGGGAAGGTTAACACCCTCCTTACATATTCAAGTCTTAGAGTTACCTAGAGCACTGAAAGATTAAATCACTTTGTCCAAGATCACAGCCTATTTATATTAAAGGGCTACATTTGAAAGAAGGTTAGCTTTTTAACCTGTTATTTCACAGCTGCCCCTCATGTATCATACTCATTCTGATTAATGAAGACTTGACTATCTGATAGAGCTCTTCTGATTCTAGCATTATAACAATACTTTTCTGGATCACAGTCCTAGGCTGGTAAATGCCGCTGGACACATATGACTTCTCCCAATATGATATCCTATATCATAGTGAAGTGGGAGGGAATAAAGTTATGGTCCCTTTAAGAAACTGTGTTTCCTTTTGGTCTGTGATCCCTTTTAGAGTTTCATCCCCTCCTGTGGAAGGCATATCTCCCTCCCCACCCAGATTATCTTTCCAGGATGCCAGACCCTTTGATTCAATTAAAAATCCTGGTCAAAAAGCACCCCTTTGAAATGTTGTTAATTCCAACAGGAGATCTGGGCTGAAAACTGATAAGAATCTAAGCCTGAGAACCTTGGCTCCTGAAACCCCCACCAAGAATCCTGGTCTGATCAGTCCCCATTAAGATACCCAATATAACAGCTTCCCTCAACTAAGGTCTTTGCAGATGACCCTAGGTAGCTTGCTTAGCTGCCAGGACCCTTCTGCCCACTGAGAAAGCATTCTAAGTGCCAAAACTCCATTTCCCCAATAGACCTCTGCCACTATAAAAGTCAGTCCCTTGTAAACTGATTTCTATTCAACAATAAACTTTCATTTTGCAACTAATAATTCGGGAATGAGTGAATTCTTTCACTCCTAAACCTATAGCCAATTTAAAGGGGATATTTAACAACTCTCTTATTGCCATTAACCTCTTGAAGACCAGGAATTGAAATCATTCAAACTGCATCAATTGGACATAATTTATGAGGATGATGATGATGATGATGATACATGAATCATTCTCTCCTTGGTATGTGAGAGATGATTTATTTGGACCCCCTAATCTATTTCAATCAGTATTAATAAATTTGATAGAATCATATCAAAGTACTGCATATGAGGCCATAGAGCTGTGAGCTGCAGATTCTAATTTCACTTGCTTAACTATAGAAAGTTAATCGAAGACACTCCACCCTTGTTTTTCATTGTCATGGTGATCAGCCCAATATGGTGGAGGTGATTCATGGAAAATCCCTCAAAATATTTTTGTATCTCTGAACCAAACTCTTGTCTAATGGGAGCATATTATGATCATTTAGGTCATTGACTGTGATAGATTTTACCATAAATATATACCGTTTCTTCCTGCCCAAACTAAGGAGAAGCCTGTTCATCTTTTGTGGAGATATCCCTTGTTTCATCTAACTTATTTACTGACATATTAATTTGATTATTTTAGCTTATGTGTCACACTTGAATCAATGGAATTATTCTGTATTTGGTATAGCTATTTTTGAATAACTAGCCAGCCAGCCCTATTAAAATGATCTCTAGAAGGAGAAGGCATCTCAGATTGTAAAAATCTGAGCTACATGCATTATAGGAAACCATAGACTTTAATAAAGCATCATAGGCTCAGAACTCTGCCTCAATCTCTGATTATAAATGGGATAATTTTAATCCCCACAGGTAGCCATATGTAGCTACACATTAGCAAAGCACTCTTGACTTTATTGAATAGTTTTTTATGTTCATTACCTTATTTACTCCCGATATAATACAACAAAGGAGGTAGAACAGTGTATTATCACCCCCATGTTAGAGGGAAACTGAGGTCCAAAGAAATGAAGAGATTTGCTCAAAGTAACACAGTCACATAGTGGTAGAGCTGGAACTAGGACTCAAATCTTCTCAATCTTATTCTCTTCTTATTTCTCTTATGTATAGTCCAAATTAGCTGGCAAAGAAACAGCAGCTTTCTGGGGGGCATTAAGTCAAAAAAGAGGTCAGTCACCTCTATCTGAGTGTATTATGGTAGGCCCCTGAGGACAAGACCAGTTTACCCCCACAAGAGTGTAAGAAGTAACACTTATTAAAGTACTTTGTTCTACCGAGGGTCCCATAATTTGAACATAATGTAGAGAAGCTGGAGAGAGCCCAGGAAAAAAAAAACACAATAAAAATTGATGAAACAGACCTTCTGAGGAAAGGTTAAAAGAATTGGGATTATTTTTGCCTGGAAGAACAAAAGGTTAAAATAAAATTTCAAGCTATGAAAGAACATTATGCAAAAGCTGGTGACCAGTAATTTCCATTAAGTATGCAAGACAAAGAAATGGACAAAATGGCAAAGATGCAAGCTGAACACAAGAAGAATTTTGTGACAGTAGGGAAGGGATCTAATAAGATTAAGATCCACATCTAGCTAAGGAGGACCAAATTTCTAAGACAGCAAATCATCAAGTCATTCAATTCCCTTTTTCCCCCTTAAATTTAAAATGGATGTATTATAACATACAAACCCAGCACAGTGTCCTCAGAGGGATTTATTTTACCCTGTGATTTAGCTGGGGGGACTGCTTCAAGGCTGGAACTACCTAACTTGTTTAGCAAAAAACACTTACTGAACAGGTATTATATGCCTCCTTACTGTGCTGACTGAGGCTATATATGATCAGAAAGACAAATCCAAAACAGGAATGCCTTTAATAGTGGGAGTTAAGATTCTTTTGATGCTTCAGTTATTGAACCCCCTCATGAAATAAAAATCCAGCACTCTGTTGTAAATAATGGTATTATAGAGGGCCTGATGTATTTACAGCATGAATTTCATGACTGCCAAAGGAGCAATCTCCTAGCTGCTCGAGTATCTATCCATAAGGCTGTGACAGAGATGTTATTTATCATTCCTTTGTGGTCAAAAACATTTTTTACTAAAAAGTTTATCCAAAATTAGGCACTATGAAAAAAGACAGTAGCAAAAAAATGAATAAATAAAAAGGCAAAAAGGAAAATCCAATCCCCACAAAATTGAACCAAAATGTTCAGAAAAAATGGAAAACAATTTAGACAGAATATTAGAATTGATAAGGTCCTACATCACTATGTGGAGTTGGCAGAGACAGCTTGAAATTCTGATAAAATTACTACCTGAAGCAAACAGGGAAATGCACTGATGTGGATCGGCTCAGCCTTACAATCCCACCCCGTGGAGGTTTTGTGTCACTCCACCCTTACTGTATATAATCAGAAAACCAAGTTATGTCAACTGCCCAGGTCAAATTTCCTCTATAAATCTGTCCATGGCCCACACCATCTTTGCTAAATCCCTTTTGGATTAATTTTGTGGTGTCTTTCTCCTCACCCTTCCCCCATGGCTCATGGTGTCTAACTATATGCTCTCCCAATTTTGTTTCATATTTACCATTTCTGATGCCTATTTTATCTCTTCATTTTGTCTACAACTTCTTTCCCTAAATAAACCTATCTTTTGACAAAGAGAATGGCCATTATGAATTTGTCACATGACTGAACCCCAACATTTGATGCCAATTCCTTTCCTAAATCTCATAATTTGGTACCTGAACATCAATCTCATTGTTTGGTGCTTAACCTCAAACACATTAGAATGATGAGCTTCAGGATTCAGTGTTCTGATAATCTATAGAGTCAGCCAACTAAGACCCATAAGAGGGTAAAAGAGAAAACCAATTTTTTTTTTTTATTTAGTGGTAGAAATCAATGGGAGGCACTTAGTAAACAGATTTTTTTTTTTTTGTCAAAAACAAACTTAAGATCTGTGGTTTCTTCAGATAAGACTCAGTTTTCCTTTTATTCAAAATTTAATAGTCTAGGGTTCACTTAAATTTGTGCTCCCCAACTCATTGAAATTCTGCCATTGTCAGAAGAAACTGAGAAAGCAAAACATGATTTGGAATCAGCCAATTCAAATTGAATGAGCTGACTGAGTGAGGAGCACCTGTCTATAGTTTTCCTTTTTGTCTGAGCTCAGCATAGATACTGCATTATTTTTAGAGACTGTCAGAGAAAAAGAAAAAGGAAATGACTTTGCCTGTGGCTACTTAGTTTGTTGATGCCAGCAAAAATAGCAGGTCATGGTTGACCAAATATTTAATGGTGGGAACAAAACACTTTTGAATACATTATCTTATTTGATCTTCATAACAATCCTATGATATAGATAATGCAGGTATTTCTTTTTTAATCTTCATTTTATAGATGAAAGCATTAAAATTTGTGGCATTTAAGCCTGAAATATATTCACTGTGACTTTTATTCTTTTTTCTTTCTCTTTCTTCCTTCCATCTTCGCTTCCTTTTTCTTTCTTTTCTTCTTTCTTTTCTTTTTTCTTTCTCCTTCCTTGCCTCCCTTCTTTTTTCTTTCCTTCTTTCTTTCTCCTTCCCTCTCTCCCTTCTTTTTTCTTTCCTTATTTCCTTCCTTCTTTCCTTTCTTTTTTTCTTAGAGTTTTTAACCTCCAAGTTATAAATTGTTGGGTAACCTATTCTTCACTGAATGAAACAATTCCCTTTGAATCAAGAACTTAATGATGCAATTGAGGCTAAGAGGATGAGATTGTGTATAACTGAATCATTTAAATCATATTCAAAAAAGCCGATAAGGTATTAATCTGTAAATGTATCTGTCCCCAATTCCATTGTATTGAAATATTCATTTGTTTAAGATAAAATTATATCAAAATCAGTGTGAAACCTCAGCTTATCAGTTCAAAAATAGCAGAATATCAAATTGTATGTGGATGGGTAGGTAGGTAGACAGACAGATAGATAATTAGATAGATAATAGATAGCATCTGTAGAAATTCTAGGAAAACATATTAGACAAAATTGAATGAAAGAGAAGGAAAGTGGGAGGAAAAAAAGAAAAGAATGTGTAAAGAATAGTATAACACCAGTTAGTTGCATATATAAATAATGAATTTTACTTCCTTCTAGTTTTTACACCTAGAAGGGTAAAGAATTAAGAATCTACTTATAATGAAGTTTCAATTAGGAAAGAAAAAAGAAGGGATGGATTTGTATATATTATGACAAGACAAAATAGAAGGAAATTTTTAAAAATATAGAAAATGCTTTTGAGATCATCTATTGAGGGGTCCTCAAACTACTGCCTTCGGGCCAGATGCAGCAGCTGAGGACATTTATCCCCCTCACCCAGGGCTATGAAGTTTCTTAATTTAAAGGCCCACAAAACCAAGTTTTTGTTTTTACTATAGTCCGGCCCTCCAACAGTCTGAGAGACAGTGAACTGGCCCCCTATTTTAAAAGTTTGAGGATCCCTGATCTATTTCAACTGATTGATTTCGTGGATGAGGGAACTCTATCTAGAAGAGTTCTGGAAACTGTCAGTGTCCAGTACATTGAAGGAACTTAACAAACACTAATGAATGGATAACAGACATTATCCCAGATTACCAGTATCCAGTTATGTTAAGACATTTAGGGAAGACCCTAAATTTATTAGGTGGGTTTCCTGGGGAGGATCTGGACTTATATAGAGACAGAGCAATGATGCCATGGAAAGCATGAATTTGGATTCAGCCTACATTTTTACTGCATCTGTGACCCTAGGAATGTCAAATGACCTCTCTGGACCTTAGTTTCTCCCTTTGTAAAATAATCGATTGGACTAGATTACCCTGTAAAGTCTCTGCCAGTTCTCCATCTGTGCTCCTGTGATTTGCAGAAATACATGCAGACAAAAGTGGGACAAGAAGGCACTGTTAACTTTTGATTGACACCATTGAAAAGAGTACAAACATCAAAGAGATAGCAGATTCATCCAAGGATAAAAGAGGTACATATTTTTATATTGGGCAAGAGGTGTCACTGGAGTGAGCAGAGCTGGGGCAGTAGGTCTGGAATGGGTGAATGGAGCCCAGGCAGGAAATGACCCAGATCCAAGTCAGTGAAACTGAGGACCTCTCTAAAGGAGTTTCAGTATCCTTGTCCGCTTTATGTTAATGTAAGAGATGAAAAGACTTTTTATGATATATCAGGAACACCGATGGAAGACTTACTGCCATGTCCCTGACCCCTCCAGTATATTGGTCCTTCCTTGAGACTTCGAAAAGCTTAGAGAATATCTGCAGAGCTGAGAATGATGACAGTCAAAAGAACCAATGAAGATTGACACATATATCTATTTTCAGCCTCAGAAAACCAAAGTCTAAGATATGTACATTACAAGGGAGCATGCTGCCTACCTCCTGAGTTGGGTAAGAGTTTTTTAAAAAGATGCTTACCCTAACCGCAAAAAGAATTAGAATTGGAGTTCACCAAAAAGGGAGAACAAGTGCACATGAGAGATTCTTTTACTAAGTGGAGCTGATTGGAAAGCTATGGTTTCACAGAAAACACCTGAGGAGTCCCTTTGAGTTAATCCCCCAGATAAAGCTTTGAGGCAGGCAAAAACTAAAACAAAAACAAAAACAAACAAACAAACAAAAAAAAAAAACCCCAGCCCTTAACAATATCTCCCAAGCATACAGCTTTAAAAAAAATTATCAGCAGGAAATACATTGTAAATATAAATGGACAGCAGCAAAGAAGCCCAAAGCAAGTACCAAGGTTAGAGGTTGTAAGCAACTAGAAAGAGTTGAATTGTAAATGCACAAAGTCACAGCTGGGAAAGAAAGCATATTCCCAAAGAGCTATGCCAGAAACAATTCTCTCTCCAGTGTCTCAGGAGGCTTAAAACTGCTTGGAAAACTGCTTGAGCAGCAATTCAAGAAGTCCTTCCCTCAAGAATGTATGGACAATCCATTCTTTGCCTTCCTGGGATTTGTTCTTTTTCCTCCATGACCCTGGAGTGGGAGTAATTGTTTTCTAATTGATTATGTGGGATTAAAAATAATTTTATCACAGGGGTCTTCATTTTATCATGATTCAAATTAACACTTTTTTTTTTTAATTTCTGGAAATTTGACTTTGCTCTGGGTAGAAACTGCCTGCAGGGAGGCTCATATTAAAAATATTTCCCTTCTGGTATGTTGAGTCTAAGCAAAGTGTGGAAACTCTGAGGCTGGAGTAGGATACCCTCATTACATTTAGAATTGTATGCCTACTTTTAATAATATAATATCACAAGTATGTTATTATCAAAGGGGGAAGCAAGAAGAATGATCTGGGTCCTTAGGGATGATGTGTGATTCACCAGTCACCAACCAGAGGAGGAAATAGATATCAAAAGGCCTGAGGAATTCAAAACAAGAGGAAATCAGATTAAGATAGCCAGAGGATATCTTCTACAAATTTTTCCTGATCCCCTTAATTCTAGTGCCTTCTCTCTATTAATAATTTCTAAATAATCCTGTATATATCTTGTTTGTACATAGTTGTTTGAATGTTATCTCCCCTATTAGTTTGTGAGCTCCTTAAGAGCAGGAACTATCTTTTACTTTTCTTTGTATCCCCAGCTTACCACAATACCTGGTGCATAGTTGGGTCCTAATAAATATTTATTGGCTTACTGACTGATTGAACCTATGATCTCTGAATTCATTGCCTTTGAATTCCCTCTACTAAAGTAGATTACAATCTATTTAGTTCCACTATACTATAAAATTCTTATCTATTTTCTTCCTTATTTTATTGGTTCATAAAATTAGAACTGGAAAGCACATTGTCCAACCCACTCATTTCTCAAGAGAAGAATTGAAGCCATGGTAATCTAAGATCACAGACTACCCCACCCCACCCCCCAAAAAGATGATGAGCCAGGATTTGTCTCTAGGACCGCTGACTTCAAATCTGGCACTTTCCAGTGTTCCATGCTGCCTCCACATTGGAAGAACTGTCTAGTCCACACTTGGGTTGGCCATCAATTATCCCTTTCTTGCTACATACCTAACTAAAGTATTTATTCATAAGAAACAGCCAAAAATGATGATGGTCATGGAGGACAGGCAACTTTTAAAATTAAATTATATGCATGAGGAAACACAAAAACTATTGAGGGGAAAACAAGATGCAGAATATCAGTGAAAATCAATGGAGACAGAAACAAACAATTTTGTTCTTGGACAATGCTACAGCTCACTTGGAAAGAAAGAAGAAATGGATGAGGACATTAAGGAAATAGAAGCATGATACAGTAGCAACAGGGACTTCAGTTATTCACAGACATCTGACCACAGGGTAGTAATCATACAAAAGGATCCCCATGGACCACATATTCATCTAGAAAAACACATATTTATTGAGGCTTCCACCTTCGCTCAGCTTCTTATTACTTGTGTGACTTTGGGCAAATCCTTTAATTTCTCGTTCTTCATTTTGTAATCAGTAAAATGTGATTTTTCAGACTGGATGACATTCAAGGTCTGTTATATCTCTGAATTGCTAATCCAAGTTTTCTCCGCCTAACTGTCTGAAGCAAAGGGGCAAGGTAGAGGGGTGCATCTGGGGGGCAAGGAATCATGATCTAGAAAGAAAAAAACTGGGCTTGAGTTATTAATCAGCCTGATTTTCTGAGTGACAAGTTTAGGATTAGCTGTTCCTCTATAAAGACTGTAGGATCATAGACTTAGATCTGAAGAAGAGTTTAAAGATTATCTAATCCAGTTCCCTATTTTAAAATTGGGAAATTAAGGCTCAGAGAGATTAACTGAGTTGTTGCAAGTAACAGAACCAGAATTTGGATCCATAATGACTGACTCCAAATCCTCTGGTTTTTTGTACTCTCGGTATTTTGAGGGTTAGGAGGAGGCCTGAAAATGGACAGTATTTTATGTTGTGTACAGCTATGTGTATCCATGTACACCTGTAGTTTTTAACAGAACTGTTTTTACTCTTGTCCAGGCTTATAACTATCAACCTGGAAGAGAATTTAGAAGTCACTTAGACCAATCCCCTCATTTTACAGATGAGGAATTGAGGGCCTTATGAACACAAATGTCACTCTATAGCAATCATTACTGAAAAATTATTATTATGTTACTAATCCCAGTAGCTTTCATGACTGTTTTGGTAATTTAACAGCTTGTTTGTACTTAGCAGGAGGCTCCCTCTGTTGATCATACATATGCTATTTATTCTAGTTTTGTTTACAGACTAAATGTGGCTTCAGGCTAGAAGAATAATGATTGGTTAGGGTTCATAGCAAAACATGGCAACTCCATCTTCCCAACTAAACATTTTGACATTAACAGATATCTTAGAAACAGTTAATCATTAGGATGGGAGGTGTAGGGGAAAAAATATCTCTGACATATGGAATTCTTTATACATTCAACCCATGCATAAATAAGATTCAGTCTACATTAATAGTCTAATAATAGACTAAGTTCCCTAATAGGTTCTTTTTCTATACATCTTTTTCATTATACTTTTCAAAGATAATTCAGTGAATCAAAATTAATTTTCTTTTTGGGCAAGTTCTTATACTTAGGATGACAATGAATCATTTATAGTGCTTCCATTTTTATGGCCACCAATCTAGTTTGACCTTCATCAACTTCATCTACAAAAAGTTCTCTGTTTTCTCTGCTTCCAAGCATCCTTTGCAACTAGTCTGTTTCCTCCTCCATCTCCTACATGTAGCTTCCAGATTCATCTTCCTAGAATATTGTTCCTAAAACCTACCACTACCTTGTTCAAAAATATGAGAAGTGTAATGAGTAAGTTATGAAGAACACATTGTTTAGAAATGCTCATTTTAAGTTTAAATAGCTGTGAATGGATGTGCTAGAAGATAGCATGTTTTATATATAGAGAGAGAGAGAAAGAGAGAGAGACAGAGAGAGAGAGCAAAAGAGAGAGAAAAAGAGAGAGAGAGAGAGAGAGAGAGAGAGAGAGAGAGAGAGAGAGAGATACAGAGAGGAAAAGATAGAGAGACAGAGAGAGAGACAGAAAGAGAGAGAGAGAAGAGAGAGAGAGAGAGAGAGAGAGAGAGAGAGAGAGAGATACAGAGAGGCAAAGACAGAGAGAGAGAGAGAGAGAGAGAGAGAGAGAGAGAGAGACAGAGAGGCAAAGACAGAGAGAGAGAGAGAGACAGAAGAGAGAGAGAGAGAGAGAGAGAGAGAGAGAGAGAGAGAGAGAGAGAGAGAGATACAGAGAGGCAAAGACAGAGAGACAGAGAGAGAGAGAGGGAGAGAGGGGGAGAAAGAGAAAGAGAAAAAGAGAGAGAGAGAGAGAGAGAGAGAGAGAGAGAGAGAGAGAGAGAATGTCCCCTATGAACATTTAAGACATAAACTAGGGTGACTATCACTTAATTCAATACCTCCCCTAGCCATATCACTCTTCTGGGTCCTTATCCAGTCTAGGAGAATTCTTCATTGCCTTTTATTCAGGTTTACATCCTACTAGCCATCCTCCTCCTGTCCCTCCTACTTCTATATCCTGTCCAGTATAAATCAAATTCCAAAGAATTGCTATCTTAGCAACTTTAGTTGAATTAGATAAAAGGGTAATATATTTTGAATAACAGACTCAAAAGTTTCCAAAGAGACAACCTTCTGGACCCTTTTCATCTCCATTGGATGGCAACCACATTCTCCTGGCCTACAAGATAAAAAAAAAAGGTCAGCTATTTAGTGCAAGTTTTTCAACTCTCAAGTACAAAAGGGACCATATAAGTCATTTACGTGAATCTGAAACTGACTGAAAGATAGAATTCTTCTCCTGCACTCAAATAGCTCCCTACCCTTCCATCCTGTTTCTACTTGCTTTTTATCATTATTCACTCATCATCTTGGCTGAATGAGAATATAATCTCTCTTGGGCATACCAGAGTACAGTATATCTTGCTGCTTTTGCTTTCTGCCTTCTGCTGCCAGTGTAATGAAAACCTTCCTTGCTGAGGACTATAGGTGAAGGAATGGGGGGGAGGTGGGAAACTCTCCCTATTATAGTTAGGTTCCTAAGAATTCTACTTTCTCCATTTAATTTTCAAAGTCTGATTTCAATGATATTTGTGCATCATTCTGCATAGGTAAAACTGGGGAAATTACTTTCATGCACTCTTGATCTTCTGGACTGAAAATCTTCTAGAAGATACAATTTGGTGTGGGAGAAATACTGGAAAAGATATAGGGAATGCAAACAAATCTCCAGCCACCAGTCAGCTAATTTGTTTAATTGGTTTTGCTATTGTTTAAGCATAATATCAAACTTCCACATGACCTACAGAAGGACTAAGTTCCTAAGTTCAAGGAATTTTACAAAGTGTCTCAACTAAAGATGTACAAGTAAATATTTAATAACTAGTTCTCCAAAACCAAAAGAGATGTCTTTATGTTTAATCTGATTTATTAGCATTTTATCCTCCATCACTTATTTAGTATTTTAATTAACAAAACAATAAACAAGTCCTGATTCCCAAGGTAGGAATGCTCTCCTTGAAAGTTTAAATGACTCTCAGAGAAGTATGAGCTAGTCCTAGCACACCCTTGGAACCTACTTTTGCATCTCTACATTTCCCTACATAAAACCTCTCCTCCAGCCAAATTGTTCTATTTGTCTTATAATCTTTCATAACCATGACCACTTCATACTTTTGCTAATGCAATTTGCCTTGCCAGGAACACTTACCTTTCCCCATCCTACTCCCATCTGCCTTCTCTGCTTATTACTAAAGAGATGAAAGTCTTCTATCTTTTATCCCAAATTCAAAAGTTATCCCACTGTTCTTGTATTTCATAGATTCTTTAGAAGGTAAAAGCAATAAAGAATAGCAGCCATGATAGTTCACATTCCTATAGTGCTTTCTGATTTTAAAGTGTCTATCCTCACAATGACCCTTTATGGGAGATAGTGTGTTTTTCTCGAACACCTACAGATAAGAAGCTGCTCATATTCTATATAGTTCTTAAGTGTCAGGATTCAGGTATTTCTTCTGTCTCCAACTCACAGAGTTCTTTTTACTGTCAGAAAGAAGGGATCAGAGCTAAAAGTGACATTGATACATTAGAAATTTATTTAGCAGCAAATGAAATCAAATACAATAGAGCAAGACCTACAAGTCATCAGTTTTGCTAAGTTTAAAAATAATTCAATAGCATAAGGGCATTGTAAAGACAGAAATTATAAAGACAGAAATAAAGACAGCAAGCATTTGTTCACCTGCATACAACTCTACCATAAGTTCCTCAAGTGCAGGAACTATGTAACTCACTTCTATTCTCAAAGTGCCCAAGACAATTCTGACCATAAAATAGATGCTCGAGAAATAGTTGTTGATTGACACATGCAGACAGCTGTAATGTACATTATTCTCCTCCCAATTTATATTCCCTAGCTTTCTTAACACATTTTTGTTCTTATTTTAAACTTTTACTGCCTATTTCATAGAAATCACAGAACAATTTGTAAGCCTTCAAGAACATATAAATGTAAATTATTATTTCACTTAACCCAATTTTTTCTATGGAATTCAGATAAAAACAATTCTGATACAAATTGTTCTGTGTTTGAACACTTAATATTCTGATACTTATTTGCACTTTTGTAATTGAATAAAAAAGTATTTGGGTGTAAATTCATCTTCTGTAGGATTACTGAAAGTGAACTCATCTTCAAGTCAATTATAGTAACAGGAAGGATGACTGGAATGTGTGCCTGACCTTGTACCCACATAATTTTGATTTCCCCCTACTAGATTTCTGTATTTCACCTATCTTTCCTTCCCCTTAACGAGAAGGTAATGAATATTTGGTTTGATGACATCTACTATAAACATTTTTATTAAAATTTTATGGACCAATGTTGGGATAACGGTTTGTATACAATAATGTCCTAGTTCTAGTACCACTTCTTTATTGAATTTGCATTCTTCTTCCTTATATTTATCCTATTCTTCTTTTTGTTCCTCTTGCTTTCCTTCTCATACCCATTCCCTTTGTTCTTACTCTCTGAGACCCTGAATCTTAAGAAATCAACATGACAGAAAGATCACTGGATTCCTTGAGCTCTGAAAGCTCCTTTCAACTCCCAGCAATGTTTCTCTCTGAGTCAAATCACCACTAGACAGGTTTAGGCAGATTACAACTCAAGGCTAGTTCCTGTTCAGAGTCCACTGGCTTGCCTGCTTGCAGACTCTGCTATGGATTCCAGTGACTCTTCTCAAACTTTTGAAGCTCACAAGGTCATAACTAGGTTCATTCCATTTTCCATATTCATTCACCAAGGATCAGGAAATAATACACTGACAAGAAATAAAAGCAGAGGTAAGTACACAGTTCTGTGATGGGTGACAGAAAAGGTAGCTATCAGGAGCAGGACATTATTGCCCCTTGATAGTTCATTCTCTCCACCTACCCACCCAGTAATTTATAGAACTTCTTCCTCTTCATTTGAAAGCTACCAAGGAAGGGAGTTAATCTATTCTAGCCTTTTGAATGTACATTCAGTTCCAGATCAGCAGCCATTTAACAGGTTTTTCATCATCGTGCAGTTAGCTAACAGGTAAGAATCATAGAATATTTGTGTATGCTTTTAAGGGACTGGAGTTTCTCTCATGTAATTCAAGAAATAGGCTTGCCACATGCATTGATAGCAGGTAGAATATTCTCTAAGGTATGAACCTTCTTTGACCCTTTATAAATGTTTTATAGGGTTAAACTAGAAAATTGGGAAGGAAAGATGGATATTAAGAATGAAATATGGCTGTTGCCAAAATATGAAGGGCACCTAGATATGAACTTGAGAATGGATAGTATTTCCATGAAGAATTTTTTCCCAGGGACAGAAATGGCAAGCCATGGCATGTTGGTAATCACATAATAAGGATCAAAACCAGCTAGGGCAGCTGGCTGATGCAGTGGATAGAATGCTGCAGCCATCATCAGAAAGACCTGAGTTCAAATGCAGTCTCAGATACTAGCTATGTGACCCTGAGCAAGTCACCTAGCACTGTTGCCTCAATTTCATAATCTGTAAGATATGCTGAAAAAGGAAATGACAAATTATTGCAATATGTCAGGGAGTTATGAAGAGTAATACATGACTTAAACAAAAAAACAACTAAGATGGGACACCTGGGAGTGACGATTGAATAGCATTTGGAGAAGCTAACTGAGGGGCATCCTCATCCCACTACAGTAAAATGATATCTTGCTGCAACCACTGAGCACTCAGCAGTGCTTAATGAGGTCTTTGAAGTATTCTTAACTATGTTTGTGTCATGGACTATTTTGGCAATTAGCTAAAGCCTTAGATACTACTTTTCAGAAGAGTATTTGATAATTAAAAGAAATGCTAATTTTCATTTAGGAAATGGTCAAATTGGATTGAACTGAACTAAGTAATAAGTTCTCCCTAAGTGATCTGAGATAAGAGGAAAATGGAATTTTATCCAATCAATATAAAGTCCTATGTTCCTATTCTGGCATGGAGAGAATGGAACAGATGCAACAGGAATTCAGAGTAGTCACACATGACAATCTGTTCCCCAAAACTTTTAGTCAGAGCTTTGTAGATTCAATGAAGTATTTGGATAAATCCAAATTTCCTCTTATTCTTCAACCTCTGAAGGTAACAAAAAGTCAGCAAGGAAGTAATACGAGATAATGTATATAAACCATCTTGTAAACTCCTTATGTACTACAAATATGTTAGAGGCAAATAAATGTCACTGATAATGATTATCTAATCAGAGACAAAACATATACACAAATAATTATAGTGCAAGTTAGAAAATTTCTTGAGTACACAAGAGAAGCCAAAATGAGAAGGCTAAGAGAGATTTTGAAAGTTAGAGTTCACTTCCAGTTTGAGAGTGAAAGAAGGAAAGAAGTAGCACCTTTGTTTGGAAGTCACTGAAGGATTTCAAAAGGTGGATATGAGGAAAGGAGTCCATGCTGATTGTGAAAGATATAAACATTTGTGGGCATGTGTATACATACGTACATATATATTTATATATATGTATACAAAAATCCAGTGGGAGAGTCAAATTAGGGAGGGCCAAATGACAATCAAGAATTGATCTTGGACCAAAATATGTTTTTGCTCTGAAAAGCCTTATACCATTTGCCCTATGATAGTCCTTCAAAGTTAAGACCTTTTTTGTGTGTCATGGACAACTTTGGCAATCTGGTAAAATCTATAAGTTACTTCTCAGAATACTTCATTCTTATATGTCTGAAAGAAATGTTGTTTTTGGTTGTCCTTCATTCTCAAAGAGGATCATTGCGATGATGGCATTTAGCACCCAGAGTATATTAGAATTACCCGGAGTCAGAATAAGGGAAAATGCTTGATCTTTATTCCAAGCATTTGGAGGTGAAGGGGAATGGCGATAGGAAGTGAGAGCAATCGCTACACGAATCCGGCCAGCAGTGCTGCTGCCTCTCTCACTCCACCCACCAAATGGTCTCTACGTCATCTCCTATACAACACATCAAAACCTGCACAGAGAGTGAGTGGAGCCATTCTTTCTCCAAGCATATATTAATAGAGTATTGTCCAATTGCTATTTAGCCTCACATGCTTGGGACCTCAGTGCAACAATTCAAGAGCTTCAACCCATTACAGATAATGACATCAGAAGAAAGCAATGTTGACTTTATGTTAGAGGCATTTGAAAAAGAAAATGATTTTCTCCCAGCAAGTTTCATAACTCCCCAGATCTTTGGAGAGGGGAGTCCTTAGATTCCAGGCCCTTTCATCTATAGGCAGTCAATCCTACTCAGGTCCTCAATAGAAGTACTTAATCCTGGTCAATAACAGAAATTGAAGGAAAAAGGAAAGATGGCCAAATAATGTAGAGAAATCTAAAGAAATCAAGTATAGAGCTAGAAGTGTTCTTCAATAAACTTTTTGGAGAAGATATTCTCAATACAGCCCTCCTTTCCCTTTTCCTACACTCAGATCATTCATCAGTGCTCTTTGCTTCAAGTGAAGGTACCTGCTTTTTTAAAACAGGGATTCTGATTCATTTAATGGCTTACATTAATAAACTTGTTATTAAAGCACAGAATCTCTTTGAATCCAACAAAGGATTGTACTTCACTATAAATCTGCAGAGTTCTGGATCATGAATTGACTAATATTCTCCCTTTTTGGTAAGGCCTTTGTTCACCTCCACATACCCATAATACCCGCACAGACCTACTCATGCCTTACAATAGAAATATTAGAAATACAATCAGGGACAACATAAGGCAGAAAATAGCTACCCTGAGTATGGTCAGAATAAGACTAAAATGTAATAGGGAAATTTTTAACAAAATAAATAAAAATACAATAAAATACTAACAATATCACATTTTTAAAAGATTAATTTTCTACTTTTTAAATTTTATTAAAGCTTTTTATTTACAAAAGATATGAATGGGTAATTTTTCAACACTGACCCTTGCAAAACCTTCTGTTCCAAATTATCCACTCCTTCCCCCCCTACCCCCTCTCCTAGATGGCAAGTAGTTCAATACATGTTAAATATGTTAAAATATATGTTAAATTCAACATATGTATACATATTTATACAGGTTTTTTTGCTGCACAACAAAAATCGGACCAAGAAAGAAGAAAAAAACTGAGAAAGAAAACAAGATGCAAGCAAATAACAACAGAGTAAGAATGCTATTTTGTGCTCCACACTCAGTTCCCATAAGCTCTCTATGGGTGTAGATGGCTCTCTTCATCACTGAATAATTGGAATTAGTTTGAATCATCTCATTGTTAAAGAGAGCCATCTCCATCAGAGTTGATTGAATGTAGTTATATATAATTGATCATCATATAATATTGTTGTTGAGGTATATAATGATCCCCTGGTCCTGCTCATTTCACTCAGAATCAGTTCATGTAAGCCTCTCCAGGCCTTTCTGAAATCTTTGTACTGGTCATTTCTTACAGAGCAATACTATTTCATAACATTCATATACCACAATTTATTCAGCCATTCTCCAATTAATGGGCATCCACTCAATTTCCAGTTTCTAGCCACTACAAAAAAAGACTGCCACAAACATTTTTGCACATACAGGTCCCTTTCCCTTCTTTAAGATCTCTTTGGGATATAAGCCCAGTAGTAACACTGCTGGGTCAAAGGGTATGCATAATTTGATAACTTTTTGAGCATAGTTCCAAATTGCTCTCCAGAATGGTAGGATCCATTCACAACTCTACCAACAATGTATCAGTGTCCCAGTTTTCCCACATCCCTTCCAACATTTGTCATTATCTTTTCCTGTCATCGTAGCTAATCTGAGAGGTGTGTAGTGGTATCTCAAAATTGTCTTAATTTGCATTTCTCTGATCAATCGTGTTTTGGAGCATCTTTTCATATGACTACAAATAGTTTCAATTTCTTCATCTGAAAATTGTCTGTTCATATCATTTGAATATTTATCAACTGGAGACTGGCTTGAATTTTTATAAATTTGAGTCCTTTATATAATTTAGAAATGAAGCCTTTATCAGAACCTTTGAATGTAAAAATGTTTTCCCAATGTATTGCTTCCCTTCTAATTTTGTCTGCGTTAGTTTTGTTTTACAAAAACTTTTTAACTTAATATAATCAAAATTATCTATTTTGTGATCAATAATGATCTTTAGTTCTTCTTTGGTCACAAATTCCTTCCTCCTCCACAGATCTGAGAGGTAAACTATCCTATGTTCTTCTAATTTGTTTATAATATCATTCTTTATGTCTAGATCGTGAACCCATTTCGACTTTATTTTGGTATATGATATTAGGTATGGGTCAATGCCTAGTTTCTGCCATACTAGTTTCCAATTTTCCCAGCAGTTTTTGTCAAATAGTGAATTTTTATCCCAAAAGCTGGGGTCTTTAGGTTTATCAAACATGAGATTACTATAGTCATTTACTGTTTTGTTCTGTGAACCTAACCTATTCCACTGATCAACTGCTCTATTTCTTAGCCAGTACCAAATGGTTTTGATGACCTCTGCTTTATAATGGAGTTTTAGATCCAGTACAGCTAGGTCACCTTCACTTGCTTTTCTTTTCATTATCTTGAAATTCTTGACTTTTTGTTCTTCCAGATGAATTTTGTTGTTATTTTTTTCTAGATCAGTAAAACAGTTTCTTGGGAGTTTGATTGGTAGGCAATATCACATCTAAAAATGTTAACATACAGCCTTCAGGGATCATTATATACAGATTAATGGCCTCTATTTCTAGATGATATAGTGGATAGAATGCCAGGCTTGAAATCAAGAAGACTCATCTTCCTGAATTCAAATCTGAGATATGTTACCCTGAGCAAGTCACTTAACCCTGTTTGCTTCAGTTCCACCCTGAAAGAGAAGGAAGTGGCAAATCCCTAAATTATCTTTCCTATGAAAAAATTCAGGTAAGGTCATGAGGAGTTGGATGAGTCTGAAAAATGATTGAATGACAATAAAAATTTATATTTGAGTTTGACATCACTGCTATATGATACCTTAGCACAATACCTGACATACAATGGCAGACACTCAAAATTTATTTTATCAGGGTGCCTGGTCAAGGATCTGACTATAAATCAACTCAACTGAAGGAAGCCTAGAAAAGAGAAAACTAAAAAAAAAAAAAAAAAAAAAAAAAAAAGATGTTTTCTTAGGAGAGAACACCATAGAATGAGAAAAAGCTCTTTAAAAAATGTTTCCAATGTGAGCAATATCCTCAGCACAGGCAACGTAAGGAAATGGACCATGGTAATTGTCTTGAAAATTCTTTCTATTTCATAGCATCTGATGTGATGTTTACAACACATGCACAATTACCCAGAAGGGAAGAATTTAAAATGTACACCATGTGTTTTTGGTGTTTCTTTATCTTCCCAGTTTCCTCAAACACCATGAAATAAAAGATTTATATCCATCTCCCTCTCTTTGTAGGTAAGGAATACAAAAGCTGGAAAGGAAGGGAGGAGGGAAAAAGGTAACTAACAATACTTCTTCCTCCCTGCCCTTATACCAAGCTAGACTGATCTCCTTTTATGAAAATAAGAAATCTAACCAAATCAATCTAAAATTTGTAGATTATAAACATCTGAATTTTAAAAGAAAATTTAGCAGCCCACTTATAATTACTTTTAAACAAAAATTCACCAACAATATAAAAAATTGCTGAAACCAATATATTCAAACTGAAAAACTAAGAACTAAGATGTGTGCACATTTATATGTGTATGTATTTTATGTGTATATATATTTATATCTCTGTATATATATATATATATATTTCCATATATAGGCAAAATTGTGAGCACTTGAAGTAGAAGTGATCTGAAAGGAAAATACTTTTGTAAATATAGTAAGGCTTTAATTTTTTCTCAATATGTTTAAACATATAACCAGGAATATTTTCACCTGAAGACAAAAACTGGGGGGTTTGCCCAAGGGTACATAGCTACTCCTCCAGAATTTGAACCCAAATCTTCTGAAAGACCTTTCTGTAATCCCAGGGATGTCTAAATTTGACTTGTGGTCTGATGAAGCAAATTTAAAAGGCCTCAAATTCATACTTTGAAGTATAATTATTAAACATATGAATGGCTTATAGTGGCCTCAAAGAAATTCTCTAACAATGAACTAGAGGGCAGCTCTGCCCTTGAAAAGGTCAGAATCTTCTGGGTAGTTCCCAAAAGTGTCCCACACTTTCATACCACAAACAAGGGGACACAAGAAAGTGAAAACTCAGGATCAACCACAAATGTTTTATAAGAAATGAGATTGATCAGATACCATTTTTAATCTCCAAAAAGCACATATTTAGTAACAAGTACAAGTCATATCCTCTCCAGATCAACCAGTAGGTCAATTTGATTAGAACATTAAGTTTGTGAAAAAGACTTTTATGTATATATATATATATATATATATATATATATATATATATATATATATATATATATATATATGATTTTTGTTTTCATGTTGTCTCTCCTATTAAAATGTAAGCTCCTTGAGGACAGGGACCATTTTTGCATTTTTGTTTTTGTTTTTTTTATCCCCAGCTGTTAACATGATGCCTGGCACATAGTTAATGTGATGCTTTAAAAAATGATTATTGACTTGATAAGTAATGTGAAATGTATCTGGAAAGAATGGAAAAAAAATCTGAAAAGATTGTGAAAGGGCCAAATTCCAGGCTGAGGAATTTGAAATATATCCCAAATGTAATTGGGAGCCACAGAAAAATTTTAGGCAGAAAAGAGATATGATCAAACTTGTGTGTCTAAGAAAGGTTATTTCAGCAGACAAATGGAGTTTGAATTGGAAAAGGAAGAAACTGGAAGTTGGCAGGCCAGTCAAAAGCCAATTATTGTGACAATTTGAATGACAAGTAATGAGGGCCTGACTTGGGGTACGGATATACATGCAGCAGGACACAGATGTTATGAAGGTCAGTCCAAAGAGTCTTGGCAACAAATTAAATGTGGAGAATTAGGGAGAGAGAACCATCAAGATAAGGCAGAAGTTCTGAACCTGAGTGACTGGAAGAACAGTGACAAGCTCAACTTATAAGTTAGAATCATGGGATTTAGATCTGGGAAGCATTGTGAGGGCAAGAATTGCTTTCCTGCTCTTGTCTATCTTTGTGATACCAGAGATGATACACAGAAATGCCACAATGACCAAATGATTCCAAAGAACCAATGATAGAGAATTTTACTTATCTCCTGACAGAAAAGTGATAGACTTGGGGTGCAGAATAAAACACATACTTTTGCACATGACCAACATGGGAACTTGTTTTGTGAATATGCATTTGGTTACAAGAATGTGTGATAAATCCACAAGAATGTGGATTGTTAGAAACTAGTTCAATCCCCTTATTTGAAAACTAGTGAAAGTGGGTCCCAGAGAGGACTGATGACTTGCCCAAGATTGCACAATAAATAGCAGAGCCAGGATTTGAACCCAGCTTCACTTTTTCCAAATTCAGTGTTCTTTCTACCAACACACATTTATTCACTCTGAAAAGATGTTTCTGGATGACTCTCATGGTTTGGAGTTTCCTGTTGGCTATCCTAAATTCTTACGAGCATCAAAAGAAAAAGAATATGTTTGAACTGAGGGAACAAAGAGGAACCATTTCCCTGACCTTAACTTCTGGGTTCAGACAAATGTCAAATACAAGTAAATGAAAAGAATATCATTTATAGCCCTCTAGGGCAGCTCTAATTCAATCTAATAAACATTTATTTTTACTATTTTTTTCAAATAATGGAAATTTTTTAATAAAAAGAAAAAACAACCACCACAAAATTTAATCAAATGCATACGCAGGCAAAACAAATTCCCATACTGGCCATGTGCAAAAGCATGCTTCTTATTCTGCACCCTAAGTCTATCACCTCTCTCTCAGGAGACAAGTAAAATGCTTTATCATTGGTTCTCTGATATCATTGGTCATTACATAGTGAATCATTACACTAATCAGAGTTCTTAAGGTTTTGAAAATTGTATGTCTTTACAATATTATAATTGTCTAAATTTCAGCAAACATACATATTTTAAAAATAGAAATGATAAATTCATCAGAAAATTGGGATATTTTTCTTTATTTTAATTTTAATTTATGGAACAAAACAAGTATTTCCCTATCATAGCATAATTTTTAAAATATCAGATTGGTTAAAATGATTGAAGGGGGAAGCAACAAATGTTGATTTTTGATTTTTGAAATCATAGAAATAGAACTAGAAAAGTCCTAGAGAATCTCTAGTCCTGGCTTCTTTGTTTTACAGACAAGGAAACTGAGGCCCAAAGAAATAATGTGATTTGTCCAAAGTCACTCCACTAGTAACTTAATGAGAATTCAAACTCAGGCTGTATGCTTCCAAATTCATTGATCTTCCCCCAATATCACACTGCTCGATAATTCTAATGGGAGCTGAGAACAAGTTGACAGAGATCAGATCTCTTGGTTTGTTTCATCCAGTTTATTATTTTTTTCAAAAAAAATAAAGAACTAGACTTGGAATTTTATTGTCTCTTTTTCTTTTGAAGAGAAGCCCTGCAGCAAGCAGATTTTGTTTTGGTAAAATACTTTTTTCTATTCTTTTCCTTCCCATTCATCAGGCTTTTCAAAACCAAAAATAATCTTCTTTCAGCATCTTGGTTGTAAGTTTTTATTTTCAGTTTTTCTGACTCATTCCTAAAGTTTTCAAAGACAATCCTCTCTTCTCAATGGAGTTTGAGCTCATTGGGCTCAGAGTCTGAGGACCTGCGTTAGTCACTTATTGGCCACTTCATCCTGGGCAAGTCAGTTCAGTTCAATGAGGTTCAGTCTTCTTAAACATGAAACAGAAATTTCATCTTTGCCCTAGAGGTCGCATTAAGTTGTTGTAAGAAACAAACAAAACAATCTTTATAAAATTATTCATAATGCTATAGTGCCATGTATAATTTTCAGTATCCAGGATTCTATAATAATGATAGCTAGCATTTATTAAGGTTCATAAAGCATTTTCATTGTCACCCAGCAGCCCTGTCTATTTTTTTCCTGTTAGTGCCTTCAAATTCCCACCGATTTCCCAATGTTTCCTTTGAAACTTGAAACAGAATGAACAAAATGAGAAAAATAATATGGACTTTTTTTAAACCAATAATTAGCATTTTACCAATAATTAAGTCTTAATAAACAAGCATTTATTAATTACCTACTGTATGTAGGACAGAATGGTAGATAGTGGCAAAACTGCAAAGATCAATAAGCTATAGTCTGGGTCCTCAGTTTAATCTGTTAAAATTATCTCCTATCCTGCCCCCACATTTCAAAAGTAAAATAGTTTTCCAATTATTATCTAATCTTTCTTCAAAATATTTCTCAGAAAACCCAAAGGTACAATGTGACTTATTTTTAATGAAGCTACAATGACCTTGGAACATAATACATGATCACATTCATACTTCCTTTTGCTACTATAATTCACAAAACACCTTTCATCTTAATGTGTCTTTATGTCCTGGGTAGTCTCTGTCAAGGTAATTAATATTCTTTTCAAAATAATTTCAATCTTCATTTACTCAAGGAAAAATACATTCATTAAATACAGGTAAGCTGGCAATATGAAAGGTCAAGGAAGACCCTAGTTCTCTCACATAAATTCCAGAAGAAATATCAGTGACTAAGAACAGAAATAAGTTCTTGTATCTAGTCCAAAACAGCACAAAAATATGGCTAGTAGTTAAAGATGGCAGATAAAAGAGCTGAACCAGAAAAGTCAGATAAATAGCTCAGATAAATAAGTTAGAAGCCTATGGAATTGTGGAGAACAGAGCAATTAGGAAAGCCAACCCAAATTCTGGAAAACAGACTAGAAGCCAGGGGAGGAATGGAGAAGAGCCACACTAAGAAGCCAAATGAAGCTGCTAGATATGACTCTGAATGTAACGGGGTACAAACTATGGGGGTTACAGCAATTGACTGGTTTATAGTGACAGATGCAAGAGACAGCATCAGCCTGCATAGATCACTGTGCAGGAAGATAGGGTCTAGCTGTGCATCCCTTTAAGCACCAGAAACCAGAGCATGAGTCAGAGCCAATTCAGTCCTTGGACAGCTCCATGGAGGTGAAAAAAGTGCAATGCAAGAGGCCTGAGGTCAGTGTGCTATTCGAAGTCTCACTGAAATCTCTAAATATCACAGCAGGGCACAGATCCAACTCCCAAATGGGGGATCATGAAAAGGAAAGGAAATATAATCCACTGAAGCCAGAACCTAGAGTGAATCACCAAGAAAATGAGACAGAAGCCAGGGATGGAGCTAAGGGTTGGGGCCTGCTTCCAGACACACCATCCACGTCAACAGCAGCAAGTATCCAGATTACAAAAAACACAGAAACCAATCCATTCAAGGATGTTGTCAGGAACTGACATGAGGACAAAATCCTAATCCAGTAACTGAAGATGAAAATAGGAATAGACAGAAGAAACCTTTGAACTTATTGAAAAAATATAATAGATTAAAAATCTTAGGAAGTAAACCCAGAAAAGTACCTCTCTATTAATTATATATGAAGCATTATTCCCCCAAAAAATGACTTGGTCACAAGTACTAACAGAATATACAGAAAAAAATGAAGCAACAAGTTAAAAATGAAATTAAAACTCTGGAGGAAAAATGAAGGGGAAATAGTTTAGAACAGAAGGTGAGAAATCTTAGGCAAATAGTGAATTCACTAAAAAACAGAATGAAACAAACCTAACTTGATGACTCCATGAAACAATAATATCTGAAGAAAGTCAAAAGATTGAAAAAATAGAAGAAAAATAATACTTTTATTCACAAAAAGAACTCATAGGCAGAAAAAAAAGAAGAAGAAGAGAGAGAAGAAGAAGAAAAAGAGAGCGAGAAGAAGAGGAATGGAGAAAAGAAGAGAAGAGTGGAAGAGGAGGAGAAAGAGAAGGAAATGGAGGAAGAGGAAGAAGAGAAAGAGGTGAGGGAGGAAAGAAAGAATAAAGGAAGGAACAAATAAATTGAGCATGCAATTAAAAAGAGAAAACAAATTTTTAAAAACCAAACAAAAATAAAAATTCTAAGAATTAGAAGCATACATAAAACAAATTGAAGACAAAAAACACATTTAATTGATAAATAAGAGTAGGAAGTATTTTTGTAAAAACTAATGAGATAAACTATTTGCTAATTTGATTTTATAGAGGAGAAAGAGGAAAATCAAATCACCAATACCAAAAATTTAAAATCAGACCACAAAAAATTAATAGAAAAAATGATTAAAACTATCTTGCTCAATTGTATGCAAATTATTGTTTATTGTTTTAAGTAATATTTTTCCAATTATACGTAAAGAAAATTTTTAAATTCATTTAAAAATTGTTAAGTTCCAAATATTTCTTTCTTCATCTCTCCTTTCTTACTTCGTTCTCCCTAAAATAATTTGACATAGATTATATAGATATAATCATGTAAAACAAATTTTCATATTAGTCATGTTGTGTCAAATTGATAATTTATATGAAATGGTTATATTTGCAAAAATGGAAAATAACCAGATTAAACAAACAAGAATTGGTAATTTAAATAACCCCAATCTAAGAAGAAAAAATTGAACAAACCACAAATTATACTCCTAAGGTGGAGAAAAATAGGATCATATAGATTTCAAAGGTACCTGGCTTACAACAGTCCAAGAGTGCTTCCTGTCCTCTCTGATAATTCCAAGCACTCTCTGGTCATTTAAACCCCACAGCAGTTGTTTTGCCTCAACTTGGAAAACACCCCTCTTTGGTGAAATAATTTCCCTGGCCACTTTTTTCCATCACTGGTAAGATTTTCACACATGTACTCACTCACTGCTCCTTCTCAATATCCTTTGCTGGATCTTTAACTAAATTATATTATTAACAGTGAGTATCCTCCAAGACTCTTTCCAAGCCCTCTAATTCCTCTAAACAATTTTACTTGGTGATCTCAGCTCATGTGGATTCAACTATCATTTCTTAAGAAACATCTTACACTCAACAAACTTTTCTTTCCCTCAAATCCCTCCCCTCTTCCTAACTTCTCTATTACCTTTAAGGGTAGTACTATCCTCCAAGTCACTCAAGCTCTGGAACCTCTATGTCATCATTCACATTCAATCTCATCCTCCAGAACCAAGTCTTGTCATTTCTACCCTGGTAATGCCTCTCAGTTATGCCCTCTTCTTTTTTCTGACACTTGCACCTTGGTGCAGCCATCATCAATTCAAATCTAAAGTGTTTGCAATAGTTTTATGATTGATCTCCTTGCTTCAAGTCTTGCCACAATCCAATTCATCCACTATTTAGCTGTCAACTTGATTTCTTAAAGTGCAAATCTGAGTCTGTCATACTTTTCTCCCCACCCTTATTCAATTAATTCGAATGTGTCCCTATTGCCTCAAAGATTAAATATAAAATATCCCTTTTATTTTTCTTGCCTTTCACAATCTGTTGCCCTTCCTACCTTTCCAGTCTTTTAACACTTTACACCCTCTGCTTCCCATGTATATATTCTCCCATCCAGGGATTCTGATCTCCTTGCTCTTCTTTGGTACAACATTCCATCTCTCAAATTCAAGCAGTTTCATTAACTGGTCTCCATCCCTAGCCCTTTCATCTTTGCTTCTTTGTGGTCTTGGCTTGGTTCAAGCCAAGCTTAAGTCTTAACTTCAACAAGAATCCTCTCCCAGGATTGTTTAATCATGATGTCTTCCTTCTGACATAACTGCAAATTACCCTGAATATATCCCATTTGTGTGCATGTTTATATTCCATTTGTATCCCATGCTCTTTGAAAGCAGAAACTGGTTGTTTTTATTTGTTTGTTTTTTCCTTATTATGTATCCTCAGCATCTAACATAGTGCAGAAACACAATGGATAATAATAATAAATGCTTGTTAACTAACTGTCTGAATTCTATCAAATTTTCAAAAGACATTTAATTGCAATTTGTTATAAAAATAGGGAAAGAAAATATCCTACCAAATTGCTTAGATGAATTAAAGTTAACTTCAATATCTAAACCAGAAAGAGATAAAATAGGAAAAAAACCATAAATTACTCTTTCTTAGAATAGTGGTAGAAAATATTAAATAAAATGTTATCAAAGAAAGACTATCATATTAAAGCATCACATTAAAATGATTGTACACTATCATCATTGTAAATGTGTACCAAAAATGAAGGATTGGTTCAATGTTAGGAAAACTATAAAACATAATATACCAAATTAACAACAAAAACAATAAGAATCACATGATTATATCAATAGATAATATAAAAATTGAAAATAGAAATACTTAGAAAATATTTAAAAACTGTAAAAAAGATATTGATTGAATCCAATTCTTTATGATAAAAAAGTTAGGTATAGGAACAATTGTATTATTTCTTAAAATATAATAGTGTTTCCAATTATTTTCGTGTCATGCTTCCTTGCCTATAATTCAGCTCTCCATCTCCTGCCCTGGAGTAATGCTTACACCATACTGGTGAGAAGTCTCTATAATGAGCCTGACCTAAATCTACCAAGCTTCCTGCCACTCTTGGGATATCTTTGTATCATATTACCACCTCCACAATTCTCCCCTTCCCTTCCTTTCAATCTCTACCTGCTAGAATAAAACTCAAATCAACACTACCATTGTGAGAAAGGATACGAACCTGAGTTCAAATCTAGACTCCAACACTTACCAGTTCTATAACCCTGGGCAAACTACCTCAGTTTCCTCAATTGTAAAATGACCTGAAGAAGGAAATGGAAATACATTCCAGTATCCTTTGTCAAGACATCCCCAAAAAGGGCCAAGTTGTACACAACTGAAAACAACTAAACAAATATTAGATTAGTCAAAGATTGAGCTCTGCTTCTTCCCTGCTCTGGGGAACTAATTGCCTCTTTCTCTGAAATGATAGTGGTGGATTGACCTGAGATTCAATCCAATTAGCATTTATTAAATGTGTCAACCATTATGCTACCTTCCAGGGATAATCAAGACTAAAATGAAATGGTCGCTGCCTTCAGAGAGTTTACATTCCCTTCTGGGGAAATAACATGCATACAAATAAGTAAATGCAACATAGATAAAAGTAATTGTAGAAACCAGAGAGTCTCAGAAGGACTTTCTGGAGAAGATAACACTTGAACTGAACCTTAAGAGGAGAAAAGAATTGGAAAAAGCATAAATAAAGAGGAAAGGCATTTTAGGAATGGGGGTAGTCTATATAATAATAATAATAGTAATAATTCATGTTTATATGGCATTTTAGGTTTACAAAATGCTTTAAAAGTATTTTTTCATTTTCAAAATCAGGCAAACAAGTTGGGAGATTACTACAATACTCTTCATGAGAGAATTTTAGGAAACCATTTAGGACAAGGCCTCTGTCCCTTTAAAGGTCATCTCCACTCTCTCCACTGCCCTATTTGTTTTTTAAAATAGAAAAAAACCTTCAAATCATTTTTTTATTTATTAAAAATAGTAAAGAAAAGAGAAGTGTTGATTCAGAAGGAAAAATGGGAGGTGATAAGAACCATTAAGGCCCATTGAGGAGCAGGAGATGGGAGGAAGGACTAGGACAGTTCAAATTCCATATTACTGGATAACAAATAAAGATTCTGTGGAACCCACTGACCAAAGGGTTACCTAAAGAGGAAGACTCATTGTTGTTCGCTAGGGTTGGGGATGGCTTCTTCCAAATCCTGGACCAGTGATAGAAATCCCACAGAACAGAAGATCCAGGAGGAGAATGTGAACTAGAAGATGGGGTATGAGGAGGGAAGACCAATACAGATTAAGTGAAAAGGTTTCTAGATGAGAAGATAGCACTTTGTTCTACATGGTCACTGGGCTCTCTTTCTCCCAGGAACTTCCTGAATCAAACCTCAAGCAGAAACCATTCTCTGGGAATAATTTGGATGATTTTTTTCCTAAATGAGATCCTTTGCACATGCTTCCACTAACCCTCAGCAACTGCTTCCCCACCTACTCACAGTCTCCTAAGATGTGCCTATAGTTTGGCCCCCTCAGTTTAGCTTCGCTTTACCCAAAATAGTTTAGTGTCATCTGCAAACCTGGAGATTTCACTCTGCACTCCTCCTCCAGATCATTTATAAAGATGTTAAATAAGGCAGGTCCCAGTGCTAATCCTGGAGGAACCCCACTGCTTTGTCCTTTTCCATCCGACAAACTCTTCTTTGTCTGTATTCTTGTCAGGCTATAAGGCAGTTCCTTATCCATGGCAAAACAATTTCCTTAAACTTCATGGTGACCATGATTCTCATAAAGTGTCATGCTATGATCTGTGTAACTCATCATTCCCATGTGCAAACCTTGTGTCAACAAGCTAAGAGAAATAATCTGCATTATAATAAAATGAATTCTTCACCATCTCACCCTCTCCCCACTTTATCTCTTTTGTCTCTTAATGCAAAAGAAATCTCTAACTAGTGAAATTCAAGCAGTTTTCAGATTTGAGAAGCACAGCAGATTGTTTAAGTTGCTAGTCAGCAAAAACTGCAAAAATAGCTGAGTAGGTGATCTGGGTAGGAGCAGCATCTCACCTGTAGTTTAGCCCTTTTAGCTCCCACAAAATTACACTGTTTTCACAAACTTCACTTCTATTCAATAAACACACACATTGGCCAACAATAAACTCATGTAAAATAAATATATTTCTTTATGTGAAACTCCTGGGCTCATCCCCTAGCTCCCAAAGTACATTCCCCAGCTGATAGCCACCTCAAGCTGATGGTTCTCTCTAGGTCCACATTCCCTTGTACTCTACCAAATATTTGTTGTTATCCAGTCATTTCAGATCTGTATGACCCCATTTGAGGGTTTCTTGGCATAAGATACTAGAATGGCTTGCCATTTCTTTCTCCAGTTCATTTTATTGATGAGGAAACTGAAGTAAACAGAGTAAAGTGATTTGCCCAGGATCATATAAGCAATAAGTGTCTGAGATCGGATTTTTACTCAGGTCTCCCTGACTCTGGAACTAGTGCTCCATCCACTGCACTAAGATGACTTTTTCACAAATATGCCCACAACAACAATAGAAAATTAAGATACAAACAGCACTCAAACAACCACAAAACAGATACAGGCAGCACGTGTGGCAAGGGCACAGATGTGAAAGAACATACTCAGGAATGGTCTCATCAAGAAAGGGAATTCCTTGCCAGAAAATTGTGGAACCTCCCAATTACCAAAGTATTCCTTATATATACTAAAAAGCCATTACATTCATTATTTCATCTGATCCTCAAAACAAGCCTGTCATGTAGGGGCTATTATAATAATATGTTTTTAATGTAATAATGTGTTAATAATAAAATGTCTCCCAGTTTACAAATAAAGAAACTAAGCATGGCAGAGGTTAAGTATTTTGCCCAGCATGTACATCCAGGTCTTCCTTATTTCAAGTTTAGTGTTCTAGAAAATAAATACAGATAAGCTCTGAGGTCACTTAAAACACTATTTCTGTAATAGGGCTAAAGCATATATTTCCTCTACTTTAAAAAAAAAAAAAAAAAGCTTTTTATTTTCAAAATATATGCAAAAATAGTTTTCAACATTCACCCCTATAAAATTGTGTTCCAAATTTTTCTCTTTTCCTCCCCACAAACAGAAAATAATCCAATATATATTAAATATGTACAATTCTTGTATATATATATATATATATATATATATATATATAGTTCCACATTTATCATGCCAAACAAGAAAAATCAAATCAAAAAAATATAAATTCCAAGCTAGCTCCCTGCAGACCTCAGAATCGGCCAGAGTCAGAATAAGCAAAAGTCCTTGGTCTTTAGGGGGAGAAATGAATGGAGATGGAAAAAACTGCCCCAAGCTCTCCACCAACCTCCCTTCTCCTGGTGCTACTACAAAGTGAGTCTGGTTTGTCTCACTCCGCCCTCTAATCCTTCCTAGGATTATGTGTATACACCAAAAGATAGAGTCAACACTGGATAGTGAGAAGGGCCATTTTTCCAAACATATGCTAATAGAGTTATTGTCCAATAGGTAATTAGCCTTAAGTGCTGGGTTGTCTGATTCAAGCACATCTTTTAAGAATTTCAGCCCTTTACAAAAAAAGCAGATAAAAAATGAGAGAGATAACAAAAAGCAAGCAAACAACAACAAAAAACATGAAAATACTATGTGTGATTACATGTGTAAATCCCAAAGTCCTCTTTTTGGATGCAGATAGCTCTCCACAAATCTGTTGGGATTTTGCCTCTACTTTTTCATGAGAAGAAGATATGAAATTACAAATTCCTGAAATTACTGATTTGTTTCACCTTTGAAATATATCTTCTTTTGGTGCTTATTTTTTTCTCTTTGTCATATAAGAAAGCCAAAAGAGAGCATTCTCACCCCCACAATCTCTTCTCTAAAAGGAATGATTTATACAGTTGCAGCATGAGTAATGTTAGCAATCACAGGAGCTCGGCAAAAGCACAGGTCAGGCTGAGCTAGGATGGGATCAGGTCTCTTGCCTTCCTATTCAATGAGGCATCTTTTTAATATTAGGATGTCTGAAGTCTGATGCTATTTGTTAAATGAAGCTTAACCAGTAATTTCCTTCTAATTTATCTGAATCAAGAAGTTTTATTGGGCTCTCTAAAATTCTTAAGGGCTGTTTTTTTTTTTTTTTTTTTTTTTTTTAAGCAATATTCCTTTATCTTGCAGTGGGAGTTCTAGATTTTAGGGAAAAAATTTACAGGAGATTCCATAATAAAATTTTAAACTTCTCCCACACCTGGCATTGACAGGTCAAAGTATTCACATGAACTGCTGGCTAGGTTTCTTTGGAAACAGGAAACAGATTGGACAAATGGTATTAGCAGTTAACCTACACTATTTTGCCTATAAGGCAAAGTGTCCCATTTCAAGGGGAGAAATTCATTTGAGGAGTGAGTAATTCCCAAAGAGTAGAAAACTGTGATGGAGCTTAGTTTGCACTCTATTGAGGACTGTGATGACAGCGTTAGCACCCTGGATACCTTAGAATCAGCCAGAGTCAGGATAAGCAAAAGTCCTTAGTCTTCAGAGGTAGGATTGAATTGGATGGAAGCAGAATCTCTGTGACCTTTCTTCTTTATCTCCCACCCAGAGTGACTCTGGCTAGTCTTAATCCACCCCCTAGTCCCGCCTACAATTCTTTGTATATACCAATTATAGAGCCAGCACAGGATAGTAGGAAGGGCCATTTTCCAAGTATAGGCTTATAGAGTATTGTCCAATTGGTAATTAGCCTTAAGTGCTGGGTTGTCCAGACCTGGGGAAATGAGGTTCATTCTTATCCCAAAATAGGATCATTTTGTCAACTTGCAATATTTCAAGCTTTTTCATTATTTTTATATTCATTGGTGATCTGTAATCAGTGATCTTTGGTATTACTATTGTAAGCATTTTGAGGTATCACTAACCAAATCCAAATAAGACAGTTATGTATGTTCTAACCATTCCACTGACTGGCCATCCTTCATCTCTCCCCCTCCCCTCAGGCTTTCCTATTCCTGGAGACACGACACTATTGAAGAATATCACATAAACTTAGTTGATAAACTAGTGGAAGGACATGAGAAGATTGATTCCAATTTTGAAAAAAGTTTTACTGTCAGTAAAATTCTATCAAACAGCATTGCATGTTACAGATAAATCTTTCATGAATGAAAGAGTCAATCAACAAATCAAACTTCATTGTTGTCTTATTTGAAATTGTCACATATGAGCCATAAATGGTCAAGTAAAGGCAGGGATTCACTTGAGCTCTCCTAAATTGCCCTCCAAATGTTACTCAAAATAAATGCTGGAGTGGCAGAATCAACATGATAAAACATAATAAAAGCACCTAATAAAACAATTTAAAAGGTCAGTAGAAAAGGTATGTCTCACTAGTGTGAAAGTGGAGGAAACCCAGAACAGACTATACTAGAACAGGTCTTCCCTGGCAAGACAGCAACAGTCCTTGGTATGAGTGAGTTGGCAGTAACAACTTCCAGAATTTTCAGCCTAGAGATAGTAAGGGTCAAGTGGTCAGAAGGAAATTACAGTACAACATTAACTGGAAGTAGGACTCTGTTACACTGCTATTTCCCAGTCCCAGACCCAGGATGAGGAAGAGCACTAGCACATTAGAGTGTGCAGCTGCAGGGGAACAGTGACCCTGATTATAATTCCAGGATGGAAAAGAGTGCTTGTGATTACTTGTAAACCAGAGTACTGGTCAGGAGAACAGGAGAACTGGCCCTCCTTATATCATATCATCTTGGAAGAATTGAAATTTTACAGATCCTGCCTCCTCTCTAAACTCTGAAAGCATCAACATGAAAAATCTGAAGCTGGGACAATTCCCCCACCCCCCAGTCCCAGGAGGAGAAATCAACTTTAAAAGTCATGAATTAGGCTGGGGAAATGAACAAAAAGCAAAACAGCAAACAACAACAAAAAAGAACTTGACAGAACTCCTTAAAAAAGTAACATTGACCAAATGGAAAAGGAGGTATAAAAGTTCACTGAAGAAAATAATTTCTTAGAAATGAGAATTGGGCAAGTAGAAGCTAATGACTTCATGAGAGATCAAAAAAACAATAAAACAAAGTCAAAAGAATAAAAAAGGGAAGAAAATATGAAATATCTCATTGGAAAAACAATTGACCTGTACAATAGATCCAGGAGAGATAATTTAAGAATTACTAGATTACCTGAAAACCATGATAAAAAATAATCTAAGTATCATATTTCAAGAATTTATAAATAAAACTTTTCTGACATCCTAGAACTATAAAAAATAGAAATGGAAAGATCTTATAAATCATCTACTGAAAGAGATCCCAAAACAAAAACTCACAGGAATATCTTAGATAAATTCCAAAGCTCCTACATCAAGGAAAAAATATCATACTCAGTCAAAAAGAACCAATTCAACTGTCATGAAGTCACAGTTAGGATCAATCAAGATTTAGCACCTTCTACATTTAAAGATTAAAGGGCTTAGAATATGATATTCCAGAGGGCAATGGAGCCAGTATTACACCCAAAAATTGACTACCCTGCAAAAGTGAGTATAATCCTTGAGAGGAAAAAGCTGGGCATTTAATGAAATTGAGATATTAAAAAATTCCTAATGAAAAGATGAGAGCCAAGTAGGGTGTAGGTGTAATTTGACTTTATTTTGATGATATAAAAAAAGAAATTAGGGGTGGCAAAGAGATTGTACTGGGAGAGAAAAGGAGAGGCAAAATGGGATAAATTTCATCACATAAAGAGGGAAAAAAGAATTATTATAATTGTGGGAAAGAAGGGAGGGGAATAGGCATTGTGGCTGCTTAATCTTATCATATTTGATACAAAGAGAGAATATCAGGAATATTTAGTTTGAAAGAGAAACTTGTCTTCTTAAAGGGGAAAGGAAAGAGAAAAATATAATTTTGGAAAATAAGTTGGTGGGAAATACAGGGTTAATCATTTTAACTGTGAATGTGAATGAGATAAACTCTTCCATAAAAAGGAAGTAGATAGCAGACTGGATTAAAAGCCAGAATCCTACAATATTTTGTTTACAAGAAACACATTTAAAACAGAATGTTACATACAGAGTAAAAGCCTGGTGTAGAATTTATTTGCTTCAACTGAAGTAAAAAAAAAAAAAAAAAAGGCAGCTGTACTGAGTCTATCTCAGATCAAACAAATGTAAAAATAGAACTAATTAAAAGAAATAAGGAAGGAAACTATATTTTGTTAAAGGGTACCATAGATGATGAAGTAATATCAATACTAAACATATATGCTCTATGTGATATAGCATCCAAATTTCTAGAGAAGAGAGCTGCAAAATGAAATAGATAGTTGAATTATACTAGTGAGGAATCTCAATCTTTCTCTATAAGAACTAGATAAATTGAACCACAAAATAAATAAAAAAGAAGTTTTGGAGGTAAACAGAATTCTAGAAAGTTACTGTGATAGAGAAAATTGAATATGAATAGAACAGAATATACTTTTTTCTCAGTAGTACATGGAATCTACGCAAAAATTTATCATGTATTATGGCATAAAAATCCCAAAATCAAATGCAAAAATAGTAAATGCATCTTTTTCAGATAATGATGTAATAAAACTTACATGTAATAAAGGGCCAGGGAAACAGACCAAAAATTAATTGGAAACAAAATATTATAATCCTAAAGGATGAGTGGGTCTAATAACAAATCATTGACACAATAGATATTTTTGAGATTAGAGAATGACAATAATGAAACAACATACCAAAATTTATGGGATGCACCCAAAGTAGTTCTTAGGGGAAATTTTATATCTCTAGCTGCTTACTTGCAGAAAATAGAGAAAGAAAAGATAAATTAATTGGCTGTGCAACTATAAAAAGCTAGAAAAAGAACAAATTAAAAACCCTTAATTAAATCCCAAAATTGAAATTCTGAAAATAAAAGGGGAGATTAATAAAATTGAAAGTAAGAAAAGTACTTAACTAATAAACAAAACTTAAAGTTGGTTTTATGAAAAAAAAATAAACCTTTAGTTAATTTTATTAGAAAAAGAGAAGAAAATCAAATTGCTAGTATCAACAATGAAGAGTGAACTTGCCACCAATGAAGAGGAAATTAGAACAATAATTAGGAACTATTTTAGCAAATTGTATGCCAATAAATCTCATAATCTAAGTGACATGGAAGAATACTTACAAAAATATAGATTGTCTAGATTAACAGAGGAAAAAATTACTTAAATAGTCCCATTTTAGAAAAAGAAATTGAACAAGCTATTAATCAACGCTGTAAGAAAAAATTTCCAGGCCAGATAGATTCATATGTGAATTCTACCAAAGATTTAAATAACAATTAATTCTATAGTATGCAAACTATTTGGGAAAACAGGGAAAGAAGGAGTCCCACCAAATTCCTTTTATGATTTCTAAACCATGTGCATTAAAACAGTGAAAGAAAAATATAGAATAATTTTCCTAATAAATATTGATGCAAAAATCTTAAATAAAATATTAGCAAAGAGATTACAGCAAGTTATCTCCAAGATAATATATCATGCCCAAGTAGGATTTATACCAGGAATGCAGGGCTGGGTTCAATATTAGGAAAACTATTAGCATAATTGACTATATCAATAACCAAACTAACAGAAATCATATAGTTATCTCAATAGATGCAGAAAAGACATTTGATAAAATCCAATACCCATTCCTATTAAAAGCCCTAGAGAGCATAGAAATAAATGGTGTTTCCCTTATAATGATTAGTAACATCATTTAAATTAGTAACATCATTAGTAATCAACAACATTGTATGTAATGGTAAGAAACTAGAAACATCCCCAGTAAAACCAGGAGTGAAATAAGGTTGCCCACTCTCAGCATTACTATTCAAAATTGTATTAGAAATGTTAGCTTTTACAATAAGAAAAGAAAAAGAAATTAAAAGAATTAGAGTAAGTTATGCTGAAACAAAATTAATCTTTGCACATGATTGATATGGTGTTATATTTAGGGAATCTTAGAGAATCAAGTAAAAATCCACAACTTTCACAAAGCTGCAGGATACAAAATAAATCCGCATAAATCATCAGCATTTCTATATGTTACCAACAAAGTCTAGCAGCAAGAGATACAAAAAGAAATTCCATTTAAAATAACTATAGATAATATAAAATATTTGGGAGTATAACTATGAAGACAAAGTCAGGAACACTATGAACACAATTACAAGATACTTTCCACACAAAGAAAGTCAGATTTAAACAGTTGGAAGAATATCAAGTGCTTATGGGTAGGCCAAGCTAATATTATAAGAATAACAATTGTATTTAAATAAATCTATTTATTCAGTGCCATGCCAATCGAACTGCCAAAAAATTACTTTACAAGATTAGAAAAAATAATAACAAAGTTCATCTGGAAGAATAAAAGGTCAAGAATTTCCAGAGAATTAATGAAAAAAATGCATGAAGATGGTCTTCATGTAACAGACCTAAAATTATATTAAAAAGCATCAGTCATCAAAACCATAAGAAATAGAGTAGTTAGTTGGTCAATGGAATAGGTTAGGTTCACAAGAAGCAATAGTCAATGACTATAGTAATCTAGTGTTTGACAAGCCCAAAGATCACAGTTTCTGGGATAAGAACTCACTATTTGACAAAATTTTCTGGGACAAGTGGAAAATAGTATGGCAAAAACTAGGCATTGGCCAACACCTAACACCCTATACCAAGATAAGATCGAAATGGGCTCATGAGTTAGACATACAAAGTGATACTATAAGCAAATTAGAAGAACAAAAAACAAACTAACACAGATCTCTCTGAGATCCGTGGAGAAAGAAGGAATTTATGGCCAAAGAAGAACTACAGTACAGTATGAAATGCAAAATGGATAATTTTGATTATATGAAGTTAAAAAGTTTTTGTACAAACAAAACTAATGCAGGTCAGTTAGAAGGGAAGCAGAAAACTGGAGGAATTTTTTTTTATCCAAAGGTTCTGATAAAGATCTTAATTCTAAAGTATAGAGAGAATTGATTCAAACTTATAAGAATACTAGCCATTCTCCAATTGATAAATGGTGAAAGGATATAAACAGACAATGTTTGGACAAAGAAAACCATTTCTAGGTATATGAAAAAATGTTCTAAATCACTATTGATCAGAGAAATCCAACTCTGAGGTACTACTACACACCTCTCAGATTGGCTAAGGTGACAGGAAAAGATAATGATAAATGTTGAAGGGAATGTGGGAAAACTGGGACATTAAAACATTGTTGGTGGAGTTGTGAACTGATCCAACCCTTCTGGAGAGCAATATAGAATTGTGCCCAAAGTGCTATCAAACTGTGCATACCTTTTGACACAGTAATGTCTCTACTGGGTCTGTATCCCAAAGAGATCAAAAAAAAGGGAAAAAGACTTACATGTGCAAAGATGTTTGTAGCAACCCTTTTTGTGGTGGCAAGGAACTGAAAATTGAGTGGATGCCCATCAGTTGGAGAATAACTGAATAAGATATAGTATATGAATGTTATGGAATAATATTGTTATATAAGAAACAATCAGCAACATGATTTCAGAAAAGCCTGGAGAGACTTATATGAAGTGATGCTACGTGAAGTGAGTAGAATGAAGAGAACATTGTGCACATCAACAACAAAATTATGTGACAATTAATTCTGATGGACTTGGCTCTTTTCAATAATGAGGTGATTCAGGTCAGTTTCAGTGGACTTGTGATGGAGAGAACTATCTGTACACAGAGAGGACTGTGAGGACTGAATGTTAATCACAACATAGTATTTTCACCTTTTTTGTTGTTTGCTTTTTGTTTTTTGTTTTTCTTTTTTCATTTTTTCCCCCTTTTTGTTCTGATTTTTCTTGTACAGCATGATATATGTGGAAATATTATAGAACTGCACACGTTTAACATATATTGGATTACTTGCCATCTAGGGAAGGGGGTGGATGGAAAGGAAGGAGAAAAAAATTGGAACATAAGGTTGCAAGGGTAAATGATGAAAAATATCTTTGCATATATTTTAAAAATAAAAAGCATATATTATTTAAAAAAGAAATCAAAACTATCTATAGTCACATAAAAATGTTCTAAATTACAATTGATTTGAGAATTAAACAATATTGATGTAGTACTTTACACTAATCAAATTGGCTAATGTGACAGAAAAGGAAGATTACAAATTTTGGAGGGAATGTAGGAAAATCAGGACACTAATGCACAGTTGGTAGAGTTCTGAATTGCTTCAATCATTCTGGAGAGCAATTTGAACTATACCCAAAAAGTTATAAAAACTATACATAGCCTTTGACCCAGAAATAATACTATAATATTTATATCCCAAAGAGATTTTTTTTAAAGGAAAAGGACCTATATTACAAAAACATTTATAGCAGCCTTTTTGTGGTGAGAAAGATTTAGAAACTGATGGGATGCCCATCGATTAGGGAACAAATTATACCACATGATTGTGATGCAATAATATATACTATAAGAAATGAAGAACAGAATTTTTTTCCTTGTTGTTTTTTCCCCAGTTACACACAAAACAACCTTTTTTTGATTATACATGTACATTCATTTAAAAAATATATTTCCTTATGATTCATATTGGAAGAGAAAAATCAGATCAAAGAGGAAAACCACAAAAGAAAAAATACCTGAAAAAAAAAAAAAAGAACATAGCATATGTTGATTTACATTCAGTCTCCATAATTCTCTCTCTTTAGATGCAGATGGTATTTTCCATCTAAAGATCATTGGGAGTGCTTAGGGTTTACTAAACCACTGAGAAAAACCAAGGCTGTCATAGTTGATCATGGCACAATCTTGCTATTACTGACAATGTATTCCTGGTTCTGCTTGTTTCTCTCAGCATCAGTTCATATAAATCTTTCCAAGCCTTCCTAAAGTCAGCCCATTCATCATTTCTTATAGAACAATAATATTCCATTATTTTCATATACCACAATTTATTTAGCCATTCCCCAATTGATGGGCAGCTACTCATTTTCCAATTCTTTGCCACCACAAAAAGAGCTACCCCATACATTTTTGTATATGTGGGTCCTTTCCTCTCCTTTATGATTTCTTTGGGTTATAGATCCCACTCTAGTGGCATTGATGGTTTAAAGGGGGTACACAGTTGTATAAACCTTTGGATATGGTTTTAAATGAGCAAGATGTTTTCAGGAAAACCTAGACTGTGCAGTGCAGAGTAAGGTAAGCATAATGAGGATAACATTGTACACAGAAACAACAGTATTATACTATGATCAACTGTGAATAACTTAGTTATTCTCAGCAATACAATGGTACAAGACAGTTCTGAAGGATTTATGATGAAAAATGCCATCCATCTCCAGAGAAGGAACTGATGGAATTATCTCAAGAGAAAGAACTGGTGGAGTTTGAATGCAAATCAAAATATACTTTTTTGCTTTCTTTATCATTCTTGGGTTTTTCTCATTCTTTGGGCTGTTTGGGTTTTGCATTTTCTTTTACATTCTGGCTAATATGGAAATATCTTTCGTATGACTGCACACATATAACCTATATCGAATTTCATGTCTTCTCAAGGAGGGATATAGGGGAGGGATAAAGAAAGATATAGTATTTGGAAATAATTTTTTTAAATGAACATTTAAAACTTTTTACATATAACTGGAAAAAAATAAAATATTTGAGAAAAAAAGTTACCACACCTACCTCAATATGCAGCAACCACAACCTTGATTAGTCAGGAACCATCAATGTTAAGGAAAGACCATAAAGATTATGACTCATTGAAGGCTCATGATGAATTTTTAGCAATTAAATAATTTTTAATTAAGGTATGTACTTTTTTAGTCATAATGCCATTGTCATAATACTTAATAGACTACAGTATAGTGTAAACATTATTTTTATATGCACTTGAAAACCAGAATATTCATGTGACTTGATTTATTGTGAAATTCACTTTATTACAGAGTTCTGAAACTGAAATTGCAAATATCGACAAGGTATGTCTGTATTTCAGTATATGAAAATTTTACTGTGGTCTTGATGACTGGCTGCCTCTTGTTTAAAGATGAAGTGAAATGACAATAAGATTATAAATTAAGATCTAGAAGGGGCTTTCAAAACCATCTAGTTTTGCCCTTTTATTTTATGCATGAGGAAACTGAAGTCCAAAGACGCTGAAGGAATCAGTCCAAGATCATGCAGGAAGTAAATAGAAAAGCCAATTATTTGAACCCGTGGCTTCTAATTTCAAACTCACAGTGTACTATGCTATATGCTTCCCAAGATGTTATATAATAATGTTGTGAGAAAGCTTAGTAAACTATAAGCCTTAGACAAATATGAGGTATTATTATTAATACTATAACTTCCTTCCTGTAAGCCAATCCACGCCACCTCAAGCTTGTAGCTATGGAGCTAATTGAGTGGGAATTCTGAGCCCATCAGTTTTGACCACCCTCTGGCTCCCATGAAAAGATCATTCAAGAATGCTTGGTTCTCTGTGGGTAGCTGAGCCTTTTAAGCATTGCCACAAAAAAATGCTTGAGTGGCAGGATAAAGGCCAGAAACTTTTAACACTTCATGGGAGAGCTAGTTTCTAATTCTCATCTCTTTCTGAGGTTCTTTCTTTGTTTTTATCAATCTAACTCCTACCTAGATCCATGGAAACAAGGTCATTATAACCAGGGTTGAAAACCTACTTGTCGGTTTCAATTGCTAACTGCCTTGAGGACTAGCAATACCATCTTTTAAAAGGTACAAATTCTGTTTAGAAAGAAAAGTTAACAAATGTCCACTTAGAATAAAATTGTCAGCCAATGCAATAGGACCATTTCTTTCCCAGGACCCATTTAAGGGAAATGACTGGCTCCATCTTAAGGTTTATGTCTCAAAGGTCAATAAACATCAAAATCCTCTACTTCCTATAGACAGATACTTGCACACAATATGTCTTTATTTGTATTAGAGTCAAAACATACCCTTTTGTATCTTTACCTTATCTACTTTACTTGTTCATTTTCCTCTCTAAACAGAATACTGATGTTTAATTTTTTTTTTTACTCTTAATTCAAATCTTCTCTCTTCACTCATTGAGAAGGCAAGAAATATAATTCCCATTATACAAATGAAGTCATGCAAAAACAATGGCCACATTTGTCATGTTGTGAGAAGTGGGGAGCAAGAAATAAAAAATAGGAAAAAATATGCTTCAATTTGCACTCAGTATTTATGAGTTCTTTCTCTGAAGGTGATTATTATTTTTCATCTTGAGTCATTTGGGATTATCATGGATCACTGATAAGAAAAAAAGTATTTTACATATGATTATCATTAAAATATTACTGTTACTGTGTATGAGTTTTAGTTCTGCCCACTTCACTTTGGACCTGCTCATATTAGGTTTCCCAAGCTTTTCTGAAAACATCCTTCTCTTCATTTCTTACAGCACAACAATAGTATTTCATTACAATCATATATCACAACTCATTTAGCCATTCCACAATTCCCTAAATGATGGGCATCTTTTAATTTATAATTCTTGGCCACCACAAAAAAAGCTGCTGTAAATATTTCTGTATATATGGGTCCATTTCTTTTTTTCTCTTACGTCTTTAGGGTACATGCAAGGTATTGGTATTGCTGGGTCAAGGAGCATACATATTTTATGCCCTTATAGGAGTAGCTTCAAATTGTTCTCCAGAATGGTTGGACCAGTTCATAGCTCCACCAAAACTGTATTAGTATAGCTATTTTTCTATATTCCTTGCTACATTTTTCACTTTCCTTTTCTGTCATATTAACCAATTTGACACATGGGAGCTGTTATCACAGAATTTTTAATTCACATTTCTCTAATTGTTCATGATTTCAAGCATTTTTTCCACATAACTATTGAAAGCATTGATTTCTTCTGAAAACTGCCTGTTCATGTCTTTTGATCATTTATGAACTGGAGAAAGATTTATTTTTTTTATTTATTTATTTTTATTTAATAGCCTTTTATTTACAGGTTATATGCATGGGTAACTTTACAGCATTAACAATTGCTAAACCTCTTGTTCCAATTTTTCACCTCTTACCCCCCCCCACTCCCTCCCCTAGATGGCAGGATGACTAGTAGATGTTAAATATATTAAAATATAAATTAGATACACAATAAGTATACATGACCAAAACGTTATTTTGCTGTACAAAAAGAATCAGACTCTGAAATATTGTCCAATTAGCTTGTGAAGGAAATCAAAAATGCAGGTGGGCATAAATATAGGGATTGGGAATTCAATGTAATGCTTTTTAGTCATCTCCCAGAGTTCTTTCTCTGGGCATAGCTGGTTCAGTTCATTACTGCTCCATTGGAAATGATTTGGTTGATCTCGTTGCTGAGGATGGCCAGGTCCATCTGAACTGGTCATCATATAATATTGTTGTTGAAGTATATAATGATCTCCTGGTCCTGCTCATTTCACTCAGCATCAGTTCGTGTAAGTCTCTCCAGGCCTTTCTGAAATCATCCTGTTGGTCATTTCTTACCGAACAATAATATTCCATAATATTCATATACCACAATTTATTCAGCCATTCTCCAACTGATGGGCATCCACTCAGTTTCCAGTTTCTAGCCACTACAAAATGGGCTGCCACAAACATTCGTGCACATACAGGTCCCTTTCCCTTCTTTATAATCTCTTTGAGATATAAGCCCAATAGTAACACTGCTGGATCAAAGGGTATGCACAGTTTGATAACTTTTTGAGCATAGTTCCAAACTACTCTCCAAAATGGTTGGATTCGTTCACAACTCCACCAACAATGTATCAATGTCCCAGTTTTCCCACATCTCCTCCATCATTATTTTTTCCTGTCATCTTAGCCAATCTGACAGGTGTGTAATGGTATCTTAGAGTTGTCTTAATTTGCATTTCTCTGATTAATAATGACTTGGAGCAGAAAGATTTATTTTTTTATAAATTTGGCTTAGTTCCCAATATAGCTGAGGAATGAGACTTTCATCAAAAAATAATTTTTCTTCAATTCCCTGCTTTCTTTCTAATTTTGGTTTTGTTTGTGCAAACAAATTAATTTAATATAATCAAAATTACCCATTTTACTTCCTATATTCCTCTCTTATTCAGTCATAAATTATCATCTTGTTTAGTCATGTGCTCTTCCTTAGCTATAGATCTGACAGGTAAAGTTTTCCATACTCCCTTAATTTGCTTATGATATCATGCTTTCTGTGTAATGCATATACCCATTTTGGTTTTATCTTGGTGATGTAATATGTTGGATTATTTCTAGTCACTGGCACCACCTTCCAAGTTTTTCCAAGATTTTTTTTGTCAACTAGCAAGGTTTTTCTCCAATAGCTTAGATCTTTAGGTTTTTCAAACTGTGCTCATTTACTTCTGTGTATAATATACAGAAGGTATATAGGTATATACCTAGGTATACAGGCAGATAGGTATACCTAATCTATTCCATTGATCAACCATTCCATTTCTTATCCAGTACCAGATTGTTTTGATGATTGCTGTTTTATAATATAATTTTAGATCTAGTACTGCTAGGCAACCTTCCTTCATTTTTTCCCATTGATTTCTTGATATTCTTGACCTTTTATTTCTCCAGATGAATTTTGTTACTATTTTTTCTAGGTCTGTAGAAATATATCATTTTAAAAATGTTAGTTCCCACTCACCACACATGACTAGCAGCTAAAATGGATAAGTAAAATTTAACCTTGACTCCTAATAGAGCAGTTATAGAGAGATTTAATACCTCCAGACAAAGAATCTTTACTTCAACCACACTCCACTATTGATCATTTTCTTTCTTAGATGACTCTAAAGTCTTAATCAATAAGGTTTTTATAAAACTCAGATCCTGGTTTTTTATGGGCATGGAAGATGGAAACTGGGTTCATCCAGATGAAGGGGAAAAAAAAATAGTGTATTGTTAGATGTTACTTTTATTCACCTTATGGTTTGGGCTATATCTATATAATAATTATTATTATTATACTTATATTCAGAGCCATAACTAGTAATTATGGTAGTTAAGATAAACACTTCAAAATTCATCCCAAGAAATTTTTATCATCCCTGTTGGTGTGATATGGAAATACCTATGATCTATAAATATAGCAACTCAGTTATGTATATGAGGGACAGAGGTTTTATAGGGAACACATAGGTTCTTACTTAGGTATATCTAATTGGTTTTCCACCACTGTTGTCACAGCCACCAATAAGCAAAGTTGCATAGGACATAGAAATTTCTAGAATGGAAGATTTCAGGCATAGGGGATTTTAAAAAAAAATGGAGAGATAAAGGGAGGATGGAACCAGCAAATTGAACTTGTGGAGGATAAGGTGAAGAACTTACAGGAACGTATGAATTCTTTTTCTGTATTTTATTATTTCTGTGTTTCCCCTATGACCTGTATGATATGTGCAGGCTCATATCAACTTGAGCCTTGGCCAGCTAGAAACATATTTACTTAACCTGAGCTGATGATATTTATTGGTATTTGACATTTATCGATATTTAGTCTATTAGATGGACCACTGTCTGCTTGATTAAGCCTGAAGGCCTGATTTTCTGTTTCCTAGAAATCAGGAGATTTCAGGGAAACAGAAACCTTCCATTCCAATCTCCCCAAATAGCAATAACCAATTAGATGCCTCCCCCTCCCCTTCTCAATGGTCTCTTACTTGTAATGTAATTTCTTGTATAAAAGCTATGTATCTTTACTACTTCTTTAGCCCTCCTACCGCGAGCTTTCTCTTTCTTATCTTGTGATGGGACAGTTCATCCTCCGGAGGTTTTCAATAAACAACTTTTCTGCCTTCTACTGAGTGATCTCTGAGTAATCATTTTGGGTAAGGGTCTTCTACATCCCTCAAAAACTTGATGAATAGCTCAAATAGGCAAATATATGGTAGTCTCCCAGAGGCTATGATAACTTGGCTAAGTTATTAATAACGTACATTGATATAACATATTCAGTAACAAAGGTCATTTACAGACATCATTTTTGTTAATCTTTAAAGTATCCTTAAGATATGGGTAGAGTAAATAATATTGGTTCTACTTGACAGGTGAGGAGGTTAAATAAGTCTCAGAGGTGACGGATATGATGATAGATAAATTAGGAAAAGAGTACCAAGACCATCTACTGCAACTTCATCATTCTTCAGATGAGAAAACAGGCTTAGATGACAGGTCCAAGGTAATACAAGTAGTAAGCAGTAGAGCTGGATTCAGACTCGGGTCCCATGACTTGGCCCAAAGCTTAGTCCTTCCACATTGTCTTCCCCTCCCACATTGATCCTTTTTATACAAGCAAACCAGGACATCTTTTTTCTCAATTCTTATCCAGCCTTTACTTATAGAATGGGGGATGCTTCAAACAAACTGAGACTTGGGAAGGACTTTAACTTAAGAAAGCCAAAGTATCCCACTGCCTATGGGGCAATCACCAGTTATCTTGACCTATATCTTGCCATTGGACTCCACTTACTGTGGAGAAGATTGTAGAGAGAAGTATACTTACAACAAGGTATTAATTCAGTGGAATTGATGAGATGATGGTTCTCTAGTATATATATACTTAGTACTTAGCATGGTGATGTAATGGTTCTCTAGTTCATTGGACAGAGAACTGGCCTTGGACTCAAGATGACTTGAGTTCAAATTCAGCCTCAGAACATTTAATAGTTGCGTGACCTGGGAAAGTCACTTAATTCCAATTGCCTCGCCTTCCAAAAAATAAATAAAGACATGAAGGATAAACAACCAGTGACAGTTCTAAAAAATGACAGAACTGGGGCTGAAACTAGGGTCTCAAACCCAGTATTCTTTCCACTGCTTTGCCACTCTCAAAATGAAAAATAAATTAAACATTTAAGTAATGTTTATGGGATCAATCTATGGCAAGCGGTGGAAGGAACTTTAAATTTTCTTCCAGTTATAAGAGGTAGAGATTGGACTGCTAGGCTTATATATAAAGTCAACACTTCTCATAAATCAATTAAAAAGCTTTATATTGCTATGCTATAAGCAACAAGAAACATTCAGGAGATACTTGTGCAAGTTCTGAAGTAAGGAAACAATGAGATCCTCCATCATGCAATTTTAGGAGCCTCAATAAGCCTTCACATGAGTTGTACCAGGAAGAACTTGTTGGAAATGCTTTAAGACTGAGTCCTCATTGGTCAGTACTCCCATTCACTTACAAGGTGTAATGCCTTCTTAAAGGCATTCTACTAAGAGGTCATAACACATCTTAGTGGAGGATCGGGTGAGGAGAAGAGAGAGGGGAGGGCCAGGGAGGGAAATAATGATCTACAAGAAAAGATAATGATCACAAAGAACAAATGATCTTGATCCAGAACAACTCATGCCAAGCTGTATAGTTATTTCCTTTATTGACCAGATAATTAAACTAATAGATCAAAGAAATGTAGATAATATTTACCCATTTGTCTTAGATTTTTAACTAAACCTTTAATAGTATATTTTATATTATTCTTTTGAAAAAGAAAAAGATATAGCTTAGAAAGCTATACAATTCGATAGCTTTGGAACAGATTAAGTAGCCAGACGTAATAGTTTAGTGACTTAGTGGTCATTAATGGTTTGATGTTAAATGGACTGGATTGCTAATATAAAGTATTCAATCTGTGTTCCGCCTTTTGCTATTTAAGTTTTAGCAATGACTTGAGTAAAGACCTATAAATTCTCTGCTTATTAGATTTACTGATGACACAGATCTGGGAAGGATCTAAAAAGATTTTGACATGCTACAATACTAGATGTAATTTAACAAAATGAAATTTAATAGAGATAAAGAAATATATACTTGGATTAAAAAAAATGACTTCACAAATATGAGATTTAGAAAAAGTAGCTTTATTTTTCTTGTAAAAGATCTGGAAATCTTGACTTGGGAGAAGACAACTGTCTTCAACTATTTGAAGGACTCTGATGTGAACCAGGAATTAGTTTTAAGCTGTTTGGCCCCAGAGGGTGGAGTAAAGATCAACATGTCTAAATTTGTTGTTATTCACTCATTTTTCAGTCAAATCCAACTCTTTGTGACCCCTTTTGGATTTTCTTGGCAAAGACATTGGAGTGTTTCTTTTTCCTTCTTCAGCTCATTTTATAAGTGAGGAAATTGAAGAAAACAGGTTTACATGACTTGCCCAGGGTCACATAGCTAGTAATTGTTTGAGACCAGATTTGAACTTAGGAAGATGAATTATCTTGATTCTAGGTCCAGTGCTCTATAACTTCTAGGTGGAAAAGGCCAAAAAGGCAAATATAAGCTTGATGTTGGGTAAAACTTCCTAGTAATTAGAATTGCCCCAAAAATGGTTACCTTAGAAAGGGGTGCATTCCTGCTCATTGAAGGACCCCAAGCAGAAGTTGGATAGCCATTTCTCTGGTATGTCCTCTGCCGGAAGTAAAAATTATTGTCTGAGTTGTACTAAATAATTGCCAAGTTCCTTTCCAATACTAAAATCTTGTGTTTTTATAATATTTTGGACAGCCTTGTGGATATTTTGCTTGTTTGCTTGATTGATAATGTTTTTTTATTCAAAGGAAGAGATCTATTGTATTATAGGGGGCAAGCTTCCCTATTGGTTTTTTGATGATGCAAAAATAACCCACCCTGATAAAAAGTTGTCTATGGCTTCTGTTCATTTTTCAAATGAAAATAATTCAAATTAATTTCATCATGAGAACATGACTTGAAATGATTTAGAGATGCATTGTGAGTGGTAAAAACTATGATTGGTAATCACTGACATAAAAATGTCTTCATGAATCATATGCAATTCCAAGCTTTAATATTCATCTATGAAATCACTTGAATTTGTAATTATTATACTTAGATATCAGAAGATATTTCTTCAACAGTTCAGATGGCAACACTTCCATGCTTTCTAATCCACTTTAATTTTTCTCCACATCTTTTCATAACTACTACATATCAAATTTACCATATATATTGGCAACTTTCATCTTGTTTTTGCAATGTCTCAGGTGCAAAGCCATCTCCTCTTTTGGTCAAATATGTCCTCAAAGATTACTTTTATACTAATTTTTATTTATCTCATCATTGGTTTTATGTTATGAACCTTTTGCATGCAAATCTACCACCACCATCAGTATCCATCTATTCAAATAATTATAATGGTTCAAAATAATCCATCAATAAAAATGTCTTTATTTGATGTCTGTTATATGCCTAGCACTCTCCTAGAAATTGAAGTATTAGATTCTATGACATTATAATTCTAGAAGATATGGCCCTGCTTTCAAGAAATTTATGAAGTGTGAAGTTTATGAAGTAAAATAATGAGGCTAATTTTTAATAAATACATAAAAACACATGAATCAAAAAAAATATTATCCACCAAGGAATCTCCTTGGAGAGCTATATATTTCTATTGTACTAGCATTGTTCAAACTATTTTGGTAACTTTTCCTTAGGAATAATTTTCAGAGCCTACAGCATGTTCTTTTGAAAGAAACATCAATCATTTGGACATTTAGGTATGAGAATATGCACATCCATCTTTCCTACTAGCTTGCTGGTGTCAGTAAAGAAACTCTTCCCCTCTCTGAGCCTCGATTCTTTCCTGCTCAGTGGGTTGGATGAAACTATCTCTAAAGTCCCTTCCAACTCTAACATTCTATGATCTATACTTTAAAAGCAGCTATATAACATTTTTATAGTCATACCTCACATACTGTGAAGATGAGATTAAAACTCATAAAATTAATTAACATTACAGAACAATAATCAGCCACCATGGAAAATTCATGAGCTTCTCATCACTTGAACCATTCAAGCAGAGATTTCTTTAGTGTTTGTCAGCTTTGTTACTGAGGAGATGCCAGCCTGGAAATGAGATTGTACTAAAGGAATTTTAAAGTCAATTTTAAGATTCTAGGTGCCAAGTGATATGGAATCAGGTGAGTGTAATAGCAGTTCAGAGAACAGAGAGATCAATAGGGATTAGAGTAATTAGGGAAAGCTTTGGGGAAAGGGTAGCATTTGTCACTATTAAGTGAAAAAAATAAATTTTCCAAGAGAAACTCATTATGCTACAGATTTTTCTGACATGTTTAATATACAAGCAACATGCATATTTTTAAATACCGATTAAGTGCCAGAAACCAACAAATCAAAAGGAAAAGGTTAGTCCTCGCTCTCAGAAAATTTACATTATTCTAGATGATACAACATGTACATAGAGAAAACAAAGAAATATTTACATGACTTCAAAAGGAAAGGCCTTCTAATAACCCGGGAGATGAAGAAAGGACTTATACAGGAGATGATGCTTTAAATCTGAATTAAAGGTGAATCTTTAAAGGCATTTAGGAATTTTAAAAGACAAAGACATGGAAGCCTGAGACAATATGCAGATAGTATGGGTGCATAAACACGTTAAAAACTTATTTTTAATACAATTGAATATAGTAAGAAATTATTTTTCTCTCATCAAAACTACCTTCTGGACTTTTCCCTTCAGGAAAATGGATAAAAGGCCAAGAACAAAGATTAAGGTATTCAGAGGTAGATTAAAGACAAAAAGCAAACTTTGAACCAAAGGTTTCTCTCATAACATTATCTTCCCCATCCCATGAAGTAATTGGTGTGTGTTTACTAAAAGAACTAGTCTTCTTATTTAGAAAGGTTTAAGATTTGATTGTTATGTTGAAGGGAATGTGGGAAAACTGGGACACTGATACATTGTTGGTGGAACTGTGAACAGATCCAACCATTCTGGAGAGCAGTTTTTGGAGCTATGCTCAAAAAGTTATCAAACTGTGCATACCCTTTGATCCAGCAGTGTTACTACTGGGATTATATCCCAAAGAGATTTTAAAGAAGGGAAAGGGATCCACATGTGCAAAAATGTTTGTGGCAGCTCTCTTTATAGTGGCAAGAAACTGGAAACTGGTTGGATGCCCGACAAGTGGAGAATGGCTGAATAAATTATGGTTTATGAGTGCTATGGAATATTATTGTTCTGTAAGAAACAATCAGCAGGATGATTTTAGAGAGGCCTGGAGAGATTTACATGAACTGATGCTGAGTGAAATGAATAGAACCAGCCAGATCATTATACAACAAGGAACTATACAACAAGACTATATGATGATCAACTCTGATGACGTGGCTCTCTTTAACAATGAGATGATTCAAACCAGTTATACTTGTTCAATGAGGAAGAGCGCCATTTATACCCTGAGAGAGCACTGTGAGAACTCAGTGTGGACCACAACATAGCATTCTCACTCGCTCTATTATTTGTTTACATTTTGTTTTCTTTCCCAGTTTTTCTTTTCCTTCCTTCTTGATCTGATTTTTCTTGTGCAGCAAGATAACTATATAAATATGTATACCTATATTGGATTCAACATGTATTTCAATGTATTTAACATGTATTGGACTACCTGCCAGCTAGGGGAGGGAATGAAGGAAAGAAGGGGAAAATGTGGAACAAAAAGTTTTGCACGTGTCAATGTTGGAAAAACTGCCCATGCATATGCTTTGCAAATAAATAAATAAAATGAACAAAAATCAATAAAAATAAAATAAACTTTCTAATGCAAAAAAAAAGATTTTGATTGTTGAGAATTGATTAGAACTATCTAAAGACTGAGTGATTATTAGTTAACTATTGCTCTGGGGTGAAAACCAAAATTGCATTTTAACATTCCTTGTCCAAATTTTCCATTAATTTTATTTTGGATATTCTTAGAGAAGAAAGACTTCCAAAGTCATTTTGGACTCTTCTCTTTCTGAATTAGAAATATACAGATCTAGACTAATTATGAGTTAAACAAAATTGCTTCTGGCAGAGGCACCTAAAACAGAATATAGTATTAATTTTTTTCTTCAACAATGAGAAAAGGTGAGCAGGCCAATTTGCCTGGGGAGGATAGAAGGAAGAAGGAAGGAAGGAGAGTGATTTAATTGGTAAATAAGAATCAGAGTTTAAATACTAAGCTGAAAATATTACATTTTATCCTGTTAAAAAGGGAGCCACTGACGGTTCTGAATAGGAAATAACATGGTGAGATCTGTATTTTAATAATATTATTTGGGAGATTGTATGGTGGAGACGACAGTGTTATCAAGGAGGAAACTATATTGCAATAGTCTAGGCAAGTAATCTTCAAGGCTCCTTCTATCAATTACTTTGTCCTCTTATCAATTAGTATTTTTCAATTGCTGTCATTAATTACTTTATTGTTATCAATTATTTTGTATTATAATTAATCATAGTTATCTATTACTTTGTTCTGTTATTTTGTACTATTATATTGTTACCAATTACTTAGTATTTTATCAGTTACTGTTATCAATTACTTTGTTGTTATCAGTTATCTTGTGTTATTATTAGATACCGTCATCAATTACTTTGTTGTTATCAATTATCTTGTGTTATTATTAGTTAACTGTTATCAATTACTTTGTTATTATCAATTATCTTGTGTTATTATTAGTTACTATTATCAATTACTTTGTTCTGTTATGTTACTATTATCAATTACTTTGATAAGGTCTGTGATCAGTTACTTTCATGCAAGATCTGCCAACTTTTTTTTCTAGTTATTCTTACAAGCATCTGGTATCTTTTCCAATACTTTCCTTCTAAGTTATGGTTTACAAGTCATTAGGGCTAAGTGCTGTATCCTTTTCATTGCCCTCTGAGCCATCTGCTCCTGAGATATTGTCAATTTATAATTTGCCGCTATATAATAGCCAGGTGAGGCAGTTAGGTGGCCCAGTAAATAGGTAGCCCACCTGTTTGTTTCTGTTGTAAAATAGGAATAATAATACCAACCCCTCAGGGTTGTTGTGAGGTTAGAATGAGATATTTATAAAGCACTCAGCACAATCAATAAGAAACTTCAACAGTTAATAAACATCTATTAAGCACCTACTTTATGCCCATATCTATTCTGAGCAAAATAGTAAGTACTACATAAAGGCTAATATTATCATCATTAATATTATCACTCAGACTGGTGTAGTAGTACTGATGGTAGTTTAGATCCAGTATGGAATGAAATAAGACACTTATGGAACAGAAAGCAGTTAAGAAAATGAGATTTATTTAACCAACAGAAGGAGGAAGACATTCAATGAGGATACCATATTGATTCAGTGGAGCTCAACTTTCCTACCTTCCTGCCTCTGTGTTGTCTGTCAAGGTGTGGGGACCAAGCATTAGACCAGCTGGAACTTCTTATTATTTGTAATACTCAGGCTACCAGGAAGCCATGGCAACAACCTGAGCCTTCATCCTTAGAGTCAACCGAATCTCAAGGATAGTTTAAAGAAAGCAGCATGGGGCAGAGTCATATAAGATTGTTCTCACCACATTATAGTACAGTACAGTTCACAACTGCACCAAAGAAATAGCATTGTTATGGAGGTGGGGGATTGCAATAGCAAACCACTTGGGATCATTGAAATCACTTAACAATTTTCCTGTGAAAGAAATTTTGGTGGAAATCTTTCTACAATGTGTTATTACATATTTCTCTACCACAGTAAACATGGGTTTAAAAGGTTAACTTAACCTTTTCTTGGTTGATTGTAGGTTATTATTCCAAATATCAACTATTGCTAAATAGAATATGGATATGCCTTCCAGGAGCTACTAAGATGTGAAATGCTGAATGGCCTCTCAGACTAATTTGTATTCGGGTTTTTTTTCCTTCTCTTCCATCTTGTCATCTCCATACTTCTTAGTCAGACTCCCTGAAGTCAGACAGCTTCTAGGTGCCCCAGTTACTGCTTCATGGTAAGAAAAACTTGCTGTCTCTGGCATCTCTCTCCTTGGTCAGATTGGGGATTCCCCCACTATTTTTATTTGCTTTTTGGTATCCTCCTTTCTGTCATTTTCCCCAGATATCATCTCATTTGGGTTCCTCTGGGGCTTGACTTCACCAGCAACAATACTCTTTCCTTCTGGTTGGCACTGTCAAGTCACAAGTTTACCAGTCTCTGCTACTTCTTCATTTTCCAGCTATTTCTATTTGGTGGATAAATGGCTCTAAACATTTGAGGCTGCCAGGGCATCTGAAAAATATATTAGAGGCCTTACTAATACTGTACTTACTCTAAAATTTAAATTTAGCTTTTTTCTTCCCACCTAACAGTGAGAATTGGCAGAATTCTAGTACCTGATAAAAGGTGCACTTAGGACACAATGTAAACTGACTTTATGTTTTACTTTCTAAATGACTTGCAAATAAAAGACTTAATAATTTTGTTCTAAGATTGTAAAAAGCTAATACTTTTAAAGAACTATGCTCTTGGCAAACTCTGGGCACTTTAAATCCTTTTGAGGCTAACATAGATTGACACTTTCTAATGCATCCATTCATTACCATATTTTGTAATGCTCTCTAAGTTTCCTGTGCTCCATGAGGGCAGGAACTGTGTTTTATTTAAACTTTGGATCTCTCAGGGGTCTAGTGCTCTTCATCGAATAATGGAGCTTAATAAGCATTTGCCAAATTGAACTGAAACATTCCTCAGCTTTAAATGCTCTCAAGAAGATTCATCATGTCCATGGTTATTCTAAATGTTTGTTCTTCAATGGTTGGGTGGTCATTGATAAAAGATACATGTTAGTCCATTTCTTTTTTGCCTTTGAAGCAGCCAAAAATATAAGCCTCTTTGTTCTGCTATCATTTTAAGAGCTTTGTGAGTGCTATAAAAAGGTGAGTCATTTGAGTTGAAGTGGGAAGAATAATGAAATCCTTTTTTTCACACTATTTACCTTCAGGTATTCCAGCTCAACATAACTCTTCCCCTTTCCTCAACATATTATTTTCACCTCAGAGCCTATACCTGGAATGCCTTCCCCCCTCTTACTTCACTCACCTCATTGGTCCTTACCCATCTTTCTAGATACCTCTCAAATTTCACACCTTTCATGAAGCTTTTCCTGATCCCTCCAGTTGGCAGCAATCACTCTTTCACTTGAACTTTGACTTTTTAAAATTAAAAACTTAGAATCTGTCTTAACATGAGCAGAATGCAAATATGCTTCTATTTTTCCATTTTGGCTTCTCCAAGCTCTTTTAAAGCCATTCTGGAGACCTTATATTTCCTGCCTTAGACACTCATTAGAGTAAGATCTAAGAAGTTATATGATTTCCTCATGATTGAATATCATGAACTTTGTTCCATCTTTATAAAATAGAACTGATGCCCATGCTGCCACCTCAGTGTTGTTGTGAGGGGAGTACCTTGCATAGTTTTGTTAAATACAATTTGTTACATAAATGTGAGTTACAGGATTCTTGTATTTTACAAGTATATGCAAAAGTATTTTTAGCCAGAGATAGGATGGCCACAAAACCATCTGGGAGTTAATAGTTCTTCTTGGAAAAAGAGGAAACTAACTCACAATCGGCCCTCAAAGAGAAGAGTGGTGAAAGTTTTCACAAGTGGGAATGGTGAGAGTTTTGGGGAATACTCTTGAAAAAGAGGAGGGAAGATGGGAAAAGTAAGCATCATCCTTTGCAACAAGCAGCACAAGCTGGTACTGGTCACATCTATATTTCTCCTCTATAAGACCATGAGACATGACCTTGGAAAAGCTGAGAGGGGGATGTGACTGTATATGTTTTATCAGGCAGATACTCACTCTAGTAGCCCAAGCACAGAAAGAAATAAACCATCCCAAAAGGACAACAATCAAGCCCTACCCTACCTTAGTCTTCATTCTATTTTTCTTAAATCTAATTTGTTAAGGAATGCATTTAACAAATTTAATATTATTTCTCAGAAACATGGGTAATCAGCTCTGATCTAATGTTGATGAGTGTCCCTTTATTTGCAGCATAAGGGTGCAAAGGGAGGATACAAAGGAGACAGAGATGTTTTTCTAGAGCAGAGATTGGAGTTTGACCCCCATAGTTAGAATGTTTTCCTCCCTAACTGGGATGTAAGTACAAATCATTTCATAACTACTTTTCAAAGTGCAGAATTTTTTTGAATGAAGTCACTATTTATTGCATAGATCTACCTGTTAGAGGTAAGTCAAGTTACACCTGTAAAGCACGTATAAATGCGAGTCATGTTTTTTGGTAACTCTATCTAGCCCAATTTTCCTTTCCTCCCCCATTCATTTTCTGTTAACATTTTCTGCAGGGAAGGTGAATATTTTAAGGTAAAGACATTTGCCTAAAAATTTTATGTTTTATATCATAGGATCATAAAATCGGAACTGAAGGGGTTATTGAAGGTAATCTAGGCCAACATTCCCATTTTACTGATGAGGAAAGTGATGTAAACAATGGCTAAGGGACTTGGCCTAAGTTTCAGTTAGTAAGTGTCAAAGGTGGGATTTGAATCCATATCCTCTGATTCCTGAACCCTAATCTTTGCATGAAGAGAATATTAGGGAATTCATAGGGAAACTTGAAAGAGATGTAACACAGTGAGTCTTGCAGCAACCTCTGGGTATAGTTGCCTTGTTTAATCAAGAAATTCTCTAATGTGCTATAGCAACACAAGATTATGCAGAAAATCCCTGAGAGACCTGCTGGAGACCAAGAAGAAGAAGAAAGGAGATAGAATGGACATTAAAGTTGGCAATAAGATTAGATTCTCAAAGCCATTCTAAGAATCAATGAGCTAATTTGAGGAAGCTTTTCACCCTTAGAAAATCCTAAACAGAAATCCAGACTAAGACATTGAATTCTGAGACCCCTGAACCCCATCGGAGAAAGTAGAGAAAAACTGAAAGAGGCTGGAGTCCCTTTCCTCAATGGCTAAATTTCATTCAAATACTTGCACAGAAGATGGAGCAACCTAAACTCAGAATGCCATCTGGTTGTTTGCACAAGGATTGTACCCTGAATAACTTCCAGCCTCACCTCCCTGGGTGTGTGGGCACAGTGATTTCTGCCTGTTCATTATACAATTGCAATCAAGTCTAAACTTAGAGACATTTTCTCTCATACTTTTTTTTTCTTTTTTAAAAAATTTATTATTTATTTCAACATTTTTTTCTTTTTAAATTTTGAGTTCCAAATTCTCTGCCTCCCTCCCACACTATCACCGACCCAGTGAGAAGGCAAGCAGTATATCAATTATACATGTGAAATCATGTACAAAACACATTTCCATATTAGGTATATTGCAAAAAACAAAAGTGAAGAGAGTGAAAAATTATAGTTCAATTTGCACTTAAAATTCATTGCTGTCTCTGGAGATGAAGAATAATTTTTCTTCGGGAGTCCTTTGGAATTGTCTTGGATCATTATATTGATCACTGTAGCCAACTCTCACAGTTGGTTATCATTGCAACATTACTGTGCACAATGATCTCCAAGTTCTTTTCATTTCTCTTTTCATCAGTTCATATAGATATTGCCATGTTTCTTTTCTCTAAAACCATCTCATTTCTTATAACACAATGGTACTCCATCACAATTATATGCTATTACTTGTCCAGTAATTCCCCAATTGATGAACATCTTCTCAATTTCCAATTCTTTGTCACCACAAAAACATCTATTTTGTGTACATATAGGTCCTTTTCCTTTTCTCTCTTTAAGATACAGATCTACTAGTGGTATTGTATTGCTGATTAAAAAGGCATTCATAGTTTTATAGTCCTTTGGGCACAGTTCCAAATTGTTCTCCAGAATGGTTGGATCAGTTTACTGCTCTGCCAACAATTCATTAATGTACCCATTTTTCCTTATCCCTTCCATATTTGTCATTTCTGATGAGTGTAAGGTAGTACCTCAGAGTTAATTTGTTTTTCTCTAATCAATAGTGATTTAGAGCATTTTTAAATATAACTGTGGGTAGCTTTGACTTCTTTTCAGAACTGCTCTTCCATATCACTTGACCATTTATCACTTGGGGGATAGCTCTTATTTTTATAAATTTGATTCAATTCTCCCTATATTTGGAAATAAGACCTTTATCAGAGAATTTTGCTGTAATTTTTTTTGATATTGCTTTATTGTCCATGCTGCCTTTTAGTAAAATGTAGTTTATTTCTTTTAATTAGGCTTATTTATGCTTTTGCTTTGTCTGAGATCAAAATTGCTACCTCTGCCCCTTTTTTTACTTCAAAAGAAACATTCTATTTTGTTCCAGCTCTTTATTTTAACTCTGTGTGTATCTTTCTAATTCAAGTATGTCTCTTGTAAACAATATATTATTGGATTGTGGTTTCTAATCTATTCTGCATCTACTTCTGTTTTATAGAAGAGCTCATTCACTTCACATTCACAATTATAATTACTGTTTATTTTCCTCCACCAATTTTCTTCTGTTTCTTCTCTCTCTTTTTAACCTGTTACTCCTGAAAAGTCTACTTTGCTTCTAACCACTGCTTCTCTTAACCTTTCCTCCTTTTGGAAAGGGACCTGTATGTGCAAGAATGTTTGTGGCAGCCCTCTTTGTAGTGGCCAGAAACTGGAAACTGAGTGAATCCCCATCAATTGGAGAATTGCTGAATAAATTGTGGTATATGAATGTTATGGAATATTATTGTTGTGTAAAAAATGACCAACAGGATGATTTCAGAAAGGCCTGGAGAGACTTACATGAACTGATGCTGAGTGAAATAAGCAGGATCAAGAGATCATTATATACTTCAACAACAATAGTATATAATGATCAATTCTGATGGACGTGGCCCTCTTCAACAATGAGATGAACCAAATCAGTTCCAACAGAGCAGTAATGAATTGAACCAGCTACACCCAGTGAAAGAACCCTGGGAAATGAGTATGAACCACTACATAGAATTCCGATCCCTCTAATTTTGTCCGCTTGCATTTTTGATTTCCTTCAAAGGTTAATTGTACACACTATTTCAAAGTCCAATTCTTTTTGTACAGCAAAATAACTGTATGGACATGTATACATATATTGTATTTAACATATACTTTAACATATATAACATGTATTGGTCAATCTGCCATCTGGGGGAGGAGGTGAGGGGGAAGAGGTGGGGGGAAGGAGGGGAAAAATTGTAACAAAAGGTTTTGCAATTATCAATGCTGAAAAATTACCCATGCATATATCTTATAAATAAAAAGCTGTAAAAAATCTTTCCTCCTTTTTATCATTCCCCTTTCCCATTTGTCTATCCCTTTCCCTTGCTATTTCTCTTATTGCATAGGATGGATTTCTATACTCTATTGTCCATCTGTCTGTCTCTGTGTGTGCGTGTGTGCCTGTGTATTTTCTTCCCTCTTTGAACCAATTCCAATAAGCCTGAGGTTCAAGCATTGCCCACCCATCTTTATTTTTCGCCTGCAATAAAAACTCTTCCTGAGACATTTTTAAGGTGAGAAATTTTGTCCATTCTACCTCTCTCTCTTTTCCCTTCTCCCTGTGCAAACCTCTTTCTCACCCTTTTTTTTGGAAGGGGGGTGGTGGAGATCATTTCAACATAATCAACTTATACCTATGCCCATTATCTATGTAAATGTCTTTTTGCTGCCTTAATATAATGATAAACCTTTTAAGACTTAATTCAATCATCTTCCCCTATAAGAATATGAGCAGCTTAATTTTATTGAGTCCCTTATTTCTCTTTCATGTTTATCATTTTATGCTTCTCTTGAGCCATATTTTAACGTCAAACTTTCTATTTAGCTCTGATCTTTTCATCAGGAATACTTGAAAGTACTCTTATTTCTTGAAGTATCCATTTCTCCTCTAAAAGACTATATTCAGTTTTGCTGAGTAGGTTCTTCTTGATTGTAATCTTAGCTCCCTTGCCTTTCAGAAGATCCAGAAGACTTCTGCTCTTTAAACATGGAAGCTGCCAAATCTTTTGTCTTATTACGGCTCAATGAATGGGTTTCTTTCTGGATGCTTGATCTATTTTCTCTTTGGCCTGGCAACTCTAGAATTTGGTACTTTTGTATCTCCATTTTCCATTTGACCTATTCTTCTTTTCTTTAGTGAATTTTTGTGCCTCCTTTATCATTAGGCCAATTCTGTCATTTTTTTAATGTTCCTCTTTTACCAAGCTATTAGTTTTCTTTTCATAATTTCTAGCATTATATTCATTTCTTTTCCCATTTTTTCTTCTTCCCGGCTTATCTCTTCCTTTAACTCTTCCAGGAATTCTTGTTGGGCTTCTGTCCAATTAACATTTTTCTTTGTGGCTTTGGATGTTGCATTTTTAAAAAATGTTTTTTCTGAATTTATAATTTGGTTTTCCCTGCCACCATGTAGTTTTATAGTCAAACTTTATTGTTGTTGTTATTGTTGTTTGCTCATTTTGAACTTTATTTTAAAATTGGGTTGTATTCACCTGGCAATGTAGATGCATTGTCCCACAATTTTTTCATGCTATTATTTCAAAGTTAGTTCTGGGCATATGCATGTTTTCAGTGTTTCCAAGATGGTGTGATCCAGGGAGAAGTAAGTTCAGCTGAGTTATTGTGTCTAATCCTTCATCTTGTCTTCTTCCCCACTACTGATTTCTTAAATGGTTTTTTTGACTCAATTTCTCAGGGACAACTGATTCAAATGTGATGTTCTTGAGAGTTTTTGACTTTCTTTTCAGCCATAGTTTAATAAATATTTGTTTGTTTGCTTGTTATTAACTGGGTATTTATACTGAACTTTACAAATAATAAAATGCTTTACATATATTGTTTCATTTGGTTTCTCTCTGCTATTATTATGCCTATTGGGCACATGAGAAAACTGAGAGTGAGAGAGGATAGTAAAACATAAAGCAGGTCTTTCTGAAAATAAGAACTAACTATGCTTCCTTTAAATGATTACACACAAAATCTACAAATAATTCCAAAGTCCACAGAAGCCAATTTTTCACACTTTTATTGTACTATATTAGAACTATTGACACCAATAAAATTCTATTTCTTTTTACTTTCCCCAGTCTTATTAGTAGCAAATTGAAAAAGAGAAGAGACTAAGAGAATCCAGAAATTGGATTCAAATAAAACAAGTGATAGCTGTAGTTCAACTAAGCTAAAACTAACCCTAAATTTTGTTTTGTTTTTCTAAGTCACCTCTAAAATTTCTTCATCACACTATCTTCAGTTATGTGTTTAGTCAAAGCTGTTAAAAACTTATAAACTCACTAGCCTGAAACCTGCTGAGATATCAGAGTATTGCAGGAGATTGCTCAGGGAGGAGCTATTTCTATATCCTGAGTTTGAAATGTGAGAACACCCTCCATAAATCATGCCTGACACTGTGCTATCAACCAGCATGTCAGACTTAAACTGTCAAAGTTAAAGAAGTAAAGCATGAGAATCCATTAGAGAAGGGGGAGGAAAGAGAAAGGATGTCAGGGAACTATGAAGTAAGAGAGGAGAATTGGAATGGAAAGAAAAGGGAAATGGCCCTAAAGAAAAATGTTGCCTCCATCCTTAATTCTTCTCTACTCAGAGGCCAAATCCTATTGTCATTTAATGTTTGTAAGATCCTTAACTGCCCCATCTCCCTGCTGTTTATACATAACAGGCAATAATTAGTAACTGTGTGCCGAACAGTTTGGCTACAAAACTAATTTCATGCAAGATGTTCCAAATTGGGCACAAGTCAATGAGTAAGACCATTGTCGACTAACATCTATCCAGAGAAACTGCTCAACAACATCAGTTTGCCTGGAGGCCAGTAGGATGGCTGCAACTTTCCTTATTTGTCTTTAGATACATGAGTCAGTCCCCTCATAGAAAATTGCTGTCCTACAACTGGGAAACTATTCCTTTGTACACTAGGGTATTTAAATCCTATCTTGTTTCAAGTCAGGTGTTTAACATCCATGAGGATGAAGGAAAGGGCTATGCACAAGACATCAATATAGGCAAAGTTGAATAGAGATTTGAAACAAATGATCGAATTACTTCTAGTTGTAAAAAAAATACATTAACATTTACAAAAGATTATTTGTTTCAGCCTGGATGATTTGTATTATTGGTTTATGATCCTAAGAGTATAAGATATCAAAGCTGGAAGGCATCTTCCACATTCTCAAATGCTTTTTCAACTCAGCACATTACTGCTAGATGCCTTGATTATGCAAAAAGTCTATCCAAAAGAACAAATGTCTCTTAACTAAATCAGACAATAGAAATGATGTGGAAAAACAAGCTTGACTTCAAAATGATATGTGAAAACATTTTCCCCTCCCATTCCTTTGCAGAGGTGGGGATCTATATGTGTAAAACATTGCATGTAATGGGTAGATTTTTTCTTTTTTTTTTTTATTTTCTGCACTTTTTTCTCTTTCCCTTTTTCTTCATTAAAAATAAATTCCTTGTTATAAAAGATGGGTCTCTGGTAGGGAGATGGGAAAAGAATAGAGGGGGAAATCCAAACAATGTGAAAAACAAAAAGATATAAACAAAAATTAAGGGTTCTGTTTAGAGGAAGTAATGTGGGTTTTTAAAAAACAATAAAACAACCAAAAAAACCTATTTATCTTCTCTGCTACACAGCTTCTCAAAGGTTCCAGACCTCAAACTGACATCACTATGAACATGTAAAATATAAGAGCCCAGAAGGACCCATGTGGCTCAATGATAGAGTCAGACGGGAGCAGCTAGTTGATGTGGGATGCCCAGAATAATCCCACAGTACAGAGGGTGACAAGGATGCAATATTAGTACTTCTTCCCGTTCTCTAATGATTATAGCTTGGTGGCCTCGGAATTTTGGGATCTTTTCATTATACAGAATTTGGAAGTAATTATTGCTATATAACTTGTTGTTATGGGGAAATTATTTTTCTCATCTTGTTTGATGGAATTCGGATAGAAATATCCTTGCATGGTATAGTCATTCTGAAAAGCAATCTACAGCTATGCCCCCAAAGTCACTAAATTTTGAATGCCCTTTAACTAACCAATACCACCACTAAGTTTATACTCCTAAAGAGACCAAAGACAAATTGAGTCTTGAAAAGACTTTTATAAACTGATATAGAATGAATGAACAGAACTAAAAGAAAAATTTATACAATAACATCAATAAGTAGAAAAAAGAAAGAGAGAGTGAGGGAAGGGGTAAGGGAGGAAGAGAGGGAAGAAGAAAGATAGTCATTAATGGGGGGGTTATTTGCTTTTTGTTTTGAGTTGTTTTTTGTTTTTTTTTTTCTTTTTTGCAAACTAAGGGCAGAAAACAGAAGAAAAATCACAGATAAGCAGGACAGCTTTGAAAGTTACATGCTGAATTTATTATGTTCTTTAAAAGAAAAACCAACTGTACATAACAGAGCTTCTTAATGTTATGTAAATCTTCTTTTTCTGTTCTATTCCAAATATGTTAATGTCTATTTTATCTGGTGTTTTCTGGGCTCAGAACAAAAAATATGATTTTTAAATGTTCCAGAGATAGGTTACATATATGACATATATGCAGACTATTTCATAGGTGGATAAAATCACTACTTTTTGTAGTTGTATAAAATTGTTAGGTTGTATGCCCATCCTCTGTAAGCTCACTTATAGCATCCTCGGTATAATTGCAGTAGCACAGAGGTTCATGATGATACTGACATTTGGTCATTATCATGACCAGGAGAATCAGATACACCCTAATAAACAAGTAACTGTGCTAAGCTGCCTCTCAGAAATCTTATGCTACCATTCTGAATCCCATGTATAAAACTAAAACATCTTTCCTCATGTACTAAAAATTTTCCCTTATGCAACAACATACTAGACATGGCTGCCTCCTTAGCTCATCTTACAACCCCCAAAGGCACAGAAAAAATCATTCTCTAACAAAGTAGTTGAGGTAAGAAAATTTGGTTCCAAATCAAAGCAACAGAAAGTTTTGTTCACATGTAGCACTTAATTCAAGTGACTTGACTGTTATTTTATCTCAGAATCTTCTTCCTTCTTACTGATATGTTGTGCTATGGTTGATTTGTAGATTTTGGGATTCTGGCAATCTTAACCTCATGAACACCAGGATTTTACAAACCTGACTTAGTTTACTCTCCCAATAACCCGAGAAGATCTATATAATCCTTTTTAGTGGTGAGGAATAGAAATCCTATAAGTTAGTAAAGTAAGTTAGGATTGACCTTGTATTGGCTATCAAGGTTTTCCATTTCCAGATGGAATAATTTCCTAGTTTCCATCTAACCTAAACGCTTACTCAGATTTCAAATTTCAAATAGAAATGGGACCACTAAACCTTATATAAGGATCTCTGCTGGCTACACATGGACTTAGAAAACCACATATTAATATTATCTATGTACTGTTGTATTTTTATTTTGTTAAATATTTCCCAATTACAGTTTAATTCTGTTTAACCTTACTAGACAATGGGAGACACTTCTGCTCTAAAGCCTTTCACCAGGAGCCCAGAACTACCTTAGAGCAAGATTCCTTATATATTCAAGCCCATTTCCTTCACTCATCTCAAGATTACTTTACAAAACTACATCAACTATACATTCTACTCATGCCTTTCAAATTTCTCTAAAGCATCAATCATGTGCCTGGCATTCCCTTCTCTCTATGACCAACATTTAAACAATTCCCTCAGTTTATCTGTGAAAAGGGACTTCATCTTCACCCCCTGTAAATCAGACTATGGACCTCCTATGGCTATTCTCTCTAGTTTCTTACATTGTCAAAAAAGAACTAGGAATTATTGAACTGATGGTTCAGAAGGGAAGTCATCTTATATAAACTGCTCAGTACATGGATCCCTTCTATTAGGATTGGGCAGTTATGAATCCTTGTGTGTTTCACTGAATAAAAGAAAAACAAAAAAACTAATAATTGTGTGCCTGATGCTATTTTCATACGGAGAGAACAGGGTTTCAATGTGGTCTAGACCTCAAAAGTAAACAGAAATAATTATTGTATACTTGTTGATGAAACTTTGCATATGTTTGCTCATCATCTAGGCGCTGTAAATTAGTCTCTTGCCATTCTAAAATAATTGGTCATCAGAGAGTTAAAAAAAGTTAAGGGCTTTTTGTAGTGGCAAGGAAGTAGATGCCCATCAGTTGGAGAATGGTTTAATACATTATGGATATGAATGTTATAAATATTATTATTCTATAAGAAATGATCAGCAGGATTATTTCAGAAGGGCCTGGAGAGACACGAACTGATGCTAAGTGAAATGAGCAGAACCAGGAGATCATTGTACACAGCAACAAAACTGTTATGATCAACAATGATAGACGTGGTTCTCTTCAACAATGAGGTGATTCAGGTCGATTCCAATGGGCTTGTGATGGAAAAAGCCATCTGCATCCAGAAAGAGGACTATGGGGACTGAATGTGGATCACAATATAGTATTTGTACCTTTTTGTTGTTGTTTCCTTGTTTTTTTTTCTTTTTGACTTGATTTTTCTTGTGCAGCATGATAATTGTGGAAATATGTATGAAAGAATTGCACATGTTTAACATATTTGATTGCTTGCTGTCTGGGAGAGAAAGTAGGGGGGAACAGAGGGAGAAAAACTTGGAACACAGGGTTTTGCAAGGGTGAATGTTGAAAACCATCTTTGCATGTATTTTGAAAATTGAAAATTAAAAGCTATTATTAACCATTTTTAAAATTTAAAAAAAACAGGCTTGAAAAATAAAAAAAATCACCTTGTTAAAAAAAAAAGTTAAGAATTGAGAAGAAACCTTTGCATTTAGTAATAAGAGATCCTTGGTGACTTTGGATAAATGGGTTTCAGTAAAGACCCATTACAAGGGACTGAGAGAAATAAGGGATGAGAAAGTAGAGGTAGTGAGCATGTCTATCATGTCTAGATAGATGTCTGTCAGTACAGGGGAAGAAAGATAGAATACTAGCTTTTAAGTATGATAGGATCTAATGAAGGTTTTTAAAGAGTGAGGTAGGCCTGAATATATTTATAGAAAGCAGGGAAAGAGCCAATGGATAGAGAGAATATGATGAACATCATATTCTCTCTATGACAGTGAAAGAAAGAAGAAATGACCAATTGGTAAAGTTTCTAGAGGATAAAGGAGAGGATAGGTTGGAGGATATAAAGACAAAGAAGGTTGGACTTGGCAAAAATAAAGTCCACCACTTTCTCAGAAGAAAAAAGTAAAGGAAGAAAGGATAAATAAATAAATATAGAGGGCATGAGGGAGTATGAAGGTATGGAGCAGGTGGGAAGAGGTAGTTCATATAGATAATCTCTGCTCAGTAAAATAGAAGATGAGTGCATCTTTTGAGAAAGAAAAAGCCATCAAGGGTTGAAAGAGAGAAGAAACAGTTTGGAATAGCTACTGAAGAGAGCAAAAAGAAAATCAAACAAGGAGAAATAAAAGTTTTGCAGTGAAGTCCCAGATGAGAGAACATGAATTGAGGGAGAGAGGGAAGGAAAGGCATTGTTCACTGTCTCCAGAATAACATTAAACAGGGAAGCTAGGTAAAGTGATGGGGCTATTCTGAAGACTCATACAACTAAGGAATCCGATATAGTAAACAGTGTACAACTGTACTGGTCACCTACCTGATCAAGACTCTGAAGAAAAATATGTGAAGCCAAAGTGATGGAATGGGAAAAGAGTTATAAAATTGGAGTTTGTGGTGAAGATAACAAATAAGTTTAAGAGTGGGCCAGAAAAGGGAGAAAGATGGTTAATTGTGCTTATTTGACCCATCTTCCTCATTTTTCTATGACTATCTGGCAGGCAAAAAAAATAAATAAATAAAAAAATAAATATGATGATTCAGTTTGGATGGAAATCAATTTTGCTTTTTAATCCCCCCCCAAAAAAAAGTGTTCTAGCCCCATCTAGTGGACATTTTCTTATTTTATCAACTTTTGAAGAATCTAAATCCTTAGTACCAAAAGTGTTTTCAACTCAATCAGAAAAGCTAAGCAGTGTCCTCAGCATTACAATGATCCAAAACAAGTCTAAAGGAATTATGATGAAAAATGTTATCCATTTCCACAGAAAGAACTTATAGTCTGAATACAGGATGAAACATACTTTTTTTAACTTTATTTTTCTTGGGTCGATTCTTGTTTTGTTTTCTTTTATATGGAAATACGTTTTGGAGAACTACACATATATAATCTCTATCAAATTGTTTGCCTTCTCAATGAAGGGTTATGGGAGGGAGGGAGAGAATTTGGAACTCAAATTTTAAAAAATAACTGTTAAAGATTGTTTTTACATGTAATTTTGGGAAAAAAATACTAAATATTAAAAAAGAATATCTAAACAGTAATTCATTACCACAAAGAAGAAAGTCCAATATGGGTGTATATTACTACAATTTTTAGTTAGAATCTAAAAGTAGGTTCTTTCCTAAAGGAAGAAACATCTAAAGGTAAGCCTTCCCATTGTCTTACCCACAAATTGAGAAACCCTATAATTTTCTTATTTATTCATTCTGCACATCCATTCCCTGTTGCGTGCAGAATGTTATCCTAATTAATGAGGAGATGCAAGCTTTCTATCAGACACAGCTTCATACGCCAACTCACAGTTAACAGAAAGGAAAAGGTCACAAGGCAAAAATAACTATAATAGACAATGTTATATGATAAGCATCATAAACCTTCTGTGCTTATCCAATATCATGTTATTATCTTCTAAAAAAAAAAAACTTTTGCCATATGGAAAAAAATTAGAGGATTTATTAGTTTGTTCAGCTATCCAACCAAGTGGTAAAGACTCAAGTCACTTATCTTCCTTGGCATTCAAATTTTTTCCTAAAATGAAGAGGCTAGATTCAGTAATCTCTAAGGTCTAAATTTTATTTTCAAAGTATTAAAAATAATGGACTAAATAAGGGTCATGCAGGAATATCACTTAATGGCTGGAGACAATCAGGAAAGGCTTCATGAAAGAAGTGACATTTAAGATGGCCTTTAAAAGATAGCTGGGGCTTCAGTAAAGGAAGAAATAGCATTCCAGTCTTAGGAAATAGAAAACAAAGATTTTATCTCTTGGGCTTGTAGCAATGACTACAAATAGCTCTTTCCCCAGAAGTCTTTTTTAAATATTTTTTTAATTTACTATTTTATTGCTTCCTCAATTATATATAAAAACAATTTAACATTTTTCATTTTTGCTTTTTCAATTGTTTTCTTTATGTTTCTGATTATACATGTACATTATTTTAAATACAGTTTCTTTATAAGCCATGTTGAAAGAGAAAAATCAGAACAAAAGGGAAAAATCACAAGAGAAAAAAAAAAGACAAAGAGGAAAAAAGGAACTATTCTTTTATTTTTCTGAGTTTCAAATTTTTTTCCTCCCTCTCCTTTTTCCCCCCTCTATTGAGAAGGCAAACAATTTGACATAGATTACACCTATTTAGTCATGCAAAATACATTTCCATGTAAATCAAGCTTTGAAAGGAAACAGAAAAAAAAAAATGAATGAATAAATAAAATGAAAGTTTCTTTGTTCCATATTCAGGTTCCATCAGTTCTTTTTCTGTAGGTGAATGGCATTTTTCATCATAAGTTCAGAATTATTTTGAATCATTGCATTGTTGAGGATAGTCATGCCATTGTCATAACAATATTCACAAAATTGCTGCTACTGTGTGCTGTGCTCTCCTAGTTTTGTTTATTCCACTTTATATCAGTTCATGTAAGCCTAGGTTTTTCTGACATCTACTTCTAATTTCTTATAGCACAATCATCCTCAACAACTTCCTTTTTCATGAATCTGTATTGCTGGTCCTGTAGTTCATATGTTCAGCAGCTATCAGTATGTCACCTGTCCCTAGTCCCTGGTATGATCCCTCTGTGCTATCCTGCTTTGCTTTGCCAGAAATCCCAGCCTCCAGTCGTTCTCAAATTTAACTCAATATGTACTTACTAAGTGCTTACTACATGCAAGGTGAATGAAATGCCTAAAGGATAGAGAGTAGGTCTTTGAACTGCGTTTGACTTACACTATCTGTGTGATTCTGGATAAATTACTCACTTTCTCAAAGCCCCAGGCAGCTATCCCAAAGCCTAAGTTACAGAAGTTTATAATTTGCTTTGATATAAGGTACTTTCTCACTGAAAGTTCTCTGCTACACTAGATTAAAATATAACTGAGAAATATTTAGCAAAATAACTAAAAATATAAAAATACATAGATAATATAACATTTTAAAATCAAGTCAATATGCACCAACAAGGATACTTACAGGGTCACTTTTTTTATTTGAGTTTGACACCACTGTTCCACAAAGATTAAAAAAATATATATTAGCTGCCCTCAAGGAACATATCTGGGAGAGGTTATCTACTTGGATACAAATGATTACAGTATCTTATACTTAATATTGACAAGGAACTAACATCTGAAGGGATTGGGAAAAATTTCTCACAAGATTTGGCAATTTATACTCATATAAAAAATGCCCTAAAACATTATTAATTAGAGGAATGCTAATTCAAATAATCTTGATATCATTTTATATGTCTGACTATGTCATAAAGGAAGTTGGAGATCCTAAGAGAGGGAGGACGTGTATTCCAGGCAGAAGGAGATGACTTGTACAAGGAAGAAATGGAAAAATAGAATTTTTAGATCAGAAAAAAAGTTTTGAACTATAGTCTTGGTGGTTTTTCTTTCCCAGGTAATACTCATGAAATTTGAGGCAGCTAGGCTCACTCTTCCCAAAGCATAGCATAAACTCCATACTGAATGGATGCTCTGCTGGCCTTGTTCACTGTAGATTCACATCTGGGATAGACCAAACAAGTTATAGGATCGACATGTCACTTGGCCACTGGGAAGCTGCTGTTATGCAGGACGAGGCTAATCTCTTTGCCTCTGGACAGCTGCTGTGGCACTGGGCAGGCTACTTGACTACTTCAATGAGCCAAACACCCCTTCACAGTGCTCAGCCTCTGTACTCTCTGAGCTTCACCTCTGATGGGCAGCTGCAGTGACTTTCCCCACTGGCTCAGCTGGGTGACATGTGCTTTCTTTAGCTGAAGTATAACAATGCTCTTTTTAGCTGGAGTGCTAGGACAACAACTCTTAGCTCAAGAGTGATGGAAGCCTCTTCTCCTCCACTCCCTCTCAGCCTCAGCTCTGAAAATTGTTGTCTCTAGGTAGGAGGTGGGAAGACATGCCTTTTTTGTTTGACATTATTCCAGAATCAAAATTAATTCTTTAAGAGATATAGCTTAAGATGATCACTTGTTTATGAAAATGAGTAGCTAGGAACAAAAGTACAAATGCAAGTTCATTTTATCCTTGGGTTCTTCATATTTAGTTAATCTATTAAAGCCTCAAACCAAACCAAAGTCATACCCATTATATTTCACATTCTCTGTTTTTTAGCTCTGCTAGTCCTCCAACATTTATTGAAACTTCACTGAAGTACCTTATTTCAATTGAGCTTGTGAAGGAAAGGAAATAATAACTAGCATTTATATAGATCTATACATATTAATTTATCTGAATCCTCATAAGTCTATGAAGTAGGTGCTATCATGATCTCCATTTTATAGATGAGGAAATTGAGGCACAGGAGGATGAAGACATTTGCCCAGAATCATACAATGGGGGACAGGCTAGCAGGTGGGGATGGAAGACAAGTTTCAAACTCAGCTCTTCCTGACTCCAAGTCTTGTGCTTTCTCCACTGTCCCATCTAAAAAAGATGTGGGAATCAGTTGGTAGAGGGGCTTATATGGAAAGATAAGGAATTTGTATTTTATCCTATAAGCAAAGGTTTTTGAATAAATAAGTCACATGGACAGTGACATGCTCTTCCCCAGCATCATTTTTTTCTTTCTCCTAGATATTTGACGAAATCTATATTGGATTCCATTGTATGTGTGTATGTGTGTGTGTGTGTGTGTGTGTGTGTGTGTGTGTGTTTAGAGAGATGACGTGAGTTGTCCAAAGTCACAAAAATTAGTGGCAGATAAAGGATTTGTAATAGGAAGCTTTATGACTCCCAGTCTACTATAATTCCCTTTAAGGCCATTATGTGGGCTCTTCCCTAAATCCCCCCACTTAACAAAAGGTTCCTGAATTAATATTCAATTCCTTCTTACCTGGGTGACCCTATAAAATAACTTCATAAAGTCATCCTCCTTGAAGTACAAATGACCAAAAATAACAATTTATAATCTCCTAGGGAATTGGGGCAAGGCAAATCAAGGCCTTTCTCCAAAGGAATAACTCTTAAACATTGTAGAAAGACAGTTAAGGAGGTGTTGAAGGATATTGGGTCTTTCAGAGACCCCTCAGAACATATATCCCATAAGCAATGCCATACTATCCCTACAACAAATGTCAAGAAAGCTTCAAGTCATTAATTATAAGAGAATTGGATGTGAATAATATATCTAAGGTTTACCTCAAAGCCACCAAAGTGTGAAAGTGTTCGGGGTATAGGGGAATTCCTCTCTCTCCAAGATACACCACGTAGCCTATATGACAGGTCAGCTTGGGCAGGGTGGGACCCAGGGAAGTAAAAAGGAGCAGGGCCTCTGAGATGGGCTCTGAAGGAGTTATAGGAACTTTATAGGTTCCTTGAGGTGGCAGGGGTATGTCCTCTTGCTAGATGTCCTTTTTGGATACAATGTCAACTCCACACACCTCCTTCCTCTGGCAGTGCTGAGTGGGCCGGCACAGGTAATCTGGGAAGAGAGGAAGCATAAAGACAGCTCTGAGCAGAACTCACTCTCTTGCTTCATGCTACCCCCACTGAGAGGATTACTGAATAAAGACAGACTCTTTGCACCTCCCGATTGGTTCATCTCTGTGTGTTCCCAGTGGGGCAACTGAAGACTGGTAGGTATGGCTCTGGCGACCCACTCCATTTAGGGAGAAGTGTACTTGGACAGTCCGGCACATGAAAGACCATAAAAGTCTTAAATAACCAATATCAAATTTGAAGATAGGTAGTAAGATAGGGAACACCTTTTCTCTGATGGTAACCTGATTCAAGTTCCAATTCTGTCACTAATTAAACTTGGATCTAAGGCAAGTCGCTTAATTTTTTTTCAGGGTATCTTCTTCTCTGTAAAATGAGGGGACTAAAATAATATCTAAGATTTATTCTATTTATATTTTAATATATTTAACATCTACTGGTCATCCTGCCATCTGGGGGAGGGAGTGGGGGAAAAGGAGGGGAAAAATTGGAACAAGAGGTTTGGCAATTGTCAATGCTGTAAAGTTACCCATACATATAACCTGTAAATAAAAGGCTATTAAATTAAAAAAAAAAAGATTTATTCTAGTTCTGATGTGATTTTATAATTTCTTGGAAAAATATATATTGTGATAATAAATTTTCATCTTTGATTTCCTTTTGTTAATTTTTTTTGAAGGGGTGGGGTGGGAGAAAGGTTAGGATTGTTTTTCCTAGTAAGGTTTTAGAGTTAGCTTAAATCTGTCTCATGGGATGTGAACATTTACTTAAGAAATGAAACATTCCTTAGATATGAAGCAAAAAAGGAAGTATAGATTTCCCAAGTAAATTGAATTGACTTCTTTGAGAAAAGGATTCATCCTGATTCTGTGGGCATGTACATCTCCCTTCTCAATTAACCCATTGTGAACTCTAACTGTAATTTAATCTATAACCTGACTTAGTTTACTGATAGAGTCTGTTTAACTAGATTTGTTAGAGGTATATATTGATTCTGCTTAACTGTTCAACTGAGGATATGAAGGAAGCATAAGATTATGAATCTGTCCTCTTTTAACTTTAATGGTCTAAGAGGATTATGAGAATGCAACATGTAAAAGAATTAGTTCTCTGATGTAATTTTGTCTATAAGAAGGCTTGTTAGAATCCTAATCTTGGTTAAGGTTATTTTTCTAACCCCTAGCATAAAAACCCAAATATTTTTATCTCTACAATTTCTTCATTGTGGTAAATTTATTTTGGCAGCACTTATCTACCACATGAACTCAAAAAGGGGATATTCTACAGCAGAATATGTGTGTGTATATGTATATGTGTATGTATATATATATATACACATATACATATATATAGAAAGATTTATAACTCATATATGTATGTTTAACCTTTATGTATAACACCAATTATCATACCACACAGATCTGGGCAATGGGGAATGGGATTATGTGACCCATATATGAGCAAACATCAGGTTAAGAAATATGTAATATCTACAAGCACTGTTACTAGATGCTAGAGATACAAAGATAAAATGGAAGAGAATTTTTCTTCAAAGTAAGGTGAGTAATATCATTAAATAGAAAGAACACAGACTTTGAAGCCATGAATTAGGGTACCAATATTATATATTATATATCTGCATAACCTTGGACAGATGCTTTCCCTCTGTGGGCCTCTGTTCCCTCACATGTAAGATGAGAAACTTAGACTGGATGAGCTCTATGTTTCCTAACAATGCTTTCTTTGTGTGATTCTGTGGTAATAGAGAAGACATTACATAATTAATTCTAACAAATTAGATCTCGCCAAATGCAATTGAGGTGCAAAGTCACATAAAATTTAGAGATGGAGGACACCTTAAGAATCACGTAGTTTACCTCCCCACAACAATCCCATACACACACATCTATTTTACAGAAGAGAAAATCCTTCCTCCTCCATAAGTCTGAAAGGTAAACTATCCTATGTTCTTCTAATTTATTTATAATCTCATTGTTTATGCCTAGATCATAGACCCATTTTGATCTCATCTTGGTGTACAGTGTTAAGTATGGGTCAATGCCTAGTTTTTGCCATACTAATTTCCAATTTTCCCAGCAATTTTTGTCAAATAACAAATTCTTAATCCAAGAGCTGGGGTCTTTGGGTTTGTCAAACACTAGATTGCTATAGTTATTGACTATTTTGTCCTGTGAATCTAATCTTGTCTTTTGTCTACTAGTCTATTTCTTAGCCAATACCAAATGGTTTTGGTGACCGCTGCTTTATAATATAGTTTTAGATCAGGTACAGCTAGGCAACCTTCATTTGATTTTTTTTCCCATTAGTTCCCTTGAAATTCTTGATCTTTTGTTCTTCCAGATGAATTTTGTTATTTTTTATAGGTCATTAAAATAGTTTCTTGGGAGTCTGGTTGGTATAGCACTCAATAAATAGATTAGTTTAGGTAGTAGTGTCGTTTTCATTTTATTTGTTCAACCTAACCAGGAGCACTTAATATTTTTCCAGTTGTTTAGATCTGACTGTATTTGTGTGGAAAGTGTTTTGTAGTTTTGCTTATATAGTTCCTGACTTCCCCTTGACAGATTCCCAAATATTTTATACTATCAACAGTTATTCTAAATGAAATTTCTCTTTGTATCACTTGGTATTGGATTTTGTTAGTGATGTATAAGAATGCTGACGATTTATGTGGATTTATTTTGTATCCTGCAACTTTGCCTTTCTGCATTTGAATTTGAGGTCTTTATGTCCTAATATATAGTCAATTTTTGTATAGGTCCCATGGGTCTCCATTCAGTTTTCCCCAAAAATCTATCATATCTAATTTTTCTAGTGTTCTATTTACCTCTTTAACTTCTTTCTTATTTATTATGTGATTTGATTTATCTAGTGCTGAGGATACAAGGTTTTGATCTCCCACTATTACAGTTTTGCTGTCTCTTTCTTCTTGCAACTCTCTTAACTTCTCCTTTAAGAATTTAGATGCTATACCACTTATATGAATATTATGGAATATTACTGTTCTGTAAGAAATGACCAACAGGATGATTTCAGAAAGGCCTGGAGAGACTTACACGAACTGATGCTGAGTGAAATGAGCAGGACCAGGAGATCATTATATACTTCAACAACAATACTATATGATGACCAGTTCTGATGGACCGGGCCATCCTCAGCAATGAGATCAACCAAATCATTTCCAATGGAGCAGTAATGAACTGAACCAGGTACGCCCAGAGAAGGAACTTTGGGAGATGACTAAAAACCATTACATTGAATTCCCAATCCCTATATTTATGCCCACCTGCATTTTTTATTTCCTTCACAAGCTAACTGTACAATATTTCAGAGTCTGATTCTTTTTGTACAGCAAAATAACGTTTTGGTCATGTATACTTATTGTGTATCTAATTTAAAAAAGATGCTATACCACTTAGTGCATATGTGTTTAGCATTGATATTGCTTCATTATCTGTTACCCTTTAGCAAGATATAGTGCCCTTCCTTATTTCTTTTAATTAGGTCAATTTTTGTTTTTGCTTGATCTGAGATTAGGATGGCTACCCCTGCTTTTTTAACTTCACCTGAAGCATAGTAGATTCTTCTCCAGCCTCTTACCTTTATTCTGTATGTATCATCCTGCTTCAAGTGTGTTTCCTATAAACATATTGTAGGGTTCTAGATTTTAATCCAATCAGCTATCCGCCTCTGCTTTATGAGGGATTTTACCCCATTCACATTAATGGTTAAAACTACTGATTCTGTATTTCCTGCCATCTTATTATCCCCAAATTATGCTTTTCTCTTTCCTTTACCCCTTACTCCCCTCCCCAGTATTAGATTTATGAGCACCACTTGCGTCACACAGCCCTCCTTCTTTAGGATCTCTCCCCACCTTAGAGTCTCTCCCCTTTTCTTAAACCTTTCCCTTACAATTTCTGTATCCCCTTCTATTTATCCTACTCCTTCTCTTTTTGCTTTTCCCCCTCTCACTTTTCAATGAGGTGGGAGAAGTCTATATTTTTGGTTAAGTCTAATCAAATAAGTCTAATATTTTCTCTTTGAGCCAATTCTGTTGAGAATAAGATTCACACTATGTTCATCTCCCTTTCTTCTTTCTCTCAAATATAATAGGTTTCCTTTGTCTCTTTGTGTGATGTAGTACCTCCACTTTTCCCTGTTCTGGTACAATTTCCTTTCTAGATTCTTTTTTATAATAGTAAAACCAAATTATACATGTACTCTCTATGTATACTCATAACAGAAATATGGTTCCCAAGATATCTTTTTATGTTTCTCTTGAGTCCTACATTTGGAGGTCAAACCTTCTGTTTAGTTCCGGTTTTTTCGTCAAAAATAGATGGGATTCACCTATTTCACTGGATGTCCTTCTTCTTCCCTGGAAGAAAATGCTCAGTTTGGCTGCTGGATAAGTTATTCTTGGCTGCATACCACGTTCTTTTGCCTTTTGGAATATCAGATTCCAGGCCCTTTGATCCTTTAATATGGATGCTGCTAGACCCTGAGTGATCCTTATTGTGGCTCCTCGGTATTTGAAATTTTTTTTTCTGGCTACCTGTAGTATTTTCCCCTTGGTCTGATAGTTCTGGAATTTAGCCACAATATTTTTTGGAGTTTTGAGATTTCTTTCCGTAGGTGATCGATGAATTTGTTCCATGTGTATTTTGCCTTCTGTTTCAATATCTGGGCAGTTCTCTTTAATGATCTCCTGAAAAATAGTGTCTAGCCTCTTTTTTTCATCATGATTTCAGGAAATCCAATAATCTTTAGATTATCTCTCCTAGATCTATTTTCCAGGTCTGTTGTATTTCCAAGTATGCATTTAACATTTTTTTCCTGTTTTTTTCTTTTTTTTTGGTTTTGTTTGACTGATTCTTGGTGTATCCCAGATTCATTCATTTCCATTTGTTCAAGTCTGATTTTTAACAAATGATTCTCTTCATTTACTTTTTTAAAATTTCTTTTTGTATTTGTCCAATTGAGTTTTTAAATGAGTTGTTTTGTTCTATGGAATTTTTTTCCATTTTGCCATTTTTTTTTTTTTAAGAATAATTTTCTTTTTCCAATTCACAAATTGTATTTTCCTTGGAATTGTTTACCTTTTCCAATTCACTAATTCTGTTTTTCAGGGAGTTGATTTCTTTTTTCCACTCTATTTTTTAAAGAGTTACATGTCTTATCCTGACCCTCTTACAAAGCTTTTCTTTCTTTTTCCCCATTTTTTTTTTTCTAGTTCTCTTTTAAGATCCTTTTTCATTTCTTCTATGAGAGCCTTATGTGGTAGGGAACAGATCATATCCCCCTTTAGAGTTTCATCTAGAGACAATCTGTTTTTAGTCTCCTCAGAGTTTGAAGTCTGCTCTCTTTCCGTATAGAAGCTATCTATGAGCCTTTTTTGCTCATTTTAAGAAAAGAAAAAGAAAAGAAAAGCTACAGTCTGTTATGGGGTAGTGAGGTATTTCCAAAATGCCTAAAGACAACAGGAAGTGGCAGTGAAGCGGCAGTGGGACAACACCCACTGGCTGTGCTGGGATTAGCAGTTGTGCTGAAATCAGCAGCAGTGGGAAGGCAGTATCTGCATTGGGACCAGTGAGTGTGGCTGCACTTGGATCATGCAGAGTCACTCCTGGTGCGGAGTGGATGTGGCCAGGTCCCAAGAGATTCTAGCTTTTTGAGGTTATAGTCTTTACCCCCTGTGTTTATAGCTTCTGTGCTAATCTACTGGCTTGCTGCCAGGGCAGAGTAGCTCACATTGTGGTAAAGTTCTCCCCGCAGATTTTCCACCAGCAGAGACCACACCCCATCCCCCACTCTGGTCTGCTCAGTGTGAGCTGTTCCCCATGCTCTCACTGCCTGCCTGAGTCTGCCCCTGGCCTAGGCCTGTTCCCTCCCATGCATGAACAAAAACAGACCTTTTCTGGCAAATTAGGAGATTATCTTTGGTTGGTAATGTGTTGTATTTCCAATATTCATGGGTTCTGACAATCAAGCACCAATTCCAAGGATGAATTTCATTAAAATTGAGTGAGGGAAAAGGAGAGCCTAGGAGAACACGTATTCTCTCTGCCATCTTATCTCCGCCCCCAGAATGGTAAATCTCAAAGTTGAGATTCAAACATCTTCTCAAACTTCAAATCCCATACTTTTTCTACCATACCATATTGCCTCAAAGTAATTGATTTCTTTACCAGCAGACTGTACCTAGAATTTTAGAGCTGAATAAAACCTTACAAGACTTCTAAACCCATATTTTAAGGATGGAGGAAATGATGCAAAAAACACAGTCAGTTAAAGTTAGAGATATAAGACTGAGTCTTTGGTATCTAGATCCAGTGCTCCTTCTGACAGACCAAATAGTCTTCTTTCTATCATTCTACCTCCCACTGCATATGTATAAGTGTATGCATGCATGTATGTGTATTGGTAAGAGAAAAGAATGGAAAAGATATTATTGAAGGAAAATCTGATATAAACGGATTGATTACAAACCAAGACTATTAATGACAAGACAGAATATCCAACAGTACATACAATATTACAGAATGACATCACTACAAACTAAAAATCAGCTAAGATGGAGGGATCACTGTCATTGTGGGCACAAGAGAGGGAAGGAAATCAGGGAAGGGTTCTTAGTATAATTAGGACTTCAATTTCAACTTCAACTTTCAATTAGCAGAGATGCAGCCTCAGAAAGGAATAGGATCTGTCCTAGTCATGATAATGTCACAGCAAAAGTTGATGAGAGGCATTTTTAAGGGAATCTGACTGAAATCAGTGAAACATTCTCACTGTTGAAGGAAAGATAATTAATAAACCTCTGGAAATCTATGGGAATGAAACAATACATTCAATTAACATATTACCAATAATATTTTCTGAAAAATGTCCTAAATTCCTTTGAGCTTTTCCCCTCAGCTATGATCATTTTAATTATACATAGTGGATAAGAAAGACCATAAGAGATTACAATGAAAAGGGCACGCAATAGTTGCTCTACATTTTCAGAATTTTATTAAGACTCCTAATCCTGTACTTTAAATGAACATTTTGCCATATTGATGCTATATAAATATTGGTTAAATATATATACAGGTGAGCTCTGATTTAAGAAGAGCTCATATAGGAAAATTCAAAGTTGCAAAAAGCAAATAATTGGGCAAAGTCAGCCAAAAATAATTTGTCAATGCCTATTATATGTCAGGCACTATGCGAAGTACTGAAAATGGAAAGAAATGCAAAAGTTTATCACTTTCTTGGAAGCTCACAACCTAATGAGGAAGACAACAAATTAAACAAATATGTATACATCAATTGAACCAGAAAGACTGTATGCAACAGAAGGAAGGCCCTTGAATTAAGTAGAATTAGGAAGGTTCCTATAAGATTTTAGCTGGGAATTGAAGGAAACCAGGAGGCAGATCTGAGGAGGGAAAACTTTTCAGGCATGCAGGAGGTTCCTATAAAACTTAAGATTTTAGCTGGGAATTGAAGGAAACTAGGAGGCAGATCTGAGGAGGGAAAACTTTTCAGGCATGCAGGAGAGCCGACAAAATGCTTGAAATCAAGAGAGAAATGTATTGTACAGGAAAAAAGAAAAGTGACCAATGCTACTGGATCAAAGAACAGCTTTATAGAGGAAAACTGAAAACAAATAATTCAAACACTATCTATTATTATTGGATAGAAGATGCAACACCCACCTATTAATGACAAGAAAATATCCAATAGTACATACAATATTAGAGAATGACATCACTACAAACTAAAAATCAGCTAAGATGGAGGGATCACTTTCAATGTGGGCACGAGAGAGGGAAGGAAATCAGGGAAGGGTTCTTGGTATAATTAGGACTTAAGTTAGTCCTTGAAGAAAGAGAAAGATTTCAATTAGCAGAGATGCAGCCTCAGAAAGGAATAGGATCCGTCCTAGTCATGACAATGTGACAGCAAAAGTTGAGGTGTTAGGTTTTAAAGGGCTTTAAATACAAAATATTTGCTCTTGGGACTTGATAGGAAATCCTTGAAGTTTAATGACTAAAGATTCAGATCTGTGCTTTAGAAAAATCACTTGGGCAGCTGAATGGAGAATGGACTGGACTGTGGAGAAACTTGAATGTGGGAGACCAACCAGCAGGCTTTTGCAATAGGTTACAGGTGAGGAGATGAGGGCCTGTATTAGGCTGATGGCAGCATCAGAGAAGGGCAATGGGTTAGCTGTAACAAAGGTAAACATGACAAGTCTTGGTACCAGATTGGATATGGGGAATACGCAATAATGACGAGTTGAGCAAGACACCTACATTGTTCTCCTGGGGGACTGGATGATAGTACTGTACTTGAAGGTAATAGGGAAGTGTAGAAGGGGAAGGCATTTTTGTGAGTTCTGTTTTGGACAGATTGAATTTCAGATATCTATAAGACATCAGTTTGAGATCTCTAGTACGCAGATGGAGATGTGAGGTTGGAGATCAGCAGAGATTAGAACTAGATAAGTAGGTTAAAGATTCATCAGCACAAAGATAATGGAATCCATGGAAGTCTATGAGATCACTAAGTGAAATAGTATAGAAAAGAGAAAAGGACCCAGAGCAGAGAACCTTGTGGGACACCCATAGTTAGTGAGCATGATCGGGATGAAAATCCAGTCCAGCAAAAGAGATGGAGAAAGAGCAATCAAATAGAGGAAAAACAGGAGAGAGTGGGGTCATGAAAACCTAGAGGGATATATCAAGGAGAAGAAAGTAATCAACAGTGTTGAAAACTACATAAAAGTCAAAAAGGATAAGGATTGAGAAAAAAGAAAATTAGATTTGGCAATTAAGAGATCATTAGTTATTTTGGAGAACACAATTTCAGTTAAATGATGAGACTGGAAATCAGACTGTAAAACGTTCTAGTCTGACCAAAGATAAAAAGGATTATTCTCCCCTCAAAAAAATTCACAGAGAAACCCTATAGTGAACTTCTTTTCAGAATGAATACATAGGAAACGAATGCAACTTATATTTGATTGACACGTAGTTTTTCAGTAATATAGCTATTATCAAAGCAAATACAGATAGTGACCACTTTTAGCCACAATGGGATCCTCAGAAACTGCAAGTTTTTTTGTCATCAAATTTGTTTTCAAGAGTGGATTCTGTTTTTAATAGTATCAAGGGCTGTGTTCTTTAGCATAAACAAATCAACTATATGGTAAGACCAAAGTTCCAACCACCTTCATATTAAACATTCAGCTATAAATATGAACAAGTCTATTCCAGGCTCTTTGAAATTGGCACAGAGTACAGTGATTATATGCACATCATTAATATATGCATTGTATTAATTGATGAATGAATGTGCATATGACTATACAAAGTATACAAAGAAAGAAATGGTGTAGGGTAGATATCAGACTGGCCTTTTAGAATGTCAGGTTCAAGGCCCATGCCAGGTGCATGGCTATAAGTGCAACACTTAACTACCTAATCTCCCCAGGCAAGGCTCTAAGCCTATAAGGAAGTAACAAACAACTTGCTCTTCTGTACCATTAAAGAGAATTTTATTTTGCTTTGGTTGGGTAAGGGGAGAGAAGGAAATGGTGTTTTGGGTCCAGACTTGTAATTTCTTTAATATATAGAACTTCAAGTATAGAAATCCTTTCACTGATTCAGGCTAATTAGTCCTGTATAATTTATAATCTCAGATTGTTTAAAATATGGAGATCAAGTAACTTGTCTATGATCATATAGCTAGTATTTCCAAAATCAGACTTGAAATAGAAAAGATTACACTATGCTAGTCATGCCTTAGGTCATTTATAGTTATTTGTATTATGTCATATTCAAATAACATTTATATAATGAAGTTTCCATGTATTGTTTTCCTCATAACCCTATGAGATTCTGTACCCAACTGTTGAGGAAACTCAAAGGGGTAAAATCACTAACCAATGCTCCAGTGGCAGGGAAGTGTCAGAGAAAGGACTTGAACCCAAGACTTCCTGAATCAATCAAATACCCTCCATTGTGCAACTCTACTTCATACTGTTCCTTCCATCCTACTTCCTTCTTTTTCATTTCTAGAATTCTCTAATCTGTGATGTTCCTGGCTTCTGTTGCCCTCTCTCCCATCTTTCACAAACCACTCATCAATCCCTCTGGATACACTACAGACTTGTCCTTGTCATATTAACCCATGCTCAAACATTTAATAACTCCCATTGCCCAAAAAAATCAAGGTTAAGTTTCTTCACTTGGCATCTATTTACCCATTTTTCATTATCAATAATCTGTTTAAATAGGTCAAGTTTTAGCCATTTCAAAAACATATCATATCTTTCCCTTATTTTTATTTTTTCTTCTAGTTTTGTGCTAATTTTGATCTTGTCTGAGTTGATAGTTAAGACTATACGTGGACAGCTGACACCTACAAAACTGATGAATTATTTCTTGTGTGGCAAAGTAGTTTTAATTTTTTATATAAATCCTCATTATGTCCAGCACCACAGATAAAGAATATGATCAACACTGTTTAAGCACTATGTGTCAAACACTGTGCTAAGCAGATGGGGATACAATTAAGAAAAATAGTTCTTGTCCTCAAAGAACTTACAATTTTATTAAGACAAAAAACAAAGAGAAGCTAAAATATATTCATGATATAGGAGTGTGAGGCTTCCATGTGGTCTGCAAGTCTTTGAGCTCTCTCATTTATTTCCAGTATGCAAGTCTTTGAGCTCTCTCATTTATTTCCAGTATCTTTCTCATCTATCTTCCTCTTTGCACTGAAATTTCTGAGTATCAAGTTATCTGTGGGTTGAATTCAGAAGGTCTTATCCTGTTATTTATAGAATTTCTCTACCTCTTTCTTCTCTTAATAGTTTATGCATAAACTCTTAAATATTTTTATGTAGCATTTTGCAAATATTTTTCACGAGCACTGAATTCAAGTTCTCAAAATGCCAAAGTAATTTTGATTCTTGTTGCTTTTGGACAAGTTACTTAACCTGTTTGCCTCAATTTCCTTAATTGTAAAACAGGGATAACTTAGCTTTCGGATTTGTTGTGAGAATCAAATGAGATTATACTGGTAAAATGCCTAGCACATTAGTTAATATGTAAATGGTAGCTATTATCATTATAATAATTGGACAAAGATCTCCTATTTAAAATACTATCAAGGAGGAGTTTATAATAGAAGATCTAAAAATTATGGCCTTATAAAATCTCTTCTAGCTTGAAATTGAGGAATACAAAGGACAACAAAGCTACTTTCCTTAGAAATAGTCAAAGTAAATAAGCATTAATCACATTTCATGAGGCACATTGAGAATTTCAGAAGTTTTGAAAAAGAAATCAACCTGAACTACTAAACCAAAGGAAAATGAACTTAAGGAAACGTCTAAATGCATTCCTCCAGACTATTTCATATTTTTTATCTTTTGCTTTATTTCTTCCAGGTATTCATGAAGTCCTTGTAATAAATACATTTTTTACCCTCTTTGAGTTATAGTTACTCTCTCTTGCTAAGCTGATCTTTTTGGCAAGTCTAAATATACGATAAATTTTATTCTTCAGTTTATATTCTCTATTTTTGTGTCTTCTATGATTTACTCATCTCTCAAGCTTTAGATCCTTCACTGGGGCTTATGGCCAATCAGATTCTTCTCCCCAGTATACTTTTGGGAGGTCTTGTTCTTTCTCTGAGTTACCTGGGTTCTTCAGTTGACCACCATCTCCCAGGAGGAATGATCCTTACACCTTTTCCTAGCCCTCATCACTGATATTTAAAGTTCTAGATCTTCAGGTGTACTAATGACAATCCTGAGGCTTTCTAGAGAGCCCTGGATCTTGCTGGTTCTGAACATACAGTCCTACAGGTTTGATGTATTTCTGCCTGTTTCTAGTGGTACTGGGAATTAGTGGCTTTTTTTGGCTTGCATTGGCACTGATTTTGCTGGCAGGACCCACATTCCTATTACCTGTTGGCTTCTGCCAAATTCTTTTACAGTTCTTGGATGGAACAAGTCACTATAGCTTTCACTTATTTAAAAAAAATAATTTTGATTTCCATATTTCTTTCTGTGCTCATTCATTGATCTTTTGGTATTTTAAGTTGGATGCTCAATCAAGGCTTCAGGGGTGATTAGATGTTCCAGGGTGGGGAGTTCCCAAGCATTAAAATGTTCCAGGATGAGACAGCAACAGAGACATGGTTTTAAAATCTGGAAGTCTCTGTAAGAAATGACCACCAGGATGAATACAGAGAGGTTTGGAAAGACTTACTAATGCTAAGTGAAATGAGCAGAACCAGGAGATCATTATATACTTCATGTTGTATGAAGATGTATTCTGATGGAAGTGGATTTCTTTGACAAAGAGACCTAACTCAATTTCAATTGATCAAGGATGGACAGAAGCAGCCACACCCAAAGAAAGAACACTGGGAAATGAATGTAAACTGTTTGCATTTTTGTTTTTCTTCCTGGGTTATTTTTACCTTCTGAATCCAATTCTCCCTGTGCAACAAGAGAACTGTTCGGTTCTGCACACATATATTGTATCTAGGCTATACTGCGACATATTTAACATATATCGGCCTGCTTGCCATCTGGGGGAGGGGGTGGAGGGAGAGAGGGGAAAAATCGGAACAGAAGTGAGTGCAAGGGATAATGGTGCAAAAAATTACCCTGGCATGGGTTCTGTCAATAAAAAGTTATTATAATAAAAAAAAAATCTGGAAGTCATAAAAAGAATCAAGAGGGAAATGGGCATAAATATAAACTGGGAGCTTTAAATTTACAACTGGAGTTAGGGGAATGGGGGGATAATGAGGAATTATGCAAAGAGCGTATCTAAAATGTCCAAATCCTTTGAGCCCCTGTGAGCTAGAGATTCCATTATTGGATATATTTTCAACTTTCACAAGGGTAACATTCTCAGAAAACAGCAAAAATAAAAAAACACAAATGTTGATATATGGAACCTATGGAAAATAGGAAATTAGGTTTCCATGACCACTAAAAACTATCATCTTTCACTAGTAATTGCTGAAAACACATTTTTCTGCATATAATTCTTTATAACAAATCATTAATTCTGATAATATGCACCTTTCCTAATACAATAACCAAGAAGTAACCCATAAAATGCAGTATGCAAAATTGGTAACATTTTTCTCACTAGTAATTCCCTAAAAAATGTGACTTTTTATGCTAATATCTCAATTTAAAAATACATTGTTCATACAATATTTACTTTTCATAGCACATGAAATCTACTGCACCATGAATGCTATAGCAAATAAAACACATATGCCAAAAACATTTTTTGCATTTGAATCTTACCTTCCATATGTCAGATGGTGGTATAAGGGCATTGTGTTGTTTTGCTGTAAATCCCTCTATCTTGGCTGCCTTCTAAAAACCAAAGGAGAGGCTGCTGGGACTTTAGTTGCTGCTGTTGGAAGACATCAATACTGACTACATCTCAAAATCACTTCTGACACTGTCCTTTGTTGATGACATTGGAGATTGTGAAGGACATATACCAGCTTGACCAGATGATTTAGAGGCTTAATGGCAATACAAAACTTTAGCTTTAAAGACAAACAATGAAAATATAAAATGAATGCATGGGGAATTCTCTATAGTGGCAAAGTAAACAAGACCAGTGAAGTATCTAGTATACCAGCTTTTCCACAAACTTGCCCACATCGCACCTCTCACTATTTTCCTCTACTTCCTATAGCCACAAATGTGCATGATTGCCAATGATAAAATGAAAACAAGATTACTAATAAAATCATGTGAATGCATAAAGTTCCAAAAGTTAAATGTGCAAATGTTGAGGGTTAACAGTATACCAAGAGGACCAATGTCAGAAAGAAAGGTCCCGTGTATAACAAAATAATTACTGCAGCTTTTTTGATAGTAGCAGTAAACTAGAAACGAAGTAGATATCCATTGATTGAGAATGAATACTGTATTCATGTATTGCATGAATGTAATAGAATTTTATTATAAGTAATGATAAATATGAATATAGAGAAGTATGGTAAGACAAGTAGAACCAGGCAAACAATATACATACAGTGGATAGCAATGTAAATGAAAATAACAAAACAATCCAAATTAAATATCATGACTTTAAAATGACCGTGCTTGACTGGCCCTACGAGGAGCTATGAGAAGACACCTCTCTTGCTTTTTTGCAGACCAGCACACAGTATCAGATTTTTTGATATTGGTTGGTTTTACTGAACGTTTTTTCTTATTTTTTTTTCTTTTTTTTATTCTAAGGGATACCTCCATATAACTGGAAAAGTAAATGAAGAACAAACAAATATCAATTAAATTTTTATTTTTCAAAAATCAGTTATCTGGACCAAATAGTAACCAAAGTATTTTATTTGAATTCTGTTCTTTTCATTGTCTTCATTTATATCACTACAGTAATTTTGTAGCTTATTCCTATGGTTTACTTTCTTTTCAATTCATACTTCCAATGCTTTCTCTGTTATGCATATTCATTGTTCTTTATAGTAAAATATATTCCTTTAAATTCAAACTTAACAACTCATCTGTCCACTGATCCTTGCTTGTGTGGCCTTGCTCAACCGTTTAACTTGTCTGGACCTCAGTGCTAATTCTAAGGCACTTTAAATTTATGATTCTAGGAGAAACTCAGAATTTTTGTTTGTAGATTTTAGCTACTACAAATAAGCTACTATGAATATTTTTGTATACTTTGTATTCTTTAGATCATTGGATGCTGGATCTACAGTCAGGACAAGATGAGTTCAAATTCAGGCACTTACTAGCTTTTTGATCTGGGCAAGTCAAATATCTTCTGTCTCTATAAGTATGTCAAATATAAAATGGGAATTATAACAGCATCTGTTTTCCACAGTTGCTGTGAGGACCAAATGAAGTATTTGCAAAGTACCTGGTTGTGTTTGTGTGTACACGTGTATACACACACACACACACACACACACACACACAACCCTTAATAAATCTTTGTTCCCTTCCCTCTTTTCTCACATAATTCCAAATTATTTTCCAAATAAGATCAACAGATCCACATTTCCACCATAACATATTCATGTCCTTATCTCCCTCTCAATATGACAGCAGGTGAAACAAAACCCATTTCTTAATATCCATATTCTTCCAGTCATGTTGTATGGATGAAAGTTGTGGAATACATACATTATTCTCTAAAGAATGTGAAGTTGGAGATAACTTTAAAGGGCAATGTAAAAGTATTATATACTGTATTACAAATAAGATTTGCAAAATACTATTGATCTAACAGATGTCATCAAAGAAATATATGAAGAGTTAGAAACTAGTTTAGTGGCCAAGTAAGTAGAGCAGGAGGTAATTGGTAAACAATCTGCATGTTCAGTTGTCATCAAAAAAATACAATAAAGACCCCAGCAAAATGGACAGAACCCACGAAAATAAATTATGGAAGTTAGTGGAAAAAGTTATATAGGATTAGCAGGTGTGAGTTTGTTCAAGATAGACCTCAGTGGAAGATTTTCTATCAATGAGACCATAGACCCATAAACATAGTCTGAAAAAGATATTTATTTCTTTGACTTATTACTAGCACATGATTGATTTTTGTAAATGTTATGTGTCACGCAAAGAAAGATTTAGATGGGCAGGACATATGTTGAGGCTGAGAGATAATGTGATACTTGATATCAGAAATATAAGAACATTCCAGTATTCTGAATGGATAACCTATAGAAAATTTATGGGAAGACAGAGATGAGTGTAGCACAGAATGGGCAGTCAAAAATAGTTTATGAGCGGCATTGGTGAGATCCAAACTGATGAGATCACTAATCCATGAATATTTATGCTTAATTTTTAAAAATTATTCCCCTTTCGAAACCAGAGCTTCGTTTCCATGTACCAAAGCCCAGGAAAAACAAGTCAGGAGGTGGTGTCCTGCTTAACAATTCTCATTAACCTCCTACCTTCATATTCAGTCACCTGGAAATTTGTACACACAAAAAGGTTACTTTTCCAAGTCTCGGTATTCCAAAATGAATAGTTCTTAATATCTTCTTTAATGAATTACAAGTATAAAGTATGTATATAAAAACATGAATGTATACAGAAAGAATTAAGGAACCATACTATATACAAATCATCTTTTAAAAAAGGGTAAGGTATAAATTACACTGATTAAGAATGAGAAGTCCGTTAAAATATTCTCCAAATCTGACTTATTTGGCCGTTCTGGCTCGGAGTCTTCGTTTAAGAATCTGGTGATCACTTTCCTTTTCTTTTGGATCCACAAAAATCTGAAATGGATTAAGATTTATATGACTTTTTGATGAAGAACAATGGTCTTACACTTCTTACTACTTCTTTTACTATTCATACTTAAATGATTATGAATTAAAAGTGACAGCACCACAGGTACAGATAACTGCCATTTGTTTTGATATCCCTGTCTGATTAACTATGCACCAATTTTTATAGACATAAAATAATTTTTAAGCAAATAATCATAAAACAAAAGCATCTAATAATCCATATTTAAAGTGTGAAAATGTTAGTCAAAAAGAATCATGAAAAAATACTTGTTTATAGAAACATAAATTATGCTGAGTTTCCCAGATGTATAGAAATGGCAAAATCATAAGTGGCAAACATAAACAGCTTTATTGAAGACCCTGATGATCAGGTGAAAGAAAAGCTTATAGCTGTGAGATCTACAGAGCAAAGGGTGAGGAGTGAGATTCAAATAGAGAAAGAAGAAATACAGAATGAGTTGCTACCAGGTCTGAAATTATCTAACTCCCTCAAACTACCTAACTTTCAAAACTTAGCCACTATGTTTTATGTTGTGTGACTGTAGATAAATTCTCACTGTGGGCTGCATATTCTCTTCCTGGCAAAATAACGGTGGTTACCTAGATTTACCATAAAGGTTGTTTTTTTTTTTTTAAGTTCTAAAAGTCTATTATTCTAATAAGCAAAGGATTATGGACAGGAAAGCCATCAACATTTCAAAATAATTGGACAACTTCTACTTTCCCCTCTCAGTTCTGCCACTTCCAAGTTTCTTTCCTTTGGCGGACTGCCTCTGTTGCTAGCAGATCTTTCAAAATGTTTATAGATTACTTCCTGCTCAATTCTCTTCTATAATTGCATTTCCATTCAACTTTCTCTGCTTATTCAACCAAGCAAATGTACATGTGAAAAATCAAAACTTTTCTTATAGTCATTTATAATTCAATTTCATAGAAAAAGGGTAGAGAAAAGACTGGGTCCTACTTTGAAAAGATTTTCTTTTTTTAGCTATTTATTTATGTCCCAAAAGCAGAAGTGATAATAATAGTGGGTTATAGCATCACAGAAATTCAGAGTTGAATGGATTCCCAGAAGACATTCTGGTCCAACTTAAACTTAAAACAGGATCTTCACTACAACAGCTATCCCCAAAGTAGTGGTCCAGTTTGTATCAACATCAAGCAAGGGAGAATACACCACACCTACAGCTTCCAAGACTATTTGATCCAATCAATTTTCATCATTAAATTGTTTTTACTTATATTAAGCCTTAATTTGCTTCTCTGAAGATGACATGATAATTTTTCAAATTCTTAAAAACAGCTGCCAAATTTCCCAAAAATCTTCTCTACTTTATGGCAAACTTCCCATATTCCTTTTTGCTCCCTGATGCTTCCCCAGACCCTTGTGAAGTGAATTTTTTGAACCAAGCTTAAAATTGTATTTATCTCTTAATAGTAATTTAGCATCTTAGCCTATTAAATTTCATCTTATTCAATTTGGTCCAAGGTGCTAGTTTGTCAATAACTCTGGATACTGAATCTGTTTTCTATTTTGTTAGCAACCTCTTCCAGTTTTGTGTCATCTGAAAACCTTATGAGCACACTCTTTATCTGGGGATTCTTAATTTTTAGTGTCCCCGGATAAACTATGGCCTGCAGGCCAGATCTAGTCCACCATCTGTTTCTGTGCTAGCTGTCATTTGTTTTCAAGAATGGTTATTATTTTTTTGAAAATTCATTCCTATAGCTGCGTACAAGGCATTTGTTTCTTTTACATTTGGTCAGGATAAAAATATCATACTAAGATTTGGAATGTTAACATATTCCTGACTGCCAAATCCCAGACACAGGAATTTTACTTACCACTTGGCCAGCAATATCTAAAGGAGTAGAAATCTCACTTGTATACAATTTCCGTTTAGCTCGCTTTGGTCGGGATCCATTTTCTTTACCTGTCTCAGCAATAGCAAGCTTTGAAGGGCTCATTTTTTCCATCAGCTTCTTTGCTAGAAAGTAAAGATTAATTTCTTAAAAATTCATCTAACAAAACAATTTATATTATGGGGGTGAGGAGGGGAGGAAGAGACATTCCAGGGACAACTTTCATGAGACTAGAGTGTATTCCTTGAAAAGATATCAGAGATAATGACTCCTGAAATGGTACTTTGGAAAGAGAAGGTATTAAAGATTTCCAATCCTTTTCTCAACAATCTGACTAATAATAAGTTCCTGCATATAAAAGACATTGTGCCAGGAGCTAAAAAATACAGACAGAAACAAATTAGCCCTTGCCCTAAAGAAGTTTAAGTTTTACAAAGCAGTTTCAGGAAAAAGAGAGAGCATTAGCAACCAGAAGGATCAAAAAAGAGAAGGCAATAGATGAGCTGAACTTTGAAGGAAGCTGGGAAGTTGTAAGGAGAGAGGGGGTGGGGTACAGTGCACTGAGGAAGCAGTGTATCCCACAGGGACAGCCACAGAAGTAGGAAATGGAATATTGTACCTCAAGAATAGCTAGGAGATCAGTTTGACAGAAAGACAGAGTATATAAAAAGATAATAATATGAAATAAGGCTTTAAATATTGAGCTGATCTTTTTGTGATGGCAAAGAGTAGCAAACTGAAGGGGTACTCATTAATTGGGAAATAGCTAAATAAATTATGTCATATAAATGTGATGGAATTGTTGCTCTCAACTTTCTTTTTTTTTGAAGACAACTAATGGCATCACAAGTGATGTTCTGACTTGCTCATGAATTTTATTTTCATGAAAAAGTGCCCCAAAGCCATTAGTCTTATTCTCTCTTCCAGAGTCATCAAAGTCTAGTGACAGGACAAAATTCAAGATGACTGGTGATGGCCTGGGATGTAGTGGATGACCTTGGCATCTCTGATGTCTAACCAATCTCTGAGCACACCACAGAATCTGCTTTGGCCACCTTCATGTCCAATGGAGCAAATAATTCTCATTTACTCATTCTTCTGGGGGAAGTTAGGGGACAACTAAGTCAATGACTGCTTTAAGGCTTGCAATTACTCTCAACCTAGTTTAGTCCGTCGGGCAAGACAGTTTTACTATGTCCTACAGTTTTTGAACCACAGGTAAGAATGGAGGGAATCAAGAAAAACAAAGGTATATGAGCAGCCCTAAAGAAGACAGAGCAAGCTCTTACACCGGAGGTGCTGGTTCTCCTTGAATTCTCCATATGCCCATGGGATACCATGGGGATGAAAGAAATGATGCAGGAAATGGTTACAGAGAAGCCTGAGAAAACTCATGAAATGATACAGAGTGCAGTAGACAAGAAAGAATAATTTCTACAATAATAATACTTGAAAGACAAATAACTTTGAAGAACTTCAGAACTCTGATCAAGCAATAATCAACTATGATTTCAGAGGACAAGTAATGAATCACGTTAGGCTCATCCTCTCAGAGTGGAAACCAAGACATACTTTTTTAGATAAGGTCAAAGTCAGACTTATTTGCTTGGCTCTATATATTTGTTACGCGTTTTGCTTCTGATGGGAGTGTTATAAAGGAGGAGAATGAAATGGGAGAGAAATTAAGTTTAAAAAACTAAAAATAATAACAAAAAGTAAATTAGTATCAGGCTGAGGGATTTGAATTTTATCTTAAAGGCAATAAGAAACTCCTCATGATTATTCTAACTAGTGAGAACATATGTGAGTACCAAAAGATAGAATATATAAAGACAAGAGAATCCATGAAAAAATTTAAGGAACACTCACATTAAGGTGTAGGAATTGTCAAAGATTCAGCAAATACCAGCACTAGGATCTGGCAAGGAACCAGCAGTGCTAGGACAAAGGATTCTAGGACCGAGGAGGATATATCTTTAAAGTGGTCAACTATAAAGTCAGGCATTTTAAGGAAGGACAGTAAAGTCAGAGCAAGGATGAAGGATCAGAACAGGGAGAGACTAAAGGATGCAGTGAAAACAAAGAATAATCTTATTTAGAGTAAAGCAGAAGATAAAAACAATTAGGATATTGTGATCAGAGAGGAATTTCAGAACATTAGATCAAGGAAACCACAGAAAGATGGCAAGACGAAGTGTGTGGCTGTCCATCTAGGTGGCTGAGATGGAGTGAAGATGTAAGCTATGGTAGCTGAAAATCAAGGGAGAGGAATCTGAGTTTGAAGGGATATCAACATAGATGCCAAAGTCCCCACGTATTAAGCAGAGGTTGGGGTGGAAAGAAAACCTGCAGGCCAACTTCTGAACTCTCAGATAAATCACCTAGAGGCCAACAGATGGCCAATGGTGACAAGAACCTAGGATGGTGACAGACAAATAGAGCCTCATAAGAAGTTGCCTCAGGACAGTGGCAGAGGAGCACATATCAATAATTCCTTGGTGAGTGAAATGTGCATGCTCCTCTTTCTGGCAGAGTGTGCTCAGGGATCGTGAGAGAAGCAGCAGCCAATACTGGAGAAGGCAGCCAGGGCGCAGTGTGTTCCAGAAAGCTGTTTTCCACCAACTTTTCCTCTGATGCATTTTCCTTCAACCCCTTCATTTAATCAATAGGCATGTGTGACATTAAAACTGTAGAGCTTTATTTAAAAAAAAAAAAAATTAAGAGGAAGAGATTTAACAAGGATCATGCCTCCCCTCCTCTGTCTCCCACTCGCCCCGTCCCTCCAAAAAAAGATACATGAGATTTTCTTCAAGGGAAAAGTTGGGGAAATTTTGCTAGACTTTTTCCATGTAAGTAAATTTTTTTTTTTAACATACCTTTTGAATGAAGAATTGTTGGCGAATGTTGCAAGAAATCTCCAAACTTTTGCAGTGTTCCATCTTTTTTCTTAATGGATGACTTTGTGCTGAGAGTAGAAACCTGATTCCGTAAAGAATAATATGCCTTTCTGGATGACAAGGTAGTGGAAATCTAGTAGGCACACGAACATTTTTATTTCTTAAAAATTTATAAAAAGGTAGAAAAATACTGGGAATTAAATGACCACAGTTCTTCCTCATTCCTTTACTATTATAGCATAGCAAAACTTTTTTTTGGCTTCAACTCAAAAATGACTATAACTAAAAACCAATAAATACAAAATTAATTTACAACTTTGATATTTCCTGTAAGGTTTAGTATAAACAATTTATGTTTTTTTAACAAATCACTGGGTCTCTTTGTAGTCTACCAATTGTCGTGTTTGAAAATTAAGGTAAATTGAGAAATAATGGCCTGATTTTGATCAGTTTATTAATTAGGCTAGTAGTAACCAATAAATTGGGTCTGTGGCCTCTCAATAACTAAAGATCCCAAGATAGGGTTTGCTAACCATCATACAATTTGAAGAGTACAAGAGAAAAAAGAACAGAGTTGGCAGCGAGGAAAGACAACATGATTAGTTGGTTAGAGAAGGAGATAACATCATTGGGTAGGAAAAACATGATTAATTACATCAAGGAAAGTGCCTAAGTGGGGCTGTCATTAAAGAATATTCCTGAGGACATTGTTAGTGGATCAGGGATAGTAAACTTTGTGGCCCCTAGGAAAGTTTCTTAAGGAGATGAAACCCTCCTTAACCATCCTTGGGCAAGGGTGGGCAATATTCCTTGTGGAAGCATTAAAAATAACAATCATATGTCCTAAAATTTTTCCTGGAGCTGAAAGTACAATAGGGTAGTAGTTCTCCCCATTAATTATAACTTTAAATTAATTCAGAAAGAAAATTTAATTCTTTAGCTCAAGGACATAGACAGATGGTTTTAGGCAGATGCAGACTTAATTATAAAAAAATCAATACAGCATAAAATCAATTACACTGTAGAATCAATATAGTGGAAATCAATGTAGTAGAAACTAGAAGTAATATTAATTTTGATATTCTCACAATGAAAATAGATTATAATTTATGCCAATCATAGGCAATCATGCTCTCTTTGGGGGCAAGGTCAAAGAAAGGAAATTAAAATGGAGATAAGAGCATGGGCCAAATTAGAAGAAGGGAAAACTTCAATGACTACTTAGTAGAGGACTATGATGGAGCAGACGTCACCACACAAGAGTAATAGACAAGCTATACAGGGATTGAAGCTGGAGACTGAGGTGATAAAGGCAGGGAATAACACAACAAGAATGTTAATAAATCAAGTTGAAAATGACAAAGTATCCTATATATTTGACCTGTTATATTCAATCAACTTTGTTGCACTCGAGGTACTCCACATAGAGTTTAAATGTTACAACTTAATAAATTAATATTTTGAATTTGAAATAATAATTGATAATGGTACTTCATTGTCATTTTAAAATTTTGCAAAAAAAATTCAGGCTAATAGCCACTATTAGAGAGTTAAAATATTAACCTTTTGTTCCTTTTTGACAGAATTGCAACCATCTGAGCCCGGCAATTTAGATCTGGGTGTGGTAACATTTTTCTTATTTTCATGCTTCACAAAGTTCTGGAAAAAAAATTACAATATTAGTCTACTGTGAAATTTTTCTTCACTGACTTCTTTGAAATCTTAAAAAGTCTATGTTGTTACTTAAGACATTAATTTATTAACTCCAATGTCATAAAAATACCATAAAATACAAAATCTACTGTTAAATAGAAAACAATTAGAAGAAAAAACAACTTTCTTTTTTTAATTCATTCTTTAGTGGATATAATAGATATCTCACTCCATCTTCAACCCTAATAATTCAGCCCTTAAATGCTGTACACCCCAACTGTCTAAAATAGCCACAAACTAAAGAAGTTCTCCTAGGCATACACCCCAAGGAGATGATGGACAAAAAGTCCTCAAAGACAGTGAATAATGATGGCGACACTTTTTGTAAAGAATGACAAAAGTAAATTCCAAGGGGAATGGCTAAACAAATTGCGTTTTGTAGAGAGTCACAGACAGTGGGGGAACTCTCAGTGAGGTATAAGACCCTTCAGCCTTGAGGGAACCTACTGAAGATGTGTAGCTCTCATCTCCCCTTGAGGCATCCTGACCTTCCTGAGAAGCTGGGGAAAGGTCTACTTAAGGCAGAGATACTTACAATAAGAGATGCATTTACATATTAATAAGAGGATGCTTATAGTTAGCTTATAGCGAGCCTTGCTCAGTGTGTTGTGGTGTTGTAATGGTACTATAGTTAGCACACGTTCAGTGTGCTTTAGTGATGTAATTGTACTAAGATATTTAGGGGCTGAGAGGACTGAAAATAAATGGACTTCATCTTTGACAATCTTCGTGGGTCCCTGATTCATCACTCTTCCACTGAGACCAAGGACTTGGGCTGGTCCCAAGATCCTCCAGAGAGCTAGTCTGGATAGTATATTTTGGTACCCCAGCATGAGGGCTTTAGAAAGCAAAGTACATTTTGGCACCCCAACTTGGAGGCTCTAGAAAGCACACTACAGTGTTCTATGATGTAAGGGGATATTACTGTGCTGTAGAAATGAAAAAAAATGATGACTATAGAAAGGCATGGGAAAGTTTATTTGAATTAATGCAAGTAAAAAAAAGCCAGGAAAATGTATATATGACTATAACAATATAAACAGAAAGAACAATCACAAAATAATCAAGACCAAATGTTGTGAAATTATTAAAAAATAAATCTGACAACTCTCTCAATTCCTTGGCAGAGATCAAAATTCACTGGTATGGAACATTTAATTACATTTTTTTCACTAGGTGATCTGATTTGCTCATTTTTCTTCCTCTCCTTCCTCTTAAAAAAATTATTTGCCATAGGGATGGTTCTTGGGGAAAGGAGAAGAAAAGATATGGAGTGATAAAGATATCAATAAAAATCTATTTTAAACCACCAAAAAAAAATGTGTTCAGTTATATGTGGGAGATCCAGCAGAGAGTTCAAGTTGAAGAGGGATTCACTAAGCATGATAAAGTCCTCCAGATGTTCTTACTTGCGTATGATATTGGGCTAGCTGCATCAAGCCCTAGGAAGTTGTAGAGCTTCTTGGAATATAAAATATTAATAATAAATAAATAAATCCTTATTAAATATTGGGCCACTTTTCACTCACATCTACAGCAAGGATCGTTAAAGTCTGCCATTTTAAATTGGCCTACACAAGTAGAAGAGTAAGGAAAAAGTGAAATACCATGTGGGAGATTATGGTTGGGCCCCTGTACATTGCAATGAAAGAAACAGGCCTCATGAAAGCATTTTAGGGAAAGTTTAACCTGTGGAAGAGATGATATTTCAGCCAAGAGAACATAGGTAACCATTAGCCTTTGCTCTACAAACAACTACAGCACAAGGTTTATGCTTCTTCCTTGGAAACATAACAGAAGAGATGTAGTAACTAGAAATAGCATGGACACACAAAAATTCCCAGCACAGTGATGGGAAGGATCTAGGCTAGACTCTCTGTGAAGAGCAGGAAGAAAAAGGGGAGTACACATCAGAGCAAGCATAAGCACCAAGGTATATTTTCACTCTGTCTGACAATTTTATTATTCATATCTCTTGCCTGTGTCAGGTCATTTTTTGGTATAATTCTGGAATCTGTGCTTAGGACAGCTGCCAGCAGCTTCTGAAAGTATCAGATCCATCATAAATAAAACTTTTATATCAAGGACTTTTTCTAAAATTCACATTTAAAGTGTGATTCTAGAGACTCTAGATACAACCAAAATTCAGCAGGTCCATGATAATTCTGGAGAAGATAAAACACAATGTTTTTTGGAAGCTGACTTGTCAGAGAAAGACTTACCTCTTCCATCTCACTACTCTTCCTCTTCCTTGGCTTGGCTATTTTAACTGTCACTGGAACAGAACTACCAGCATGCTTCACTGACACCTTGTTAGGCTGCAGAGGTGTAAACTGGATCTCTAATTCTGATTTTGGAAACCGAGTTGTGTGTTCATTTTCTGTAGATACTTCAGAAGAGTCAAGGACTATGACTGAACCATCCTAGAGTTAAAATGGAAAGACAGGGAAAAAAAGGCAACTTTACCAAATACCTTGGATCACAGTGACTGTTCTTTCTTAGGATTATCAACAGGAACTGTAGAGATAAAGTGAAACTGAATGTCTCAAGTGTACTGCCATAGAAGCCTTCAATTCAATTAAACAAATATTAAACAAAGCAGTGTGGGTAAAATACAAAGAGTTATAAAAATAATAATAATAATAATAACAAAGCACTTTTGTAAATAATGGAGGAGATACAAATATTAGTGGTTCCTGCCCTGGTCATTTAACTTGTGGTGTAGCTAGAAGGGCACATACACAAATGATTATGATTATTAGAAACAAAGTGAGACTGAATATCTATAAAAGAGCCTGCCCCAGGTCTTAGAGCTCAATGAGCTACATCAAGATCCTGAAGCAACCTGACTCCATTAAAACTAGTGCTAGGGACTTTTGTCTTTGGTCCTAGAGTTTTTCACTAACTTCTAAACATACTTTGATTTCTAAATCCCAAATTGAGGTCTTTAGTCTCCTGGTCCTTTCCAGTGCTCAAATATCTCTTTGACTAATTTTTTTACAGGCTCCAGGTTCAAGCCAACAGGCCTATTGCCATCCCTCTTCCAAGACATTCTTCTCTCTCCATATCTCATACAAGTTAGCTCCCATGATCCTCCTCATCTTTTCTTTGTAGAATCCCTAGATTTCTTCAAAATTGAGCTCAAATGATACCTTCTACAAGAGCCCATCCTAATGTCCTCCCCTGCAAATTACTCCACATATGTTTTGTATTTAATTTTCTTTATACAAATTGTTTCCTTTCTCTATAGAATGAGCTAGCTAACTGAAGGCAGGGATTGTTTCATTTGTTGTCTGTTTCATCTATAATAACCAGCACAGTGTCTGGCACATAAGAGATGCTTGCTGAATGAATTCTAAGATAAATTTTAGTTTACAGCTGATTATTTTCCCCTTCTTCAATCACTCCCAGTTACCTAGTTATAGCAGCACTTTGTTTCTTTTTCTTCTTACTCTAGCTACTACTTACTCTATAGACTAAATGAAAGTCTATTTCCTAGAATTTATTTACCAGAAAAGAGAACATGCAAATTCAGAATACATGGGGGGGAAAAAGGATCTTGTTCCAGATGAGATAGCACTCTAAATGAAACACAGAAGAGAGGACATAGCCCTGATGCTAACCAAAGAGCCAAACCCTGGGTTTCAGGGCCAGCTCTGTGACTCCAGGCTAATTGTGTCACTCCTCTGAGCTCCATTTTCTCATCTGTAACACAAGATTGGAATCAATGATCTCTAAGATTTCCCCTTCCAGCTCTTAACATTCTGAGGTTCCATGATTGCCAAGCTATAACTAACTGTCATTCCCCAAGATCTAGCTAGATTCATCAACATTTTTGTTGTACCTGAAAAATCACTGCTTCTTTGTGGTCCTGAAACAAGAACAACCTTCAGCTCAATAGCCCCATATCCATTTACCTGTTTCCCAAATTCCAGCTTACCTTTGATCAAATCAGGGAGCCTTTTGATTGACTTTATTTGGAGTTTCCAGTCATAGTATTATTTAATTAACTAACTCAATCAATGAACAAGCATTCACTAAGCACCAATTAATGTGCCTAGGAATTGAGGATACAAAACCTGAAATGAACTAGTTCCTGCCCTCAAGCTAAAAGAGAGAACTGAACTTTAAAGCCTCTCCCTAGCACTATCCCCCTAATTCCCCAGGCTCAGATCTTAGCAGGCCCCCAGATTCTTCACTATCTCACACTGTTACCAATTTCACCTTTCCGGCCTCTCTAAAATGTGCCCTTCTCCCCTGACACTGCCACCCCTCTAGGGCAGGTCCTCATTACCTCACTCTAGATGGTATCATAATAGCTTCTTTTGGGCCTGCCCATCTCACATCTCTTCCTACTCAAATCAATTTTTCCATTTAGTGATTGTCCTAAAGCACAGATGATCATATCACATTCCTACTAAACTGTCAGTGGCTCCTGGAGACTATTCAAAGTTCACTGAGCAAGCATTTATTAGGTTCAAGTGCATAGTAGATACTTAACAAATGCTTGCTCAATGAACTTTGGATAGTCCACAGGGAGAGGGTCTTTATTAACATACAAATCCCCCTTGACTCTTACCTTTTAGTATCTTTCTCAAAATCAGCATGTTTTGTTTATAATCATTTATATAAATATAATTTTAAACATTAAACAGTCTTTAAAAACTTATTTAATTTCATAATAAGGTTATGTATTAGTGTTGACAAAATTATGGCTCAGACAATGCTTTCCATGTCTGGTTTGTATAGCTCCTCTAATAATGAATACAAATGCATGTTTTCCATCTAAGATTTTTGTAATTGCAAGTAAAAATCCCCATGCAGTAAATGCAAACAAATCGATATCACCTGCTACAAAGTATGTAAACAGTGATGTCATTCACCAAAGATCTAGAGGAAGCAATACTGATACATTGAGGACTTTTCTCTCTATTAGAATCATGTTGGAGTTTTTCTTTCCATCTCTATCTAGGTCAGCATTCCCAGAGGGTAGAATCCTAAGGAAACCAACTAACTGCTTAAAGCAAAGGCTTTATAATCCATTACCCAAAAGAACATGTCTCAAAGGGCTCTATGGTGGTAAAATTATTTAGAGATAATAACTGTTTAGAGTTAGTTTTAGAGTTTAGAGTGATGGTTTTAGTCTGCTTATCTGTGCAATCTGCTGCCCTTCTCAATTTTGCCTTTTTCTGCTGGGAACATCTATCCATTTCCAAAATTATGTTAATTCTCATCTCAGCCTAAATGAAGGGGTGTTTGGTAGCACCCTAATTCCTACAAATAACAGAATTCTACCTTCTAAGTAGAGTCCTTCCATCCTATACTATTCATCCCACCTAGCCAATTACTGCCCTCAAATACCTAGTAACAAGACCAAGGAAACACTATTGATAAGTCTCAGAAATGAGACCTTCTTTTTTGTTTAACAAGGGAAATGTTGTGAGTCATACTTAGTCTCTCAAGACCTCTACTGACTGCAAAATCTTCCAATAAACCTCCTCTGTACATAGGGCCTTTTTCTTTCCTTAATGGATGTAATCTTGAGTTTATGATAAAATTAGTGATTTACAAGGCGACCAATTAAATATGGAAAGTAATATGGATGAAGGAATCTAATCAGTTTCTCTTTTACAATTATATCCTGTGGATTCCAAAAGTAATCTTAATTGATCTAATGAAAGGAAAAAAGGCACCAAGTGCAAGTGGTCACATCCAAACAATTCTCTTGATTGATTCATTAGGAACACAGAGCCCACGAACCAAAATTCACAGTTAAAATAGAAGAATAGTGTGGAAATATAATGACCCAGAACTCTAGAGAAGCATACTTGAAACAAGGTATTAATTCAAAGGAATTGATAATACAATGGTTATCTAGTTTAACATAGTGATTAATAGTTCTCTAGGTCAGTACATGTACTTAGTACTTAATATAGTTCTGCAAGATTCACACCTATGATGATATAATTATAATAGAGCTAGGACAAACTCAGCCAGAGACATTCATTCCATCTCCCACCTTTGTGGTGGCTAGAGGCTGGAGCACAAGCTATTGGATTGAGACAGACTTCAAGACAGAGACTGTTAGTGGTGGTCCTCCTGCCTCCCCCACAGAAACCAAGACACACTCCAGAGGACCTCCAGAAAGCTGGTCCAAGCCCTAGGCAAGGAAACAGAATGTGAAGGAGATAATAAAGAATTTGGGCTTTATCACTGGCTTTTCTCGTGGTGATCTTTAGTGCTTCTACCTCCCTTCCTGAAAAGTCAGGGGGGGACATGATCACCTTTTCAGTGTTTCCTTTCCTGAGAAGTCAGAGAAGGCGTGATCACCTCCTTTTTGGGGATCTCACCTCCCTGAGAAGTCAGGAATGGTGTGACCACCTATGTTCTAAAACAAAAGAAAGAGGAAGATGTAAAGGACTGAAAGTTTGAATAGGTGCACTGGAATCAGGCAATTGAATACTTAAGGCTAATTATCTATTGGACAATACTCTATTAGCATATGCTTGCAAAAATGGCCCTTCTCAGGATTCTATGCTAGCTTGATCTTTTGGCATATACAGATAATTGTAGGAGGGATTAGGGGGTGGAATAGGACAAGCCAGAGTGACTTTAGAGGAGGATGAAGAGAAGGGAAGTTGGTGGAGAGCATGTGACAGTTTTGTCGCTCCCCTTCACTTCTCCCCCTAAAGACCAAGGACTTTTGCTTATCCTGACTCTGGCTGATACTGAGGCCTCCAGGGAGCTAACCCAGACTCCACAAACCACAATCAGAAATACCCAGGACCCAGCAGCTTTCACTTTAAAGAACTGAAAGACCTAGAATATGGATGGATATTTCAGAGAGCAAAAGAATGTGGACTATAGCCAAGAATGAATTATCCAGAAAAATTAAGCATTATCTTTCAGGGGAAAAAAGATAGACATTTAATGAAATGGGGAATTTTCATTTATTTTTGATGAAAAGACCAGAGCTGAACAGAATATTTGATCTTCAAATACAAAACTCAAGGAAAAAAAAAAAGTAAAAAGGGAAGAAAAAAAAAAAGCTTTTTTTTAAAGCTTAAAATGTTTATATCCTGATATGGGAAGATAAGTTTAACTCTTGAGAACTGTATCTTTGTTAGTGATATATTTAGAGGGAGTAGGTATAATTTGACTTTACTGTGATGATAAAAAAAAAAAAAAACTAGAGGTAGAAAATGGACTGTACTGGAAGAAGGAAGGGGAATTAAAATAAGGTAAATCACATCACATGAAGAGGCAAAAAAAAACAAACAAACAAACAAACCCTATTACAGTTGAGGGAAAGAAGGGAGGAGGATGAGCATTGTGTGAACTTTAATCTCATCAGACTTGTCTCAATTTAGAGGAAAGTAGGAGGGAAAAGGAGAAAGGAAAAGAGGAGGTACTAGAAGGGGGAAATGTAGCACCCATGCTCAGGTAAACCAGATGGAAGCCTCACTAGCTCTACTATAAACAGGACAGAGACAATTTGCCTCCGATGATATCAATAGCAGAAACCTGCTCCACGAAATTCCCAGGGCTATGAGGATTCCACAATAAAGGAACCAGTACAGTATGCCTGTGTCTTGAAACACAGGAAAATTCCCGAAAGTCCAGTACCCTATTCCAGAGGGCTCTAATCCCAGTAGGTGGAGATCAGTTCAGGAACCCAGGTAATCCAGGTTGAGACCAAGTAAGACTCTCTACCCCACTTAAAAATACAAGAGGCATAAAACCTTAAGTGCAGGAACTAAGGTTGATGAGATAAAAAAAGCAAACTACTATAAAGAATTACAATATATTTGGGAATGACCAATAACAGCAAGCAGAAACCCAAAGGAAAAAAAAATAAATTTCCACAAGGAGTATATGAATACCAAGAAGAAATGAAGCAAAAAAACAGAAAAGAGCCTGCTACAAAAGAAGTGAAATGGAAAGGAGATCAAGCAGAGAAAATTTAAGAATCATTGAACTTCTTGAAAACTGATTAAAAAAAAAAAGTTTGTACATTAAATTTAAAGAAGTCATAAAAGAAAACTTCCCATATGTAATAGAATCAAAAAGCAAATCACTTGCTGGGGGGAAAAATGCCAAAAGGAAAGTCCCAGCAAAGATATAGCCAAAATTCAGAGCTCTCAAGTGCCAGAAAAAACACCACAAACAAGGAAGAAAAAAGTCAAGAGTCAAGGGACCAGAGTCAGGAGCGTGTTTGATTCATTGTTTTTAACACACAACCATCTGTTTTTCCCTGTATTTGGAGTCTAGTGCCAAGGCTGAGAAGGCCTGGTTCCAATTTGTTATGCAATTGGTACATTTTGCTTATTAATAAATGGATATGCTTGGAAGCTCACCTTTGTTTCCTCAGTTATTTTATCTTTCATGCATCATAGCAGAAATATGACAAACTGAGGAAACAGAAGTGGATGGGGGTAAGGAATAAAAGAAATGGTAAAAAGGAAGGATAATAATGGGGAGGGAATAAACACAAACAAACAAACCTGATCCTGATGGAGAAAATTAAGAGGAAAAGAAAAAAATCATCAATTGAAGAATTGCAGAATTGTGGTAAGTGAATATAAAGAAATATGAAAACATCCTAAGAAATGACAAAACCAATGACTTCAGTGAATTCTAGGAAGCAGGAACTGATATAGAGTTAATAGAATGTCAACACTGTGAAGAAAAACAATTTTAAATGATCAATCTCCAGAACCCAAAACAAAAAATATTACCCATAACTTGATGGTGAGATGATGAACTCAAGGTGTGGAAGGAGACATATATTCTTGAATGTGGCCACTGTGTGAATTTGTTTTGTTTGAATATGCTTAATAATTACAAATTTGATTTGGTTTTGTTTTAATTCTTTTTTTTTTTTTTTTGAGATGTCATAGTCTGAGAGACATTAAGTGACTGTCCAGGACAGCACAGTAAATATTGAAGGGAGTATTCCTAATTTCAAGTCCAACATTACAACCACTTGCCAAGCAGCCTGTCCTCATTAAAACCAGATTTTTTTTTCCCCTATTAAAAACAGCTGGATGAGGGCAATGAATAGAGTTCTGAGCCTGGAATCAGGAAGTGCTGAGTTTAAAATCCAGTTTCAGAAACTTAGTAGCTGTGTGATCCTGGGAATGTTATCTAACCTCTCTTGGGTTGCTTTTGTTTTTAGCTTTTTATTTTCAAAATACATGTGTAGACATTTTTCAACATTTGCCCTTGCAAAACCTTGTGTGTCAATTTTTTTTTTCTCTCTTCCTTAGACAACAAATAATCTAACAGGTTAAAAAATATGCAATTTTTCTATACATATTTCCACAATCATAATGTTGCACAAGAAAAATCAGATCAAAAGGGGGAAAAATGACGAAAACAAACAAAAAAAGCGAGCATGCATTTTTTTTTAATCCTTTTTCTGGGGGAGGGATTGAAGGAGAAGGATAATAACAAATGAACAAAAGAGCAAGTCCTTAGAAACATTTTAAAAGGTGTAGAGTGCCTATAGGGTGGGTCGGAAGTAAGTACAGACAAGATGATAGTTCTGAAGATATTGAGTTTGGTTACATATTTTTTTTAAAAAGTACTACATAAGTTTCACTTGTATACACAATTCTCTTTTTGTGATCTATGTTGTATATTGAAATGGGTTTTAGGTGTCTGTCAAGTTCAGAATTTAAAAAAAAAAAAAAAAAAAGCTTTTTAAAAAGAATTAACTATGACTTATCCATTCCCAAAGAATAACATTAAGATAGTAAGATGGGGTTAATCTCCACTGAGAATTTTTTAAATTATGATTTTAGACCAGTAAGAATAGTTTATTATCATATCAAATGGTTAAATATTCTCTCAATAGAAAATAAAACATTTTCACTTAAACATTTAACTTAAGTATTGGTCAAATCAAGTTTTAAAATACAATTTTTGAAAATCAGTACCACTGATGATAACACCATCAAATTCATTACTAATCCAAAAATAGACCCACCTCTGTTTCAGCCACGGAGAGCTCATCACTTGGGCAAGGCTTTGAGGACATCTCCCTTTTTACTGTGTCAGAATTGGAAGGAAGAGTATTTCCAGACTTGCTGTTATCCAGATTTTGTTTGTCCTTTTCCTTAAGGCAGGGAATAGAGTTCTGGGCTCAAAAAGTGAGCTATGAAACTTTGAAAAATTTTTAAATACTCTTGATAAGGAATATAAATCCCAAACTGGTTCTTACAAATTATAAATTGAACTAAACTACACAGATGAAGCATTTATGTTCCCCCAATTCTTCAATGTAGTCACACAGTTGCTATTCTCCCAGTCCACAAAGCCCAAGTTCCATTTTTATGGTGTCTCCCATTTTTTCCCCTTTCTGTTTTACTTCATGCTATATTAGCCTAGGGTCCTATTAATTCATATCTGGGTGACAATAATCTCATAAGTCATTTCTCTCTTTTGGTCATTCCTGCAGTATATGCTTCCATGAAGACTGTGTTTCACTCTGTTCCTCCATATAAACACTATTCAACTGACAGCCTTAATGTTAAACCAATGAACAAGCCACCCCAACATGAAAAATCTGTAAGACTTGGAAATCACTTTGTATAATTACTTTTCAGTGTATAACTCATAAACATACACATGCACACAAACATGTGCTTATTCATGCACTATTGTGAAGATAAGGTTTCAAAGTCATGTGCTATTAACTCCCCAGTTTATGGGCAAATGATGTTATGAAAATATCTTGCTATATTCCCAGAAATATAAAAAGATTTTTCTCTCAAGTGTAGAGGAAAAATCTAAAACCTCATCATCCATGCAGAATAACTCAGATTTTGATGCCTAACACATTCTCAACTCATCCTACTTGCTTCCCTTTCTAATTCCCCTCTTGATGGAGGAGTAATGTATTCCTCCAAAAGCCTTTATGAAGGACTCACAACCTTCCAGGTAACTCCATTTTCCATATAAGTAGCTTTCAAATCCACTGAACACCATGAAGTACCACTACTCCTTTTTAGGTTTTTTTTATAGATTGTCTTCCCTTATCAGACTGTAAGTCCCTTTAGGGCAGAGGCTGTCTTTTTCTTATTTATATCTTCAGTTTTTAGCACAGTGTCTGGCATATAGTAGGCATTTAATGCATGTCTACTAAATTCAAGTCACAACTCAAACTAGGCTTTGTATGAGTTAAGTATTAAAGTGGTGTGGCGTGGCGTGGTATGATGGTGATTAGTTAGAAAGGACAGAAAAAATAAATGAATTATTTATTTCCTCCAAAAAACAAAAAAAAGGGTTTCAGGATTACTTTCTATATTCAAAAAATAATCAATAGCTCTTATCAGACTAGAAATGTGTGACGATAATATTCTATCTGTGAAAACAAAACTGTTGTTTAGCTATTTTCTGTCATGTCTGACTCTTCATGACCCCATGTGGGAACTGTAGTGGTTAGCCATTTCCTCTTCCAGCTCATTTTAAAGATGAGGAAACTGAGGTAAAGAGGATAATTTGCCCAGGATCTCACAGCTAGTAAGTATCTGGAGTCAGATATGAAGTAAGGAAAAGGAGTCTTCCTGACATCAAATCAAGCACTGTTACCACTGTGCCACCTAGCACATGAAAACATGATATGGCTGTCTAAGTAACAATTTTCATTACTGTTGTTATTCTCAACATTGATACTATATTAAGTGTCAAAATCACAAGAGATTAGGAAAAAAAAAACAATTTTTAATTCCATTCCTGAATTGCTGTATACCTACTCTATAAAAATTAGAATTCAGTTATTTGACAGGAAGAAAAGGAAGATGCTACAGCAAAATAGTGATTTCCACAAAACAACTTCATTACTTTATAGTCACACTAAGGCTATATTGAAAAAATACAATAAAATTCTCATCATCAAAATGTATATCAAATTATAACCTGATGTGTTTTTATGGTCATTATTCAATTATATTTCAATAAACACCTGTTCTAAAAACTGAAAAACTTCAATTCCATTTTACCTGTATGTTAGGAGACAACTGTTCCCCCGTATTCATCTCTATATCAGCTGTAGTCAAAGGTGTTACTTGCAAAGCATTAGAATTCTCACAATTCAATTCTTTAAACTTTTTAATGTCTTCTTTGTCAGCTAACATTGTCTGCGATTCTTTAATTGTAGGCTTATAATCCTGTATTTAAAACATGATTAAGCATAAAATAATTGAAAGGCAAGTTGTGCTGAGAGATCTTTACACATCAAAATGTTTAAAATCATATAAGGCCAAATTCCCTTCACTTTCATATTTTAAAAGCAAGCCCTAAAAGGTAGTTCAAAATAAAAGTAGAATATTTCCCTAGAAAACTCAAATAACCTATCCAGATACAAAACAATTTCATTAACTACTGCATCAGAGTGAAGTTGTTTTAATTGTAACCTGTATTTTCTCCTCTTTATCCTTACTTCTAATTAGATCTAATACGACAATAGCCCCCAATACACTCAGATAAAATATTTAAATCTTTTACCATTCATTTCCTTTACATTATGGCAGGAGTTCTTAACATAGGATCCATGATCTTTGGTTAGATTTGGGAAGGAGGTGGGAGGGAGTATTTGGGAACTTAGATGAGAAAACTGTTTCATTTTTCTTCTCAATAACTTCTGAAATTTTGCTTTTCTTTTAAATTATGAATGCAGGCAACAAACATTATTTCCAAAAGGGAACCAAAAGCTTCTGGGATCTGGGACACACATAAATGTTAAGAAATCTTACATTTATGTGTAATCAATTTCATTTTCTATGATGTTGTTTAGTACTTGTCAAAAGTGGAATTGATTACACCCTAAATGCTTTAAAAGAACTCATTAATCAGTCTATTAACTTAGAATAAAGATCAAAATCAATATCAAATTATACTATATATATATAAAATACTAAGGCAAATATAAAATTGCCTTACTTACATGATTAAAAGAAAAAGTAAGGGAATTGAAGAATACTTCTCTATTCTGCAGGTTCCTAGGGCAATGGAGTGTTCCTTTAAAAGCTATAAGGGATTAAGTGTGAAAACAAAAAAACCAAAAGAATTTGAAGAGGTGGAGATGGAGTCTGACCTTGATCATGAAGTTGGAGGTTGAAAAACATCCAACAAAAGAAGAAAAGAAGACCTTGGAGATAAGAAACAAGTATGAAACTTTTTCTGAAAATAAAGAGTGAAAAGGACTGTGGCAGATACTGATCCTCTGGGGAATGAAAAAGAAAATCCATAAAAACCAACACAGATGCAAGATTATCCAGTAAGGATCAACAGAAGAGACCTGGTGGTTGTAATGTCCTTCTAAAGGGTATAAACTGACTGGAGATGGATGAATGACAGCTCCCTGGTAATAACAGCAGAGGTCCACTATCCCGCTGGGTCAGAAATATCTGACCACAGAGCAGCTGATAAGATTAGTCAGAGTGGATATCTCTGTGAACGCCTAGTTCAGGGCATTGCTGGTTTATGCCCTTTGTTTTGGAAGAGGATCCACCTAATGGATGATGTCTTGACTTGTCATGGGAAGTAGATTTAAGTGAGGCAGAACTGCACAAAGTCATCAGCCTCCCTCTTCCAAGAATTCAGGTTCAGTGGCAAGACAAACGTCTAGATGGGATGCAGTGGATGACCTTGGCTCTTTAGTACCTGACCAAGGTCCAGGTGCTCCACAGTGCTGGCTTCAGCCCCCTTGGAACAAACTTTTCTCACCTGCCGATTCTGCCAGGCAAGTCCCTGGCACATGGAAGGGTGCAAGTCCTGTTGGTTACCCCCATCATGTAGAGTCCATCTGCCAAGATGGTTTTACCTGGGTGTGGCTTCTTGGAGCCACAGGTGCAACTTAGGTGGCAGATGAACATCAAAGATGGAGGAGCAGCCCTGGAAAGGGTTCAGCAAACCCTCACGCAGAGGTGCTGGCCCTCCCTGAATACCCCGCACACCCATCTGTAAAATAGAAATGAAGCTGTAATACAGAAAGGAACCCCAATAAATAGGAGAAAAGTCATTCCTGCCACCAACTAGAATTGGGGAGGTGGAGTTTTCTCCTTCCCATCTGCCATTCCAAACAACTTAATGGTAACCTTGTGATGACTGTTAACCTGTGATATCATCAAGGATGGTTGATAAAGAATACTTTTAACAAAATCTAAGTTAGAAAAGTAGGGAAACAACACCGTACTATCAGTTAAATTACAATAAGGAAGCTTTACTTAGTTATAGGGAGAAAATGTTTTTTTTTAAAAAAAGAGAGAGATAGGGTAATTTCTATCAGGTCAAAACAAAGCTTAATAATAAAAGGTATTTTCAAACTTTTTCTTGATCATTTCATCCCTGTGCTTTAATTTATCTCTTCTATTTCACTGCCAAGATCCTAGAAATCAATGCCTGTTTTGATTGCTTCTAATTCCTTAAACTTTTTAAAAGTGAAATGACAATGAATATAATATAATAGAAGCAAGAAATATAATCTTTCTAAAAAATACAATTAGCAACAATTTTAGAGAAACTTGGGAAGATGTATGAGAACTGATGCCACGCAAAGTGAACTAAAGATTAATTTATACAATATAACATCTATACTTAAAAATTGAACAATTTTTAAGACTGATCAAGGTAGTGGAGAGGAAAGAAACTGGAGGGAGAAAAAAAATGCTTAACAGTTGAAAAAATAAAATTTAATTCTTATAAGTAATAAAAATAAAATATATGGGGAAAAAAAAACTTTTAAAATGACTGAATAATACCCACCATGAGAATACAACAACCCAAGTTAACAGCTCAGGAGGATTAAAGAATATGCAGAAAATCACAGGAAACAATGGAGAATTGCAGAACATGAAATATTATATTTATAGAATTAAGAAGCACAAACTATGAATTTTTACAGATAATAGATCACATTTATGAAGCACTTTAAGATCACAAAGCTTTTTACATGCATTTACACCTTATTTGACAAGTATAAGCAACCCATGAAAGGATAGTGTTGTAATTACAGTGAAATCAAAATTAGGATGGTCTGCTTTTCATTCTAAGGTTCTTTCTCCTATATAAACCTAAATTTCAAACCTTTCTGGTACTATGAACAGCAGCTTTTTAAAATTTTTAAACTTTTAAAGTTAAACCAACAATTCCTGTTGGTGAAGGTGAAGAAAAAAAGAAAAGAAAAGAAAGGTAACCTTTTTGGAGTCCTCCGATATGGTCCTTTTTAGTTGCTCAATTTCATTATCTTTTTGCATGTTACTAGAGACTAGTGTTTTGAGCTGTACTTCTAATGCCAAAACCAGATGATCTCTTTCTTCTCGCCATTTCTGTAGGTCATTATCTTTATTTGCTAGTTGTGCAGTAAGCCTTGCCTTAAATAAGGGAAAAAAAAAAAAAAAATCATGGAAAAAAATCATAATAATCATAACCTGAAATTTTATTAAAAGATTCCTGTTAAATGTTTATTATGAACAACTTCATCTTTATTACTAAAAGATACATAAAATAATGTGGTCACACCTATGCATGTTGTCACTGTGAAAACATCAAGATAATGCATTAAAAGACTACTTTTGGCAATGTTTTAAAGTTTTGGATAAAATAATGTCCCAATTTTCCAATGTAGTCTAAAAACTGAATAAAGCAAAACAATTCTTTTGATTTTCTGACAGAAGTTCACGATATTAAAATTTCATAGATCACTATGAAAAAATTTCAATATTATCAAAATGAAAAAATAGAGTATGGTTTTAGGGTCAGGATAGGAACAAAGGGGAGGGTCATGATCAGATTATCCTGACATTTTTCCTCATCCATTATTTGGAGTTTGGATATCCTTGAATTATTAATATTTGGCACCATCTACCATATTGAAGTGTTGTATAATTGGAAAACGACTTTATAAATTTCAAAGGCTATGGAAAAGTGAGTTATTATTTTTAAAAAAACAACAAGAATCTTAAATATCATCCATGGAGTTATACAAATTGAATATATAAAACTCCTTATGGTTTTGCTTATAGCCCTGTGGTCAATAATACCAAATATTGTGTAGAGGTTTAAAAAAAAATTAATTAGTGATCAGGTAGGATCTTAATTTTTATTAGATGAATAACTGACAAAGACATCTCTTAGGACATCAAATTTCGTAATCTATAAAATAAGGGTTTTAATTCACATAGTCTCTAAGTCTTTTACAACTTTAAATTTCTATGATTTAAAACTTACTCTATTAAGATTTTTAAAAAAGTGTAAAGAATCAAATTCTCCAACTATATTGTAAACTTCTTGGATTCAAATTCATTAGTAGAGAAACAAAGTCTTCTGCTCTCAAATAATTAAGTTTGAATGTTGAATGGAAGACATGAAAGAATTCAAAAGAAGCAATAAGACAATAAGATCCTATAATTTTAGACAATCAGTGAAGGAGGGAAGCAGGGGGAGGATTCAGCAAAAGTAGCATTGGAAAAGAAGGCACATTGGACAGATAGTATTCTACTTGACAGCACTGCCAGCAGCTAGATGTCCCCTGAAAAGGGCAAAAATGATTATAAAGTAATGCAGTGTAATGGAAAAGAACATGGAAATTAAGGCCAGTACTGGGTAATTAGTAAGACAACATACTTCCTTCTTAGTAAAGAAGTGTATAAAACATTCCATATATGTATAGCCCTCCCCTCATAATAAGGAGGGAAATGTTTTGTTTTGTTTTGTTTCCCAAGTAATTACATAGTGTTGGGCTTAACTTCCATGTCCTTTTTTCATTTATATTAATGTAGAGACTGTGTATAGGGACAACTAAGTAACACAATGAAGAATGCTGTTTCTAGTCAAAAATTCTCATCTTCCTGAGTTCAAATCTGACCTCAGACACTTGCTATCTGTGAATGGCTTTGGGCAAGTCATTTAATCTTGTCTGTTTCCTCATCTGTAAAATGCACTGGAGAAGGAAATGGCAAATCACTCTAGTATCTCTGCCAAGGAAAACCCAAATGAGATCATGCAGACTCAGATACAACTAAAACAATTTAACCACCACAAAGCTACTGTGTGTATGAGTTGCCTGGTTTCACTGATAATGTGTTAGTGTTCCTCCAAACTCTCCAATAAAAGCTATTTTCCAACTTTTATCTTCTTTGACAATTTGATGGATGTGAGGTTTGAAAGTTCACATTAATTTTTAAATTTTCATTTTTCTTGGGTTATCTGGAACGTTTCTATTATACAGTAGTTAGGAGTTGGCAATTTCTTTGAAAATTGTCCTTATTTTTTTATTGCTCATCTATAGTCCTTGGTTTTATTTATAATACATATGGGTGTATAGTACAAAGTGTTAATCTCAGACTTCCATCAAAGATAAATGATGCAAAGATTTTCCCTGTTCTCAGCACTTTCTTTGATTATAGGTGGGTTGATTTTGTTCATGAAAATTTATAATCAATTTTGTCTATTTTCAATCTTTCCTTTTAATATTTTGGTTAAGAACTTCCTCTGTCCCATTTATTTCTCACCCCCCCGCCCTTCTTCCATCCTCTGTCCCATTTATTTCTCACCTCCCCCCCTTCTTCCATTCATGTTTAATGTATTTATTTTATGACTTAGGTTGAACAGTCATTCAGAATTTATTGTGTTACACTGTAAGCTGCTGGTCTTAATTTATACATTTATGTATCTATAATTTAACATATATATGGCATAACATATATACATACATATTATTATTAACCTAATTTATACATTCCAGTTTTCCCAGCAGTTCTTACTAAAGAAGGAAAAGTAACCCTTTGACCAACAGCTTATGCTCTTTATGAACCTGTAGGCTATTGTGTTTGATTATTCTTAAATTATACTGATTAGTGTGCTCCACTGTTCTACTTTTCTTTTTGTTAATCTATCAAAGAATTTTGGTTATTACTGTGTTTGAAATCTTAATCCCCTTATTTTGTAGAGGATCTTTTAAATAAGTTTAATGTATGATCTAAAATTGGTAATGTCTACCTTAATCAAGGTTGGGTGCAAACTACTGGGAACCTAAATAAATACTATTTTCCCTATCACGCAGTTCATTTAAATAATTTTATATTCACATTTTCTTAAAAAAATGAAATATTTATATAGCACGTTCTGTGGAAATGAAAAACTGGGGGGAAGGGGAGATAGAATGATGCTGAATAAACTGTTGTACATAAAACTTGTGGGGACAGCAAGTCAACCTTGGAATGAAAACAGTATAAGATCAAGTCCCATCTTCTTTTACCTATATAACCCAAGTTAAACCACTTAATCTCCAAAAGTAAAAGGCAAGTCTCTAAGGCTACACACAATGTAAACCTGTATTGGTAGAAGTAATCCCCTTATTAGGAGCTCCATCATCAATGACATTACAAAAGATGAAGAAGAGGGAAGAGGGGACATGAATAAGAGGAGGTAACAAGAGAAGGGAAGGAAGAAAAGGAGGAGGAAGGTGAGAAGACAGGAAGGAGAGAAAGAAGGAAAGGAGAGGAAAAAGCAAGTAGATGATGAGAAGAAGAGAGAAGGAAGGGAAGTAAAGGAAAAGGTGGGGAAGAAAAAAGGAGACAGGAGTGGAAGAAGCAGGGAAGAAGGAAAGGAGAAGTGAGGAAAAAGAAGAATAAGATTCAGGAGCAATGAATATGATAAATTCAGAGAAACATGGGAGAATTTGGATGTCCTGATGCAGATCAAGTAAAGTAGAATTGAGAAAATGATCAAAACCAATCTGGATCCCAGAAAATAGAAAAGGAAATATATTTCCCTCCTGGCCTCAGAATAAAAAAAAACCCATGGGCACATCTCACATCTTCCATAAATTGGCTGTGCAACCTCATGTGACACTTAATTTCTCCAAGTGTTCTAGATAATTAATTCTGTAATTCTGTAAAAAACAGAGCATAATTTTGTCATTAATACCTAGGAAGGGGTTTCTGCAGAAAAAGGTAACTACACCAATTAAGGAAAAAGAGTTATTAAGTAAGAGGCAAGGAGAGAAGGAAATAAGAGTTAAACCGTTTTAATAAGATGAAAAACTCCAGATAACTTTCTTGTAAAACTACCAAAATGTTAAATATAACTACCAATTATCAAAGCAGAGGATAAATCAGAGATTTTCCATTTGAAGTTGCTTCCAATGATTACTTTCTGGCTATTCTGGAACCACAAAATTATATTTTTATTTCCTTCTCTGAAAGACTATTAGTTGTTATTTTTATAAACAATTTTCTCAGATAAAGGTTATATCGCAAATATACAGAGAATTTTATAAGAATATTGAGTCATTCCCCAATTGATCAAAGAATATGAAGTCAGTTTTATCAAAGAAATAAAAGCTATATATAGTCATATAAAAATGCTCATAATTATTATTGATCAGAGAAATGCAAATTAAAACAATTCTGAGGTATCATCTCACAACTATCAGATTGGCTAAAATGACAGAAGTAACAAATGACAAATATTGGAAATGTGGGAAAACTGGGACACTAATACACTGTTTTAGAATTGTAAAACTGATTCACCCATTTTGGAGACCAATCTGGAATTATGTCCCAGAGTTATAAAACCCTGAATGCCCTCTAACCCAGAAATATCAGTACTAGGCATGGTTCAGAGAAAAAGGAAGAGAACGTATATTCTAAAATATTTATATCTCTGTGTGATGGCAAAGAATTGGAAACAGAAAGGATATCCATCAATTGGGGAATAACTAGACAAGTTGTGATACATGAAATGTAATGGAACAGTACCAATGACGAGTGGGTTGATTTTAGAAAAACATGGAAAGAGTTAAAAGAAATAATGAAGAGTGAAATGAGTACAACAGAACATTGGATACAATAACAGCAATATCCTTCAAAGAATGAGCTAAAAAAGATATGGGCAGGTCCAAAGAGTTTCAGTTTAAGTTTTGACCAAAAAAGGTCATCAACAAAGAGATAATACAAGTCACAAGGAAGATGAAAACAAGAATCAATGGGAGAAATTCAACAAAGCAAAGGACATGAAAAAGGAGGAAAAACTGCTTTTAAAATTGTAAAAGAATAGCAAACAATGGACTACATGTTTTTCCCTTAAAAATAAGGACTGTACTTTCTATCTTTTCTACTCACTAAAACTTTAGCCATAATGAAAGATTATTATTTAATTCTTCTCAAGTAAAAAGGATTATAGCACCTTATCTGCACAAATTTCACTTTTTCCTACCACACTGTAAAGAAAATGCATTTGGCCATCACCCTGGAGCCTTGTTCAAATACAGTTGTGGTTCAAATCCTACAAGGGCAACCATGGCAGTAGGAAGAGTTCTGTACTTTGAACAATTCTTAGAAACTCAAGTCAAGGTGAAAACCAACACTTTCTTTTAAAGACTCTTATATAGACTTCTATAGCGCTTATAAAAGCTCTCCAACATTCTACTGTGTATTATTTTTGTGGTGTCTCACATTTCTCTAGTACTGCCTTTCCCTAAAGATCTTTGTATCCTCTTCAGTATCTAGCACCCACAAGAAGAGCCTGAATGGATTAAACCGTTTCACAGATTTGAGAACAGAAGAATTTGTGTTAGAGAAAATTCTTCCCAAGGAGAATCCTAAACATACACAGCAAATTGGTGTTTTTTCTGTATTTTTTCTATTTTACAATAGTCACTGTACAACTACAGCATGAAGCTATGAAAGAGGATGAAAAGCTGTGTTTCATAGCATGGACAAATTTCTGGCCATATTTGTTATTCACCAACACCATATGATCTCTTTATCATTTTACAGGCATCTTCTGGCTTGGTTCTGTTTATCTGATCAACATGTTCCCTGGGTCCCCCATAGCAGGGGAATCCCTATCTTCTTGCTTTTTCTGAGCAATATCCCACCCTCTTTCCTTGCCTCAGTCTCAAAAGACTGGCTGAGGTCCATGCCCCAGGAGAGAGTGGGGGCTTCTCTCTGCCTGAGGAAAGCTGAGAATCTGAGGAGTAGGCAGAGAAAATACTTTTTGCAAAATAGGCAATGCACCAGGTGCTGCAGCAAAGGGTAAACCAAGAAAGCAAGGCCTCTCTCAGTCTCCCACCTACCACTTCATTATGAAGTTGTAAACAACGGGCTCGGTCTTCGGCGTACTTTTTCATCTCTCTGTTTCGATGGTTCTCAGCTTCTTTTGCTTGAGTGATGAGCATTGTTTTTTCTTCCAACCATTTCTTTCTGTCATCTTGATGCTTCTGTTCTGATTCCTATATACAAAAAAATTAAGGGAGCAAAGCTGTTAAGAATAGTTTATGCAGGTGAAATGAGCAGAACCAGGAGATCATTATATACTTCAACAATGATACTGTATGAGGATGTATTCTGATGGAAGTGGATTTCTTTGACAAAGAGATTTAATTCAGTTTCAATTGATCAATGATAGACAGAAGCAGCTACACCCAAAGAAAGAACACTGGGAAATGAATGTAAACTGTTTTGCATTTTTGTTTTTCTTCCCAGGTTATTTCTACCTTCTGAATCCAATTCTCCCTGTGCAACAAGAGAACTGTTCAGTTCTGCATACATATATTGTATCTAGGATATACTATGACATATTTAACATGTACAAGACTGCTTGCCATCTGGGGGAGGGGGTGGAAGGAGGGTTGCAAGAGATAATGTTGTAAAAAATTACCCTGGCATAGTTTGGTCAATAAAAAGTTATTTAAAAAAAGAAAAAAAAAATACAATAATTATCAGAGAAAAAAAAAAAAATACATGCCTGACATAATATTGAACTGAAGAACATCAATATTGGAAAGGATGCTAGACATCTAATCCAACTAATAGTCCAAAACTTTTAAGATGACATTTTAAAAGGAGAGCCATTGAATTGATATAACATTTGATAAATCCCACAAAAGGAATTAATCATCTAGTATTAAGGCCCTGTTAAAACATTTCTACTTTCAAAAAATAAAAATAAAAATGACATTAATAAGAGAAATTCACTTTTCTTCTTAAATATCATTTTGTCAACCCAATTTCCCTAGAGAAATTTTAAATTTTAAGAAAATTGTTAAAAATCAAAAGGAATGTATGACCCAATACTGAAACTCACCATTATTCAATAAAGGAAGATAATCTCAGATCCCAGAAGGCAATGACTTAGTTGCTACAAATTTGATTTTCATGACACAAAGTTTGTTTTAGGAAACATCTAAGATTTTTAGCTTTTCCACATATACAGTTATATGTATATATGTGTGTATATGTGTCTTTATGTGCATTTATAAATGCAATATGTATGTAACTTATGTAACATATATATATATATATATTACATACTTCTTACCTCTGGGTTTCAATAGATTGCAAGTGATTCATTGACTCAGCCATCTTAAGTTTACTCATCTATTGTATTAACATATAATGAGAAATAAAGATCAAATAAATATTACCTGTAATTCTTCTTGTAACTGATTGAGCTTTTCATTGAGTATATCTGTGTTAGCCTTATCACTTTGATCTGAGTTTTGTAGCTCCTGATGACTGATTTCAGTCTCCAGATTCTTGTATTTTTTCTTCCATTCTTTCAACTCTAGTGATAAACATAAGTAGACCAAGAGAAAGTGGGACATGAGAAAAAGATTGACAAACATAAAATGCCATACAGGTGTGTACATTTATTTTCACTTGTGTTTTGGTCCATACTCTGATTTTATCATTATAAGGGAACTCCATGCAGGAAAACCCCCCCTAGCATGTAAATCAGCAATTTATTTTAGCACACTGAAAATTTGTGGCTTGCCCATACTCTAATATGTATTTGACTAGTATATATATCAGAGGTAGGACCTGAGCACACATCATCTTAGTTCCAAGGCCATTCTTCTATATGGCTATCTTATAGAATAATTACTACTTATCACTGAATGTAGTAATGTGCCCACATAACTACTCCATGTCCCCAGCAGATTTACTGATGATGCTGAGAGACTGGACAGGATGTCTAAGGATATAACATCTGGAATACTGCTAAGATGTAAGGCTATGAGTAGGGAGAAAGGTGAGACTTAGTAGTTTACTAATCTATGGTATTCTCAACTACTCTGCAAAACAAGCTTGAGATGTGGCAGAAATAATCAACACAAGTGATTCACCACACAATTTTCCCTAGTGAGTTGAGATTTTTCAACCTTGGTTCTTGATAAAATAGAATATGAGACTGATTCTAGTAACATAAAATTCAATAAGGGTAAATGTCAAGTCTGGTACTTGGCACACACAAAAAATGAACTTTACAAATTAGAGGGGATGGCAATTTTTCTAAAAAAGATTTGAGTGTTTTTTGAACACTTCAAAAACAACATGAGTTAGGAAGTGTGACGTGATGACTAAAAAACCTAGTAGGATCTTGGGCTGTACAAAAGGTCAGAGCATCCAAGAGTGGGAAAGTCCCACTGTGATCCCCATCTTTGTCAGACTTCATCGGGAGTACTGTCTTGGGCACCAGTGTTTACCAAAGAAATTGATAAAGTGAAAAGTGTCCAGAGGAATGAGACCAGGATGATGAAGGGCCTGAAGAACATAACATATGATGTTCATTTGAAGAAAAAGGACATGTTTAGCCTGAAGAAGAGAATATTCAGAGGGTTCATGATGGTTCTTATGAAGAAGAAACTAGACTTCCTTTAACCTCATCCCAGAGAGCTGAACCAGAAGAAATGAGGTAGAAATTACCAAGAAATTTCCTAATAATTAGAGCTAACCACAAGTATAATCAAATGCCTCAAGAAGTGTTAAGTTTTCTAGCAAAGACTGAAAAATCACTTGTTGAGGTCTACTCCAACTTTCAAATGTTGGGATTCTGTGTTCAAATTCCTTCCAAGTCCTCCAATTTCATCTACGCAAGTTTATACTATCTTTTGTATTTCTATATACACATATATAACACTATGATATTTATAAAAGTAGAAAAGGCAATTTTAGAAGAAACAGGAAAATCAAAGCTTTAAATATGACCTATTTCAAATCATTCTAGGTAGAGATAGGTTGACAGATGAACAGATAGATAGATATAGACTGATAAATAGATGGACAGATAGACAGATGATAGGTAGATGGATGGATTGACAGATAAACAGACAGATAGAAGGATGGATAGATATACTATTATTTTTTTTTTTACCAGAAGTCAGTTTCACAACTTCTTCTGATCTAGACTCAAGCATTTCTTCCATTTCTACTTGAGTTTGCTCCTGTTCTTCCATTGTTGCTCGCATTCCTTCAATTATTTTCTCTTTAACAGCCAGATCTGGAATTTTTTGCAAAGTCATTTCAAATATCATTACCATTCTAAGTATTCCATTTCCCTTTAGTCCTTTCACAATTGAGAGATACTATAAAGGTAACACATTGAAATATACTTAAAACATATTCAAAACTCTTTAACATTGGGACTTAAGATAAAGTTTTATTAAGCAGCATTTCTAACAATCTTTACTTTTATAAACAAGTTTTCAATAATTTTAACAGGACTTATTTGTGGTACCCAAACACAGGCTCAATCCAAAATTAAGGCTTTGACTAATAAAAAGTCATCGGGATGAACTAAAATTATATTTTAAAAATATAAATTTCATTTACATTTATACAAATAACATAACTACATAGATAAGCAACTATTCTTACTTCCATTTTTATGTAAAAGAACATATAGCAGAATATTTTAAAAGACCCAAAGTTATACAAAAATCAATGCAAAGAATAATAAAGATTACTGATCAACTAATATTCTTTATTTTGTTGTTAAATACTTTTGTCTGGATCATGGTAGCAAATGTTATAAAACTGATTTTACATTGTTAAAGAGGGAAAAATGAGACATTTTGAACTAGATATTCCTGTTTTAACATAGGACTTTGTAATTCACAATGTATACATGAAATGCTTTATTTGAACTTTAAGAAGAAATTACATTGCTGAGTTTAATAAATGTGCTAAGAGTTACACATGAGAATTGTTCTTCTAAGTAAACACCTGGAGAAGTTGTATATTTATTCCATTGAAGCCATCAGCTTTCATCAGCCATCATCATTCAAATGAATCTTCCCTCTAAAGCTATCAATGATTTCGTTAATTATCAAATCTAAATGTCTTTTCTTAGTCCTTAGCCCTCTCATTCTCTTTGCAGAGGGTAATTAGTACTGCAAACAATTTTTCCTTCTGGATACTCTCTCCTCTCTGGTTTTCTTACCTGTCTGGCTAATTTTTCTCAATTGCCTTTGCAATATCATCAATATCACCCTCCCTAATTGTGAGTGTTTCCCAAGATTTTATCCTAGGCCTTCTTTTCTCCTCCATCTGTATTTCCCCTTTTGGCAATCTCCGCAGCTCCAAGGGTCTAACTATCATCTTTGTACATATGATACATAGCTACATGCATCTATCCCCAGTCTCTTTGAAAGCCTCAGTCAAATATTAATAACTGCCCATTGGACATTTCAAACTGGACCTTTCCCAAACATATTAAGCTTGACAACTCCCAAACTGAATTTATTACCTTCCTTGCCCAAACCTTACCTCTTTCAAGCTTTCCTAGTTTTGTCCAAGGTAGCACCAAACTATTTTCTAGTCTATTAGGCTGGTAATCTAGGCATCATCTTGGACTTCTCACCGTTTTGCAAACTACATATCCGATCAGTTGCCAACTCTTGCCATTTCTACCTTCACAATAGCTCTTAAATCCTACTGATTGACTCTATTTACATAGCTTCTACTTTAATTCACATCCTCTTCACTTTTCTCCTATATCAAGAAGCCCATCAAACAAATCTGGATAGTGCCCATTTTTGCATGGTCCACAAGCTAAGAATGATTTAAAAAAAAAACAAACATTTTTAAATACAATAACTTTATTTTTTTCCACTTATTAGAATTCCCCCATTTACACATAAAGATAGTTTTCAACATTTACTTTTGTAAGACTTTGAGTTACAAATTTTTCTCTCTTCTTTCCTTCCCTCCCCAATCCCCAAGACAAAAAGCAATCTGATGTCATAATGTGCAATCATTTTAAGCATATTTCTTTATTGATTATGATAAAAGTTTATTTTTAAAAACGCAAAAATCTCTCAGCACACTAGAGTCAAAAAAAAAACTCAAGCAGTATTTTGCTGATTCCTGGTTGGCAGCAATAGCCTCCTTACTTATCTCCCAACCTTGAACTTCTCAAAACTCAGGTTGATGCCTGAGTGATTAATTTCCCTATTCAACTAATTCCAGTGGCTTCCTATTGCCTTTAAAATAAAACATAAACTTCTTTTCAGTCTTTAAAGTTCAACATAATCTGATCCCAACCTCACTGGACATTATTCCCTATATTTTGCAATCCAGCCAAACTGTCTCTCTCTGCTCCTTAAACACAAGTAGGGGTCAGAAAAATATTACTTGAGCTTTTGTAACACCACATGCTAAGAGAACTTGTTCCCATCTCCATGCTTTTGCATTGGCCATCAAGTGATTAAAATGAATTTATTCAACTTCTGCTTTCTAGAGTCCTCTTTTCCTTTAAGACACAGCTTAAGCATGATGTTTCCCCAAAACTTCCTGATCTTCCAATTGCCATTGAACTTTCTCCTAAACTATTTTGTATTTAATGTATATGCATGTATTTCTATTTACTAACTTTGTATTTATGTTTTATACATTTTTATAAATGTTTGTTTCTCCATTAAAATATAAGCTTTTTGTGAATAAGGATTATTTTGTTGGACAACTAAGTGGTACAGTGGTTAGAGCACTGGGCTCGGAATCAAGAAGACTCATTTTCATGAGTTCAAATCCAGCCCCTCGGTAAATTCATTAACTCTGTCTGCCTCAATTTCCATATCTATAAAATGAGCTGGAGAAGGAAATGGCAAACCACTCCAGTCTCTCTGTCTAGAAAATTTCAAATAGGATCATAAAGAGTCAGACACAATTGGAAATGACTAAAAAACAACAATAAAAATTGTTTGGTTTGGTTTGGTTTGGGTTTTTGTGGTTTTATTACCCAGTGCCTTGCATTGGGCTTGAGATACATACTAGGCACTTAATACTTCTTAACTAATTTGCCACAAGGATTTAATGTAAAAGCAGTTTTAAAAGAATAAAGTTACACTCCTCCCCCCGCCCCCAAATAAACACTTTCCTTTTAGAAAAAGCATGTAATTTTTTTTAAAGATACACAACCACATATGGAAAGAGTTCACTACACATAACCTTTAAACTTATTTCATAAAATACCTTACTTTGTGTAAAAGAAACACATTAGCAAGAATCCAGTCTTTATAACATATGCAATTCATGCTACTATTTATCCAAGGAGAATGTAAAAATGAGAAATAAATAAAACCTAGTTACCCTTTTTCTGTTTTGCAAAAATAAGCACAACCAATTCCATTTCACTTAAGAATTTTAAAGATATTTCAAAATAAATTCAATGTGTTCTACACATTTTGCCCCATTTTATTATACAAAGTTTTTATTTCTTACCTTTACATATGTTTTGATATTGTTTCATAACTTCTTCAGTATTCTGATTATTCACCTGTTCCTGAAAAATTTAATGAAACTAGGTTAATAAATTTATACCTCAAACTTTAGAAACTGGAAAATAAGAAAACATTTATGGGATTTCTAATTTGCAATGTCTAGGGTAGTGCCAGACAAGTTTCAAAGTTACTCTTACCTTACAGAAAAAGAACAATCAAAACAACACAAATTCTCCCTTTACTTCTATAACTACTAGATTCAATAAACAACCATGTTTTCTTCCTCTTTCTTGATCCAAAACAAATTTAAGAGGCAAGAACAAGGAGAACCCACAAATTCAGAAATAAATGTTAAAAGATGGTAGGTGATATTCAGTGATATTTAGGAGGAAAAACATATGACATCTTTGTCAAAATAAAATGTGATCTAAGCTTATTTGTCACCAACCCAGCAATTTAGAAATAGTTTTAGAGCTTATGAGAAATAGAATGAAGAGTTAGCTATAGCATACCACTAACCTATTTCATGTCAATCACAGCAAAAACAAGAGAAATGAGAGAAAATCTCTAAACAACAAAACACCTCCAGGGATCACAAGAACATAAACTGGAAGAGTCTTTAGAGATGATCTAGTCCTCCTCGTTTTACAAATAAGAAAACTAAGACCCAGTCATATCCAAGGTCACAAAGAACAAAAAAAGAACAAGGATCTATCTGCCAAGGAAGATATGAAATAACAAATGATTTTTATAACAGTTTAAAATTTATACAGCGCTTTACCTATATCATCTTAATCTGATCCTCACAAGCAGTGGATATTAATGCATTATTACTGCATTTGATAAGTGAACTGAGATAGAGAGGTTAAATGTCTAAATACAATGGTTGACTAGTTAGCATCTGAAGGAAAATTCTAACTCAAAGTCCAGGCAGTGCTCTCTAATACTGAATATTGAATGTGGCCTTTGTACATATAGGTCCTTTTCCTTTTTTTTTTTTTTTTAATCTTTTTGGTGTATATACCTAGTAATGGTTTTGCTGAATCAAAGTCAAAAAACCATAGTTTTATAGCCCTTTGAGTATAGCTCTAAATTGCTCCCTAGAATGGTTGAATCAATTCACACTTCCACCAACAATGACTTAGTGTCCCAATTTTCCAAAATCTCTACCAAAATTAATCAATCTGATAGGTATGAGGAGGGTACCTCAGAGTTGTTTTAATTTGCATTTCTCTAATTAATAGTAATTTAGAACAATTTTAAATATAATTTTAGATAGTTTTGAATTTTTTTCTTCTAAAAACTGCCACTTCACACATAGATGTTGGTCTATACCTAGTTTCTACCAATTTCCAGTTTTCCCAGAAAAGAGATAAATTCTGAAATACTAAAGCCACAAAAAAAAAAGTTTTTAGGAATAAGGATGATAGCTCTAATTACTGGACACAAGGCAATGAAATTTATATTTTAAAAAAACCAAAAAAATGGAAAGAAGATAAATAATTTTTGTAAATGCCAGAAAAATTTCTAAATTTATATATTTATACAATTTATCAATGGATTTACAAATTTACACATGATTTACAAAATAAAAATTATAAAAATTAATGTTAAAAAAAGAAAGCTAAGTAAGTACTTCAAAAAAAGTTTATCTTTACTAGCAAAGTGTTGTATCCTGCTTTCTGGAGCCCCCAAGCTGGGGTGATTAAATATACCTTCCTAGTGGAGAAGTGATGAGGCAGGACTCCTGAGGAGGATAGGGAAATGGAGTCTGTTTATTTCAAGGGCTTTCCCCTTTTTATAATATAACAAAAACAACTCTGATAATGTAGGACCACGTAAACAACTTGTTATGTAGTTTGCCACCTGGTATCACTCTTCCACCTGCTATACTCTGCTTCAATCTCCACACAGGTTGTCACCGCCCCCTGACTTCTCAGGAAGGCTGAGAGCCTTTAGGGAAGATGGGGAGCCAAACCAGACATTGTTAGCAGGTTCCCTTTGAGCTAAAGGGTCTTTTACATTACACAGAGTTTCCCCACTGACTGTAACCCTTTACAACAAAGTATTACAATTTCTAGGAACCCTGATTCATAATCTAGAAGTCATCCTTTATTCACTACTCACAAGCATTTATTGCCAAGTGTTATTCATTCTACTCCCTTAATATACCTGAAATCAACCACCTCCTCTCTGCTCATATAACCATCTCCTTGGTTATGACAGCATGCCTCAACCCAAACAATCACAGCTGCCTAAAAATGATCTCACTGCCTCAAGTCTCTCCCTTCTCCAATCCATCCTCCAACCAGGTACCAATGGATACAATCAAAACACAAATCTGATGAACCCATGCTCAAAAAATTCTAGTGGCTCCCTGTTGCCTCTACGATAAAATACAAACTTTCTTTTATGAAGCCTTTTTTTGAAGCCTTACTGAACACTGCTTTGCTCACATACTCTAATCCCACTGGGCTAGTTGCTTTCTGTTCCCCGTATACCATATACTCTTCTCCTTATTTTTGCTTCAAAAAAAAAAAAAAAAAATCAATGATTTCTTTCTAAGTATCACCTCTCATAAAAAGCTGACCCTGATTACCATACTCTGTCACTTTATGTTACTAGATAGATGTAGAGATAGAAAGAGAGAAAGATATAGTGGTATCTATTATTCTATATACATTGTTTTCTCCTAATTGAATTTAAGTTCATTGAGGGCAAAAGCAGTTTCATTTTTTCTTCATTCCCTTTACCCCCAGTATGTTCTAATAATTCACTTATTACCACCTTGCCTATTTCCAATCTGTTTCCAGATGAATAATCTGCAACTATTCCTGCTCCCAGGATGCTAAACAGCACTAGTAGAGGTCATAAAAATGAAGCTAATGCAACCCAGAATAAATTTATGAAGCATAAACTGGGCTCTTTCTGTTGCCTGGTCATCCTCTTACTCTAATTGTTGGATTTCCTTTCTCCTTCCTTATAGGAATTATTCCCAACAGCTTCTTCTTTCCTCACCAGATTACACTCTTAATACACAGACCCTTCTGTTGATTTCTCAGCAGCAGCAACATCCACCCTCTTCCCATTTACTAACACTAATCCCTCTAACTATACTCTTAATTACAATCCCCTAAAACTCCTCAGACTTTATTCCAGTGATCATCCCTTCTCATGCATCTTCAAATTCTTTTTTCCCACAGCTTCCTTGCCATCTTCCTTTACAGGCTCAAGTTTCCTCATTCCTAAGAAATATTCCTGACCATTCTGTTCTCCATTCAGCTACTAGACCAATTCTTTCCTTCTCTTCACAGCCAAACTTCTTAAAACTTTTAGTGTTCACCTACTCTTTTATTAAACCCTTGCAATCAAATTTTGATTTCTACTGAAACTTCTTTCTCAAATAGTCGAATCAAACACCTTTTTTCAATCCTTCTCCTGTAAGAATTCTCTGAAATATATGAAACTCTGTGGTGATACTGACCACATCTACCACCATCATAAAAGCCTTCATTACCACTCTGCCAAATTATTCTAATAGCCTCCTAAAAAGAGTCATTCTGTCTCAATATCTTCCTCTTCTGGTCCAGCCATCACATCACTACTAATCTTTCTTAAATCAAAATTTGGACAAGTCATTTCTTTGCTCAAAAATGCTTAGTGCTACCTACTGTCTTTATGTAAAATACAAATTCCATTGCCTGCCATCCAAGGTCCTGTTATCATCTGGGGCAAAAATGATGCAAACTGACTCCATGCTACTCCCTCTGCAGGCTTTAATCAAAGGGAAAGTCTTCAGCTCCTGATTTTCCATTCCTCACTCACATAATTCTTCCTGTGTATGAAATGTGTTTTCTTTCTCTACTGACTTGATGAATTTTGACCCATACCTTAAAAAACCAATTTAAATCCTATCAGCTTCACAAATATTTCCCAGATCCCTCAATCTGCTCTATCACTGCTCACAAGGTCTGTTTGCCTTTATAATAGCTGTCTGCATGTATATATATGTCACATCCCCCAACTACACTCCATAAGGTAACACATTTTATTTAATTTTGTATCTACTCCCAAGATCAAACTACAACAATATGCATATAAGAATTTAATAAATGTTTGTCAAATTGAATTGAATTAATTAAATTCAAAACTTCCTTTGTCGTGAAAGATAAACACCATTAAATTAAAATAAGCAAATTTTGTTTCTAAAATGAAGCTAAAAAAAAAAAAATCCTGAAATAATTTCCTTCTCCATTTTACCAAACATTAAACTATAACCAAAAGAAATTAGTTAAAAGAAGCACATTACCTTAAGCTGTTGAATGGTTCGTTGTTTGATATCTAATTCCTGGGAAAACTGGTTTTTAATTTTCTCAAGTTCATTAACTTTATTCCTCAGTAATTTCTCTTGGTCACGCATTACAGATATCTGCAAAGAGTAATCTTTATTAAGCAGACTGAATACTTCTAAAAGGAGCAATAATCTTGACCACTTTTAAAGATTTACATAATTTTTCAGATATTAAAAAATCATAAATTCCATCATTATGTAAGGTGTCAAGATAATTCCTCATTTTTCTAACAAAAAACACAGACAAATCAATGTATATTTTCATGTTACATTGTTTTCAAAAACAAACTTTTTAAATCAATTCTATAAGAATCAACATAATACTTTTTATGTAATGGCAAATTTTTTTAACATTGTGGAAAATTACAGGGTAAAAAGTGCTGAATTTAAATTCAGAGGACATGGTTCCAAATTCTAATTTTGCCACTAATTACTTACTACTTTTGTGTCTATGGAGAAATTCCTTAGGTTCTATGGAGCACAGTATTATTCTTAGCTATAAAATCAGGGGTTACCAACTGATAAATGATTAAAAGATATTATCTATGCCATATCACGCATATCCTTTGACCTAATAATACTACTACTAGGCATGAATACCAAAAGAGATTTAAAAAAAAAAAAAAGGACCTTTACATCCAAAAACTATTTATAGCAGTTCCCTTCTCAGGGCAAAAAATTGGAAATGGAGTGAGTGTCCATCAATTGGGGAATGGCTAAATAAATTATGGTATGTGACTATGACGTTATATTATTGTTCGATGGGAAATGAAGAGTAGGATGCTCTCAGAAAAATCTGGAAAGTCTTCCACAAACTCAAGCAAAGTGAAATGTACTGTGTACATTATTATTATTATTATTATTATTAGCAATGTTCTGAGATAACCAGCTGTAAATGACTTTGCTATTTTCAGCAGTATGATTCACGGCTATTCTGAAGAACTTATGATGAAAAATCCTATGTATATCCAATAATTGATTGTGTCTCAATACAGATGGAAGCATTTTATTTTTCTTGAGGGTTTGTTGGGGTTTTTTTGAGGTGGCAGATCTGTTTTCTTTCACAATATGACTTTTACAGAAATGTTTGGGGATAAGGGAGAGAATCTGGAACTCAAAAGTTTTAAAAATAGGAGTAGGACCTAGTGATGTCAAGGGTTACTTCCAATGCTATAATTCTACAAGAATTTATGATTCCAAGTTAATTATTCTTTCTCTCTAGTACTACTCCTAGATAGGCATGGTACAATGAAAAGAATACTGAAGCTGGAGTTTGAAAGCTTGAATTTGATTAACAGGCTTATTACTCTCTACTTGTGTGGTCCTGGACAAATAACTTTCTCATTTGTGAAGTGATGTTAATTAGATTAAATGGTCTCTAATCAAAGGTTCTACATATCTCAAAATGTTCATAAAAGGATTCTTTGATTAGAATTAGAAACAAAGTGGTACTCATTGACTTGGGAATGTCAGAAAAAAATTGACATATGAATGTAATAGGCTATCATTATATAAGAAATGACAAATGGTAAGAAAAGAAACATGAAAAGATTTATATAAACTGAAAGAAAAAGGCAGAATCAAGACAACAATATAACTTTAATAATGCACAGAAAGAAATCATTAAAATAAAGTTGAACTCTTGAGTTTTGGGGGGACAAATCACTTTCAAAGCACAGAGTTGAGAGACTAATATATATTTTATCAGACAGGGCCTCCCTATCAGAAGTATCTCCTTAATCATTTTTCTTTGTTACAAGATAGGGTTCAATCTAGAGGAAGGATGGAAAATCACTCCCATTAGAGTAAAGTGTAAAGATTAATAAAAAAAAATTTTTTTAAAGGATTGATCTTGGTTTAAAAAATTTTTAAAACAGTTCAATAAATAGGCTAAATAAGGAAGAATCAAAATCAAATGAGCCAGCTGTATGTGGCACAGTGGATAAAGTACCAGCTCTGGAGTCAAGAGAACGTGAGTTCAATACTGCCTTCAGACATGTATCAACTGTGAAACCCTGGGCAAATCACTTAGCTCTTATTGCCACCAAAAAATAAAACACAAATGAATTCAATTACTTGATATATGTCAAATCCAATAATAAAAATTACTTGGAGAATGTGGGAAAATTAGAAAATAGTTATGGCTGAATTAGGTTTTGGACTAATATCTTATACTACATAATCACAGTTATGGTTAAGTCATCAAACATTAAAAGTCAAAATTTTAAAATACTAGAAAATAAAGTATCTTTTATAGCTATGGATAAAAGGAGATCTTAGCCAAACAAGGGACTCATAAAAGATACAAATTTCAGTTACATGAAATTAAAAAGCTTTTGCAATAAGCAAATTAGTGCAATTAAGATAAAAAGGGAAAATGTCAATCGGGGACAAACACCTTTACACAAGATAGTAAAGGGAATTTAAAACAAAGATATCAGTCTGAGTCATTCCCCTGTGGATATGGGGTCAAAAAAAACATGAACAGTTCTCAAGAGAACTACAAACTTATCAACCATATGAAAAACTGTTCCAAATCACTAGTAAGAGAAGAAATGAAAATCGAGCTTATTCTGAGGTTTCAACTCTCTCTCCAGCAAATTGTCTAAGATGACAAAAGAAAAAAATAGTGTTAAGGAGACTATAGAAAAAACAAGCACACAAATAGTTAGAAGAGCTATGAATTGGTTCATCTAATCTGGAAAGCAATTTGAGATTATGCCAAGAAAATTTAAATATCTATAATCCTTTAAGCCAAAAATCTCACTCTAGATATATACTCATAAACAAGTCAAACAAACACTGAGAAAAATTCTATAAACACCAAAATAATAATAGCAGCATTTTATGTAATGGAAAGAATTGGAAACAAAACATTATCAACTGGAAAATGGCTGAACAAATTATAAGACATTAATGTGATGGAATTTAACTGTGAAATAAATAGACTCCGAAGAATACTAAGAAGCAAGGGAAGGCTTATTAGAAGGGATACAATGTAAAGAAAGCAAAACCATGTAAAAAACATACATAAGGACAACACTGAAAAAGAACAAAGGGAAAAAAAAAAAACACAACTAAACACTGTATAAATGTGAAGACCATGCTTGGCTCCAAAGAAAAGATGAAAAAATATATTTCTTTCTTTTATTTACAAAGGTAGAGAACATAGATTTGAAACAGTGTATGTGCTATTCCAAACTGCTTTAAGTGTTAGTTTTGCTTTTCACCACTAAAAAAATAAAGAGGAAAAGAACATATTTGAAAGTGAGCGTGATATCCAGAAACAAATGAAGAAGGTGGGAGATTCATAGATATGTAACATGGTATATATTTTTTCAGATTTTTCAATGTTCTGAACAGTTTTACTGATTTTTTTTTCCTTTTTCTTTAAAAAAAAATCATCATACAGATAGTTCTTTTGGGAAGAAAGGAGAAGTATATAAAGGGGAATTTAGAAAATATAAAAAGAAAAGATATCAATAAATGTTTATTTTTTTAAATTAGCTTTTTAAAATCAGCTTACGTTTCTAGAAAAAATTTGGAATTTTTATAGGAGCTTTGCAATTTCTTAGAGACACTAAGCTGTTCTCTTCCTGCTTAATTCTGGAAATAACTTCTCTATTTGTATTGTCTGTCTTAGATATTCACAATCTTGCACATGAACACACATAAAGACAAGCTCTCCAATCTGTCCATCTAATTTTATGTCATGATCTGGGTAAAGCACATTATTAATTTGCTTAGTTTTCCTATGTAATACACAAACATGAGCACATGGAGAACTCATCAAATATATGGAATCCCTCTTTAGATTATACTTTGAGCTGGGTCTCCCTCTTTATAATGACAACATGACTTTTACTGATGTTTATGCAATCAAGGTCATTGAACAAGACTGTTTCTACATAGATAACTTTTAAGGAATCAGTGATGTTTACATATATGAGAGATTACTTGTTAGATGAAAGTCTTTAAAGTGGCATTTTATTCTATTAAGTCAAATGCTTGTTTTATAAAAGCAAATAATAGTACAGTAATATTTTGTTTTCATTACATCTTCTAGTCAGTTTGTGATAGTAAAGATATAACATACTAAGCACTATCATTTATAAATCCTACCAATATTAGGGATGCTCAAGATGCCTATCAAGGTGACTCATAAAAAATTTTACGAGAAAACAGTACTATAGGTTAGTAGCGATTGATATTTTCTTAACTGCCTTTCTTCAACATTAATAAAGTACAGAAATCAGCATTTTCCCTTTTTTTTCATTTTTTGTGACTCAATCCTCCAAGATCCTTGTAAATTTGTAGTCAGAGATATATACTTGTATGTATGTATGTATGTATATACACTTGTTCTAATTTAGATAATTTCCCTACCTTTTTAGTCTTTGGTCACACATCTTCCTAAGCATGCCCAGGACTATGAAGTAAGTGGCTCTATTTACTTGACAGTGAAAAGTTTGCTTTAAAAATTTGCAGAGCTTTTCCATTTTTGTTCTGCTTCTTGTTCTCCATTTTTCATTCATCCTCCAGATAACTCTGCTTATTTGGATCTATTGCCAAGTTTTAAAAATCAACTGATTTTACCTACCACTGTTTATCTATGCTTGGTGCGAAAATACTATTCATAATCTTCCATCATCCTTCTTCACAAAATTTTACAAACTGATGTTTCATTTAATGTTCTCTTTGGTTCCAACCTTGCACAGAGAAGTCAAATATTTGTTGGCTAAATTGTTCTTTTAGCTTCTTTTGTTCTCCCTGATAAGGTGATTGAATTACAGTGGATAAACTTCTGTATATTACTATATTTTTCACGATCTTTATTTGCCTTTGGTAAATTGTTAAATAACATCGATTTTACTTTAATTCAAAAAATTCCTAAGAGTAACTAAACTAAGCTATCATCCAAATTTAATGCAAGTCTCTAAAGTGCCAAATGGAACAATCTTAGCCAAGTAGGACGAAACATTGGTTCCACAGTAGAAAGGTATATATATTTTTTCTATCCTTCTCTTCCTATCCTTTTATTTTCCCCACCTCTTTTTTTTTTAACCTTTTATTTTCCTCTACCAGGCAGAATACAAAATAAGAGTGGTGGGATTTTTTTTAATGTTGTACTTTCTCATTAAATTTTATATGTTGTGATAATAATTACTTGAAACATTTTTCATCTCTGGGTGTTGATTTTTCAAAATTGTTCCTTTCTGTTTTTTTATGAATCTTGCAATTAATTGTTTCTATCAAACTTCCCACAAGTTCCTAATCCCAATTCTAATATGTTATGTTTCAAATATGTTAATTATAACTAATTAAAGTTTTTTGAAACTCTTAATTTTAGGGCTAGAGATCCTATTGCTAAAACCAATTTACAACTTCATGTCCATTTGATACGACCAATCTGAAATAATTTACCTCTTTCTGTACTTGCACAATTTGCTTTTTGGCATCAGCAAATTTCTCTTTCAAATCAACATAGTCCTCTTCTTTCCGCTGAAGATCTTCTTTCAATTTATGTGTAAGAGCAGAGTTGATAGAGAGTTCTTCCTTCAATCTTAAAAATATCATAGTTACTTTCCAATAGTAAAGGAAAGACACAATGTTATTATTCTAAAATTACAGATGTTAAATATTTAAATACAATTATATACAATTATATTTTATCACTAATGTTTAAAAATTCAAACTATCATAATATCAAAAAATTACAAACCAGGACTTCCAGATATGATGGCTGCCTGAACAGAGGCTGGCAGCCCAGATCTCACATACCTGCTCCAAGAAGAACCTATAAAAAACTGAAAAACTACCTTGATTTTTTCCATTCCAAAATTACAAAAAAAAAAAAAAAATCATCCAGAAGACTATAAGTCAGGGGTCCTCAAACTACGCCCCGCGGGCCAGATGCGGCAGCTGAGGACAATTATCCCCCTCACCCAGGGCTATGAAGTTTCTTTATTTAAAGGCCCACAAAACAAAGTTTTTGTTATTACTATAGTCCGGCCCTCCAACAGTCTGAGGGACAGTGAACTGGCCCCCTATTTAAAAAGTTTAAGGACCCCTGCCATAAGCAATAGTAGCAAAAGGAGTCAACCAGCAGATCCAGCACCAGTACAAACAAGTGAATGGCCTCCAAATACAATAAGGCCAGAGATACATGTAGGTTGGAAGATTCAGTACTCAGAAGCAAAGGAAACAGAAATTGCCCCCAAGGTAGTCATAAATCCCTAGTGTGGGCTTTGAAAATCACTTAGAGTGCCAAAGAACAGAGCAGGAAAAGCATCACTCAGACACCACTTATACACAAAGGGTTTAGAAGATCCAGTACTCTGAACTTCAAATACTTATGAAGGACCTGATCCAAAGAGGCGGAAGTCAACATAGAAACCCAAAAGATCCAGATTAGGAACAATTAGTACCAACCATTCTACCTCAAAGTATACCAGGGGATGATGGAGACTATCTTTGGCACAAATCCCCAACTAAGGAATTAAGACTAGAAACATAAATCAATAGAAGAAGTCAATGACCATAATAAACATTTACTATAGATATAGAGCTGCCGCAAAATCTAATCTAAAAGAAAATAGCAATTCTACAACAAAGACATGCAGACCTGCAGGAAAAAAAAAAAGTACTCCCACAAACTTGGCATGAATATCAAGAAGAAATGATTCAAAAGATTTTTTTAAATTAAATTTTAAAATCTTGAAGAATTAGAATAAACAACTTGGGGGAAAAAAAGCAGATACACTATTGGTGGAAGAGAGAACTGATTCAAACACTCTGGAAAACGATTTGTAATTACATGAGTAAAGTTAGACAACTGTCCATGTCCTCTAATGCAGCAATCTCAATAAACTAGATGACAGAAAAGTGTCATAGTGACCAAAATATTCTTATCAGTACTTTTTTTGAAGCAAAAACTGCAAATAAGCACAAGTATGTAAATTAGGGATTTGTTGAGGTAATAAGAAATTTTTATGCTGCTAAAAGATGTTAAATACGAATAATTTATCACAGAAAAATTTACATGAAGAAATAATGCATACTTAAGAACTAGGAAAGTATACAAATGACTTCCATAACATAAATGGAGAAACATAAGACAATTCAATTCAAACACAATGACTGATGTTGGTTCTAGAATTAGAATACTGTTAAAATACATTTCCTTCCCCTTAGATAATAGTGAACTGAGTTACATAGAAAATAGATTTGGGATTGAAAAAGAACCTTGGCTGTCATCAAGTCTAATCACTTGATTTTAAAAAGATAAAAACTAAAAATCAAGAGGTAAAATAACTTGTCCAAGGTCCCAGAGGTAGTAAGTAGCAGAACTGAGACGCAAAAACCATATCTTTTGTGCTTTATCAATCATTTGCAAATACTTTATAAAAAACAGATATTGGTCTTGGTTTGTTTTTAGGTAGAGAAAAGTACTATGGAAAGGGTCAGGAAGTGACTATTGTACATAAAATTCATTGACAAACCTTTTGAGTTTTTTTCTTTTAATTTAGCTGTATTGAAAATTTAGATATATAGTTGCTTAGCATTTAAAATAATTTGCTATTAATAACATTTAACTTACTTTTTTATTTCTTGATTGTTGTTTTCATTTTCTTTATTTTTTGTTTGAAGTAAATTGTTCACATTTTGCAAATTATTCATCAATTGTGTGACTTCCTCCTTCAATTTAGCTTCCTTGTCACTTAATTCTTTGGTATTTTTGCTGGAATTATGAATATTTTCTTCAAACTCTTTCAGATTTCTTTCCAGTTTCAAAATAGCAGATTCTTTTTCCAGAATTATTTGTTCCAACCTTGCTAACTGATTATCAGTGTCCTTGGTACCCAATACAGTTTCAAGTTCCTTTATTTTTTCCTTCAGGCTTGTGATTTCTTGTGTGAATTCTGAAACTGTTTTCTCTGATTCAACTACAAGCTGTTCTTCAACAGTGAGCCTAATTGTTTTTCTTTCTAATTCTTCTAAAAGCTGCTTAATGAAGTTTTCTTTTTCCTTTAGTAGATTATCCTGATTATTATTCTCACTGATTTTCCGTTTTAGATGATTGTTTTCCTCCTTAATATTTCTCACTTCTTCATGTAATTTTTCAACTTGTTGCTCCAATTTCTGGATCTGGTTGCTTTTATTGGAGGAGATATTTACCATTGCCTTGCACTCTTCCCAAATGGCTTCAATACTGTAATGAAAAGAACTCTTTCTCCTAAAGCACTCAACACCAGATTCTTCAACCTGTGCATTTACAAAATAGTCCTTGGCATCTATGGTAGATGGGGTATTTGGCAAATTATCAACACTAGGATCTTTCAAAGAGTTCTTTAGATTTTTTGATTCTGCCTTTACAGTCTGAGGCACAGAATCAAATGTATGCAACTTATCTATTTTTGTTTGCATTAATTTTATTTGTTCCACTTTATTTGTGATATTTTGTCTGGTTGTTGCTATCTCCTTCAGCAGTTCCATAACCTTTTGTTCTTGTTCTTGGTTTATGGTTTTCTGTGCATGTAATTCAGATACTGCATTTTCATAATCAGATCTTATTTGTTGAACCTCTGTATTTAATATACAAGTTTTCTCTTTTGAGCAGGACAATTCCTGCAGCAAACTTGCAATTTGTTGATGTAGCTCCTCTTTCACTGTTTTTTCATTTGAAAGTTCCTTATTGATACCAAGAATGTTTTTCTGTAATCTTTCATTTTCTTCTTGTAAATCTCTAATTTCTGCTTCTTTTGCTGAAATGTTTTCTTGCAGATCTCCAATTTCCTTCTGCTTTCCAGGGAAGGTAGTGCTAATATTAACAGATCCTATAAAAATAAAAGTGTTAATATTCTGGAAAATTTCAGTAAAAAATATTTTAAAAAAGCAAAACCATCCAAATAGGCAATATTTTGAAACCTTCTAATGAAAATGCCTACATTTCCTTAAATGCCTACATTAAACCTTAAATAGCATGTTAAACTGAGAGATCTTGGATCATGTGTTTGTTACGGAAGTCATGATTGACTTCCAAAAGGCTAGATCTTACTAAATGTCTGTATTTTATATCAAATATGCAGAGTCCCAAGATTCCACATAATACCTCTTTTCCAGGTTTACTTTGAGCAAAGGTCAAAAAATAAGCTTAATTTGTAAGCAGGAATCTCCAAATCACATGGCTTTGAACTGGACTTGGATTTCCAGACACAAAGGACAATAAAAAGGAAAGTTCTTCCTCAAAAAATTTCAAAATCAGGGCACTTCAGCTCTTCCCTAGTTCTCTTTCAACTATACTACAAGAGATCACAAACTTTTTTGTTTGGAGAATTGCCTTCAAATCTTGAATATATTCTCCTTTTGTTTTAAAAGTTGATTCGTTTATCACTAATCTAATATTCTTCCCATTAATCATACACTGAATTCCTGGCAAAATAATAACTTTTTTAAATGGGGTCAAAAGAAATTATCCCATTCCTTATTTTCCCTACTCTTTACCTTATTAAATAATTCTGAATGACATTACCCTACAGTACAATGTTGACAATATTATGCTGTTGAAGTGAAAAATATTAACATTTTTCAGCTGCCTTTATTGAAACATTATTTCTTCTTTTTTATAATTAGAAAAAAAGATCTAAAAAAGGAGTTCAGAGGCTTTCTTTTCTCTAAAAACTGCATGAATTTTAGTGCATGGGCCTGATTAATCAGATCCCTTTTGGACTTACTCCCAGGCTCTCATCCATGCTTTGGATTGCCAAGATGGTGCAGTGAAGTATTGGATCAAAGTTTTAAAGAAGTCAAAAATGTCTCCAAAGTTATTGGTGTTCAAAAGTTGAATGTCCTGCTTCAGAAAGACATCTAGCAAGAGACTACATGTAGTCTCTTAGAGACTAGATGTAGTAATAGGGATTCCTTCTGATTACTAGATGAACTAGGTGATTTATAAAAGGGGGAAAAAAAGAAAAAGCTATTATAGCAAGAGCTCTGACATAAGAATGATGATAATTAATAAAACCAGGATTTCTTTTTCAGTGATGTAACAAATGATCTAATAATTATGCATGTGTGTATGTATATATGTGCATTTGTATATCTGCAAACACATATATACATATATGTACAAAAATATATTTCTAAATTTTATTAAATTTTAGTTGTGCTATACTCTTCATGATCCTATTTGGGGTTTTCCTGGCAAAGATATTAGAGTGGTTTGCCATTTCTTTCTCCAGTTCATTTTTCAGACGTGGAACTGAGGCAAACAGGATGAAGTTACTTGCTCAGGTACACACAGTTAGTAAATGTTTGAGGCCAGATTTGAACTCAGGAAGATGAATCAAAATTCTTTATTCCTTGCCCAGAGTTCTCTTTACTGTGCCATGCAGCTACCCTGTATTAAATATTCCCCTCTTCTTAACTTCCCTATTAATATCAATGGTACCACCATTTTCTCAGTCATCCAGGCTCACTATTTCATTGCTGGAAATGATTCCTCACTTTCACTTACCTCACTTATCATTGTCAAATCCTGTCACTTTTACCTTCACAAAGTCTCTCACAAAGTCTCTCTTGGTGCCCTTCTCTCCACTCATATAGCCATAATATTAATTCAGGTTTTCCTCAGCTCTCATTTTCCCTACTACATTTTAAATGTTCTCCCAATTGAAGCTGACTAGCACTTGATTAGATATGTACGGTCAAAGAGAAAGAGACATCATGGGTAATAACAAGGTTATGAACTTCACATCTCTTTCTGCTTCAATCCATCCTGTGCTCAGATGCCACGCTAATTTTTTTAAAGTATATTTCTGACTATATCACTATCCTGCTCAAAAAACTCCAGTGACTTCCAGTTGCCTCCAGGATTAAATATAGTCTTTTTTTATCATTTAAAACTCTTCATAACCTGACCCCTTTCTATCTTTCCAGCTTTCTTATCTTTTACTCCCTTCTATACTTCTTCAATCTAATTACAGTTATACTTACAGTTCTTCATTCATAGTATACCATCTTCCTATTTCCATTCTTTGTACCCCCATGCTTAGAATAGTCTGCTCCATCATCTCCCATCTCTTGAGTTTTCCTAACTTCCTTCAAACTGAGCTGAAATGTCACCTTCTACAAGAGTCTTTTCCCTCGAATTACTTTTATATAGCTATACATTATCTGCCTATCTACTATATTACTGATATATCTAGTTATTTATATATCGTCATCTCCATTAGAAAGATGAGGACAGGGACTATTTCTTGTTTTCCATTTGTATGCCCAAGCTTAACATAGAATTCTTGCAGACTAAAGGACCATCTTATCAACAATTAAAACCAAAGAAAAACTTTGCACCATAAGTTTATGCAGGTATGCAATTAAATCAGAATACATTTGGCTAATTAATTAACTTCCTATAACTTCCTTCCTGAACAAGTAGCATTTGCTTTTTCTTCCAATTAAACAGCACCATTATAAACCCATTATATGATAGCCTGATCAAGAAAGAGTGCCATCATAAGTTTACATAAGCTATCCACATAATTCTTAAATCACCAGGAAATCTTGGTTTATCAGACACAATAAAATCATATTTGGCCTCATCATCTAGAAACTTTGCCTAAACTATAATCTTTACAATTGGCTAGCAAGTTAAGTGTTTTAAACTGCTGAAAAGTTACTTAAATCTAACACCTAACTTCAGGGGGGCAAAAAAAACACTTTCACGCTTTTTCTTGCCTCTAAGTTATAACTATTCCCCACCCCTCCACTCCCAAACCCCAAAGCCCAATTTTTACCTGCTGAATTCAGTGTTTTATTAAATTCCTACTATGTATAAGATATTGGAAAAAAAAGAAATTATTCCTACCCTCAAGGAATTTACATGAAGGAGAGGGACAAGAGGATGGGAGTGTGATAGTATAACAAAGAAATAGATAGATAAATAAATAAAATACAATTTCAGGAAAAGAGAGCAAAGTCAGAGAAGCTCCCCATTCAGGAGTTAGCATGTAGTTTTTTTCTTGCCTCTGAAACTCAATGTCTAGGTACTTTGATTATACTTACTCTTCTGTAATTTTTTCTTCTATGATAACATTCTTCCCTTATACCATAAATTGCCTGATGGTAGAGATCATGATTTTTTATAGTTCTTTATAGGGTTGATCATGTTATATACTCTATCTGAGATAACAATTTCTAAAATATTCTCTTATTTAAAGACCTAGAGTTTTCACAAATCATTAAAAAAAAAAAAAATGGGAGTGGAGAGGGAACTAGCTATTTTTGGTTTTATTTTTCAAGTTTTTGTTCCCTTCCTTTAGCAACTTCTTGAAAACCACGGAATTTAAAGAAATCTCTGAAGTTCATTGCTAAGAAGTAGAGCTGGGATTAGATTCCATGCCTTGCCTCGTATTTCAGAGCTACCATGAGATTTCCCCCCCAAAAGCCATTCCTCTTCCAGATTTCCTTATTTCTAGAGAATTCTGTCTTCCAGCTTTATAACATCATTACTCTTGATTTCTCACTCTCTCTTACCCTTTATATGCAAGTGCCAACTGACCTCTGCAACATCTCTCACATATAGCCCCTTCTCACTAATCACACAGCTACCACCTTAGTTCAGGCCCTCATCACCTCTCACCTAGATTATTTCAACATTAATAATTGGTCCTTTGCTATGTCCATTCTCCACATGCTGATCCATATCACCTCCTTAGTTAGATCTGATCCTGTCATTCTCCAATTTAATCAACACCAATGGTTACCCATTGCCTTTAAAAATCAAATGAAAACTCTTCAGTTTAGGTTTTAAAGCCTCAAACAACTTGGCCCCATATTATCTTTTCAATATTATTGGAAGTATTGGTAGTTGATAGTTGGATGGCTCAGGGTAGTGGTAGGAGGAGGGCAATTTCTAGGTAGAATAGGAGGAATGTAATGGCAACTAGGAAGAATTTTATTGAGAATGGAAGACGGGCGGAGCTACTTCCCCTCCCATAGTCAGTGATCTGGCCAATTCTGCTCCTCATACAAGACACTCTCTCCCCATATGCGCTATCTTCACACTGGTCATCCTCCACATGCAAAATACACTTCTTCATTTTCATTTCATGGACTCCCCTTCCTCCTTCAAGATATAGCTGAAGCTTTTCTTCATCTCTCCTGCCTAGCATCCTGCCTGTCTCAACATACCTTACTATTTATTTTATGTTTATGTGTATTTCTTTTCTAGCATTTATTTTGCATATACTTACATACAGACTTGTCTCCCCTGATAAAACATTAAGTTTCTGGAAAGTAGGTATTGTTTCATTAATTGTATTTCTATCCTCAGCATCTTGAATAGTAACTGGTATACAGAATGTATTTAATGAATACTGGTTGATAATTATTTGCTAAAGTAAGTATGTCATTGACAAATCCCCTATTGGCTGTACTATAATCACCAACCATGAATTCTTTTCTAAGGTGTATTTTGGTCATTAATTCAGTAATCTGTCTCCGTGCGAAAATCAGATCCTTAAAGGATTTTCTGAAAGATTTTTTCAAAGCATTTTTCGTGCTTATCTAAAACTTCAGAAGTATTCAGATAACTTTAATTTCATTCTGCTTCTGAAGAATGCTCTGAATTGTCACCATTGTTTTGAACTCCATTTTTATCATCCCTGTTTGTAATCAGCATCATTTCTGAAACAAATTTGGTCATTTCCAATTTTATCAATGTTTAAAGAGCCTAGGCCCAACAAGAAATCTATCACTCCATAAAAACAGAAGAGGACTACAAGTCTTGAAAACTCACAGTATTAATAAAACACTATTTTATACTTGATTCCAGTTCTCACTTACATTACAAGATGTTATTATAAATCCTGTCCACTGAAGTCTTACTTTAATGTCTGGTCATAGAATGAAAGGGTGACTGTGAGTCCTCAAAGTCTATGAGAGTGTGGAACTGACCAAAATGGAAAGGCTTTAAGAACATCTATTATTTGAAGACTGATATAAGTAAAATCAAAAAGGAGGATCAAATAATTTTCTCCACAGATTCATCAAGCTTTGCACTGATGAAAGGGGAACCTATTCCCATGCAATCATGGATCTCTAATGTATTGTCAAATATATTCCATTTGATGTTCCTAATTATGAAAGTCATATGAAACAAATATCATCCCAAAATCTAGCTAGATTGTCATTATTTCTTTCTCTCATCTATTATGTTGTGACATACCAAAATTAAAATTATTTTTGACGTATAAGTCCTATAAATTATTGACTAGTAAGTAGCTTATGTCAGTTCTGCCTCATCAGTACTGTTGACCAATTGCTAAACATAGTTATGATCCAGAGCCTTTCTGAGTACCTAAATGAAACTGCTTACCTCAATTTGTCTTTATCAGAAGGAAATTACTGAGGCTGGTTGTTTTTTTTTTTCTTTTGCCCTGAGAAAGAACACACTTTTCATTTTCTAATCTTTAGGCACTTAATTATTTTTTAAACTTTTAGGAAGGTAAATTCAAAAGTGGTTCCATAACTAACTGGGTAGAAGATACAGGCTTTGCCTAAAGGCATGCATATTCTGAAGGTAAACAGCACTGCTCCATGCTGTTCTATATAAGAGACAAACTTCAATTCTGATTTTAAGATGAAGCCTCTTAAACCTTAAGTTGGTAACAGGGGAAGAGAAAGCACCAATGGAACAAAACTTCCAACTCAGATGTGTTCTGCTAATGCTAAGACAGGTATAAATAGACTTAAACTTTAAGTTTGTTTTTCACTAGCAAGGGACAAGGCTTGCCGAAGGCAGCACTTTTCTAAAGCTGTAAATAGCTTATTGACTTTGCTATTTAGAGCCTCCAGAACCATTTGATGATATAAGAATAGGAAAAGGACACTGGAAGGCCTATGTGGAATCAGCCACTCTCTGTATAAGGTTACCTCAACTACTAAATGATCTTTTTCTTCTTCCTGCCTTCCCCCTAGGACCACCCAAAATATATCCTGCATGTATCTTCTTTGTACATAGTTACAAGTTGTCTCCACCATTAGATTGTGAGCTTCTTGAAGGCAGGAACTGCTTTTGTCTTTCTTTGTATTCCTAGGCCTTTGCACAGTGCCCAGCACATTGTAGGTACTTAACAAATGCTAGTTGGCCGATTTTATAGCAGAATAGTATAGGTTTGTAGTGTCAGTGACATAAAAAATGTCTGATAAAGAAACATCTTCTCCTCATATAGGTCAGCCTTTTCCACCTAGAACACTGACTTGAGAAATTAAGTGACAGACCCAGTAATATCACCCAGGCAGGATGATATGTCAGAGGCATGATCTTCCTCGCTCCAAAGCCAACTTTCTATATACCATGCTTTTATCTATAGCTAAGTTATAGTTTAAAGTTTTCAAAGCACTTTACTTACAATTAGCCTAATTTTTTTAGGTTTCCCAGATTTTTGTGCTCTGGATTTCTCTATTCCATTAATCTAATGATGGCTCAAGTTTCTGTCTAACTTTGAGGACATTTGCCCCAATCATTTCTTCTACTTCACTATCATATTGTTCCTACTATTCAAATTACATTGTTATAATTATATGAAGCTGACTGTATTGTTTTTCAACAGATATTTAGTAAAAGTTCCCTAGCATTAGATTCAATATCAAAAAATGTGGTAATTTCTGACTTTTACCACTAGTTAAGATTTCAGGTTAAACATACTATCTTTCCCTTATTTCAATTTACCAATATTCTATATTTGTATTTCTGATGTGTACTAAATGGATCATAATTCTATCTTCTTATTTTTTAACATAAACTTTGATATATAACTTTTGTGTTGCTTTTTAAAGCATTCTTATTCTTCACCAAAATAAATACTGATTATAATGGTCAATGTTAAGAGAAAAGAGGGGATAGCCAAGCTCCTTTACAATGTAAAATTAGAGAGACGGCATGACCAAAGCCACAGATACATTAAGTGACTCAATTTGAAAATTAACTCCATGATAAAATAATGGTCTACAGAAATTTGGAACTTACAAACTTGGTCCTAAGTTCCAAAGAGTAATATTCAATGCCATTATCTCTGTCCATTTGCAATCTTAATCAAAGAATGCTAAAGTTGGAAATAACTCTAGAGACTATCTGTGCCAAGTTGCCCAACATCACAACTTGAAAATATCAGAAGGCACAAACCCAGTGTTCGTTTCATAATGGCATGCTTGTTTATAACAGTGGTGGGGATATAATGAAGAAATACTTGTCATCAGTAAAGCAATGTTGTCATTTCACAACATGAAGATTAGAGATTGAAGACTATCTACTTCCAACTTCTAATTTATTTTTAATGTGTGTGTATACACAAATACATGCATTATACACACTTGTGTATATATGCATGCACATGTACACACACACACGCCTAAAACATATGTTCTGAGTCCTAAGAATTAGAAGATATAGCCCTGGCTGGAGGTAAATCATGACAGGCTTAATTAACTTATTGTCAATCTTTAATCTTTATTCTTAGGTATTCTGTTTATGAATAAAAAGAAAAATTTATAAATATGTGTGCTGGTTTTTAAAATAAATGAGTACATTTGTCACATCTCTGCTTCACCTAAAAAAATACATCTCAAACCTAAGAAATGTAACTTGTATGGCAGTAACTACTTATTGGACTTATGATTTTTTCAGTAACAGAAAAAACATATATTACCAAACATTTCAATCAGTTCCTACAGCCTGGATAAAGATAATGGAGTACTTTATAGGCTTTTATGAGAGGGGAAGAATAGAGAGAGGGAAAAAGTAAGTAACTATCCAATATTAATTACCTGAACTAACACTGTAATTTTCTTCCAACTCTCATACTAAAGATACTATCTAAATATCCAACAATATTTTAAAACAAACTGCTCAAATACTTTTCCTCCTTCCTTCACTTTAAAAGATGAGTGAACATAGATGAAAGTAAAATCCTAAAATAATCATAATATATATTACACAAAACTTCAGAAAGACATTACTGAATAGTGGAACATCTTTCAGCAATAATGTGAAGGAGCCTCTCCTTATGAAAAAGTAGAATTAGGAAAGATGATGGGAATAATTAAACTTTATAAAGATTACTGAACTCAAATTCAGACAATCAGGAATCAAATGTTGGCTGTTTCTGTCTACCTGAGAACTGTGTAAATCACATTATCGCTAGACTTTAGTTTCTTTAACTATCAAATAATCTCCAAGGTTTTTCCTGCTCAGTTCATGCTTCTAAATATCAAGTGATCTCTCTTGCCTTTGAAACTGAAACAATATTTATTCCTTTTGTATTGGAGATGTAGCACTGAATTTGTATTTGAAAAAAGAAATGACAAAATGTCTCATCTTCCAATATTTTGCACAAAGAATGGTGCCATGCAAGCTTCAAGAGGGAAGACAGTGAGCTAGAAATTCAGAGAAAAGGGGACAGAAAGAGGGGGAGGGGCAGACAAACGCAAAGAGAGAAAGAGAGGGAGGGAAAGAAGGGAAGGGAGAAAAAGAAAGAATTACTGAGTTTAATCAACAGCCATGAACACAGAAATTAGAATTAATAAGTATGCAAAAGCAGCAAAGAGGAAAAAGCATAAAATCTAAATAGACATTTATTACAATGCTTAGAAAACAGTTTTAAAATACAGTCCTGACTCTAAAAAAAAAATTGCCCATCATCTCAGAGTAGAAATGGCTGGCATTTAGTTTTTAATCCAAGTTTTTTCCTTAGATGAGAAAATTTATTCCTGTTTGCAATCCTCCTGTTTAGTTCTGGTACAGGAGTTAGTTTTCTGAAGTAGGCCCAGTTGGCAGTTGAAGAAGTTGTACCTTTCTTGATGGGCAGCTCTTCCTGTTGAAGTGAACTGTCTTCAAATGATCGTTTTCTTCCCAAAGAAATTATGTTTTCCTTATTCTTCTCAGTCTGAATATCCTCAACTTTTTCATTACTGTTCATCTTTGATATCTCTTTTTTAATAGTAAACAAAGTTTCATCCTAGAACAAAATAAGTTCAAATTACTTTTCAGGCAAGTTTCCAACAAAATTTTTAAAAGACCCCAAAACAAAACAAACAAAAGCTTATGAACAAGTCATGTATAAAGTAGAAGTTTAAAGTTTACAAACTGCTTTCCTCACAACAATCCTGTGATTAAGTAGTACAAACAGTATTAATTTCACAGAGCCTCAGTTTACTAATCTGTAAAATGAAGATAAAAAGATTTTTTCACAAAAAGTCTTTGTGATCAAAAAGATCATAAAGAGATTAAATGTAGTAGTCCTGATTCTAAGGAATGCATTCTAACCATCACAGTACAAGTTAGTGCCTCGCAAACACAGCTCAAATTCTTACTCTGAGACAATATAAAAAAATTTTTTTTTCAAATTTGTAAGCAATGGTTGGAAACATTTTTTAAGTAATTTCTTAAGTAATATTTTTTATTATTCTCTGACTTCCTTTAGTTAACTTCAGTTTTTACTCATTTTTTACACCAATACTTGTATATCAATGAAATATTATGTTATAGGAGTTGGAAGGCCAGTTTTGAAGTTAGGAAGACTTTTTTTAAGAGCTGCCTCTGAAATGTTCCAGACTCTCATTGGTGGAAAAAATGTCTATCCTGGGCATTCCTCACACAATAAAATTAGACGTCTGAACCAAAAAGGAGTGGGGAGGGAAAGTAATTGTACTCATCACAAACTGAAGGATTTAACATTTAAAATGTAACTATTTGTCTTCATTTACATTTGTAGTTGCAGTAACTATAATTCTATAAAATATTTCTCAGTTCTAGGGAATCTTAGAAAAGAGCTCTACCTGGGTCATTTCTAAAACTTGTTTCTCTAAAGCTTGAAAACTCATTGATTTCATATAAAAGAAATTTTAAAAGTCATGTTTGGCAGCTTGTTGAACTGCCGCAGGCAAGCAGTGTGGTACAATGGAAAGAGGGCTGGATTTTAGAATGAAAACATCTGGGTTCAAATCCTGGCTCCAACACTGACTATCACTCACCTACCATCTCTGAGTTTTAGTTTCTTCATCTATAAGATAGGTGGTTTCAACTATGTGACCTCTTCAAATCCTGGCTCCAACACTGACTATCACTCACCTACCATCTCTGAGTTTTAGTTTCTTCATCTATAAGATAGGTGGTTTCAACTATGTGACCTCTAAAATTTTTAGAATTCTAAATCTATGATTTGCATATCCCACAGATATGCAGAGCAGAAATGTTATCTTTTCAGAACTATTTGACTTTTTATGCAGGTAATTAAAGCACTGAAGAATTTGGATAAACACAAAGCATTTTGCAAATTTTGGCGTATTATACAATATAGAATGTTACTATTATAATTATTAACTATGAAAAGCCTTACTATAATTTTGATGCTTTTAAAAGTGATGTTTTATAAACAAAAACACTAAATCCATATGTTCAATTAGATATGAATATATAAGCCTACAAATAGTAGTTCTTTTTGCTCGCCTTTCACCCACCCCCTAAAAGTATTATTTATTATACAAGTAAACTGTATATGCAGTTAAACATATAAGCTTTCCATCCATCCAAAATGCTTTCGCCCAAAACTGAAGAGAAGCAAAAAATGTAAATAATAGGTTAATGCCTCCCTTTAGAACATTTCACTGTTCAAGATTAAAGCTAGGGGAGTCCTCATAGTCACCCAAAACTAGAAAATGTTATTAGTAAAGCCATAACCCTCTTTTTGTGCTTTTAAAGAAAAAAGTTCTCTTCTTCAGAAAGAACAGGGAATTAAGTGACATGTTTTATTTACTAAACATCTTTTCTATTACAATGGCCCCATCTACTGGAACTTTGGGTTTTTGCCACTAAAAACTGTTAATTACGGAAAAATTGGATTATTCTTTCATAATTACTGGTAAAAGCAAGCTTCAATACTTCCTTCTATCCTATGGACACACAAAGCTATCCTAAGTTATAAGACTTCTTGTTCAATTTTATATCATCAACTTAGAAGATCAAATCCCCTAGTTAAAATTAGTGCTATATTTTCTTAATAACTTGAAACTATTTCTTATGTTGGGGCAAAGCTTTTAATTTCATTAAGGCACCCATCCCCCACCCCAAATGCAGATCAGAACCAGCTCTGATATTTAGTTTTAGAGTTACTTGGGGCAATCAAAGGTTGAGCACCTTGCCCAGGGTTCTATCCTACCTGAGAGGAATATGTTGGAGCTTTTAATTTTTAGCTATTTACTTTCTTATAAACCGGGTTGCATTTTATCCTGGTTCAGAAGTTATAAAGAGAATGTACATGCTAAAAAGTCACAAAATTACAAATTTGGATTTGAGAGGGAACCTGAAGAAATCAGAGTCTAATCTACAGAAGAGGAAAATTAAGTCTGAGAAAGGTTAAAGTGACTTAGTAAATGGCAGGGCTGGAACTTCAACCCAGCTCCTTTGATTACGAATTCAACACCTTTTCTATTATACCATGCTTCTCAAAAAAGGCCTGATATAGAAGAACATCAAAATGTCAATAAAGTTCCCATCCTCCCTGTCCTCAAATTAATATTCTAATGAGGTGAGTACATTAGAAAAATGGTACTTTCTTAACCATTATACTTCTCCCTTTGACATCCCTAAATTCATCCTGCTCTAAGGTTAAATTAGGTCATGACTGTGGTCTCTTAAGGGTACCATTAACAAGCAACAGTCAAGATGCAGAACCTAAACAGAACTATTTCTTGTACAAACTATAAAATATTTCTGAAGGAGGTACAGTATAGGAGGCGTCAGCTGCCAGTATAACTAGCATATAAATCAAACCCAACTTAAGGAAAAAGTAACAACAATCTTAAAAATCAACTTGTAGGTCACTACATATAGTAACACACACAAAAAAATCTTATTATCAACATAAACAGGTGGTTGAAAATAATTAAGTTTAACTAAAGTTTGTAAACTTTTACAGAGAAAGTATAATAGAGCTATGTCTTCGTCCTTCCTATACTTCCTCATTCTAATTTATAGGCACTTATGTTCTAAGACTTCAGGGCAGGCAGGTTCTGCCCTGATCCAATCTCTCAGAGGTTTAATAATGATTTAACACCATTATTCATCTATACTAAAGAGGCAGAAAAAAAAAAAACTGTCCCAAATAAGGAACATGTTAACATAAGCAAACAATACCCATAATAAGCCAAAAGAGAAAACAATGACTAACTGAACTGTAAAATGATCTATAGTCAATATCTCAAAAGTTTTACAGGTATTTTTGTGTAAGACATGAAATTACAAGAAATTTTATCTAAATTTTAAAAGTTTACTAAGTAACATAAACCATCACAGCCCAATGTGACTTGGAACAAAAATACCAGCTGCTTTTAAAAATTCTGATTTCTCTTATAAACTGGGAAATGAAACTATTGTATAAACCATCACAGTTAAGTCTCTTACACAGCCTTTAAAAGTATCTTCCATATGTGACACCAAATTCTGTAATTTGTTGATTGTATCTTCTTTTTGATCAATGATATCCATTAACTCTTGAATTCTCTGATTCTGAGCAACTATTTTCTTTTGGAAAGAAGAAAGACATTTTTAGAGTACAGATACAATTACAATGTCAAAATAATTAGATTTGTTTCTAAAATAGCTTCTTAAATCCTCTCAACTTTAGGCCCATTATCACTAAGGGAACTTAGCAACATGACATTTAACAACTTAACATCAACACCAAAACATTTATATCTTGTGTGTGTATGTTTTAAACTGCACATATCAAAGCACTAAATATTTTACAAAGCAGGAAAATAAAGCTAATAGAATGATCTGACTCTCTTGTCTAATTTACTAAGAAAAGTCACACAAAAAAAACTGAATAGCATGAAGAAGCACATTCAAAACAATAATAATGATATCACATAAAATTCTAAAACATCACCTTATTAGCATTTTCAAGCTCATGAATAGATATCTTGTAATCAGTTGTGTACGTTTCTGATTCTGAGAAAACAGAACATAGAAAAGCAGACGTTAACTTTATGAAGCTTGAAAGCAAACAGACAGCATGCAAAACACATATCACTGAGCAGCTCCCCATTACCTTAATCACAGATTTCTCCAAAGGAAAGTACTAGTGGTGAGAGGAATAGCAGTGTAAATATTTCACAACTTTGTCATACCAGGATGTGGAAGGGGCAACCAGAAAGCAAAATAGCAGTTAAGGACTAGATAGCCTTGCTAATGGCCACTTGTTCCAGATAAATAATGATTGGTATCAATTACTGATCAAACTTTCTTATCCCTGTAACTAACTTTTGGAAGTTGAAAAAAGCTAAACAAAAGCTGTGGTCAAGTACTTTTTTGCATAAAGCAGACATAGCTACTATAGCTACAAATATATTTACCCATCTTTCTTCCACAGTAACATGATTTAGCATGTTCACATAGCCCTTGTAATCAAATAATGTACCCATCAGATTAGTAAAATTAGCCAAAAAAAAAAAAAGAATATGTTGGAAAGACTTTGAGAAAACTGTTGATGGAGACATGAATTGGTCCACTCATGCATTCTGGAAAACAACTAGAACGCTGCCCAACAAGTTACTGAACTTTGGACATCTTTGATCCAATCACACTTTAACAAAGGTTTATCCCTACTACCTCCAAAAGATACAAGAAAGAAGAAATAGGAACCATATATACAAAAATATTTGTAATTGCTCTTTTCATGATGGCAAAATGTCCAGACCAAGCAAAAAAATATAGTATGAATGTAATGAAAGAATACTATACTGTAAGAACTGATGAAGGGAAGCTTCAGAGAAAACTGGGAAAACATGAACTTAACACAAAGTGAAGTGAGCAGAGCCAAGAGAATGAATTATACAATAAAAACACTGAAAAGAAAAACAACTTTGAAAGACTTAAGATCTGATCTGATCAACACAATGACCAACCACTATTCCAGAGCATGCTAACTCATTTCCTAACTAAGAAACAATTGACTCAGTCAGTGTGCAAAATGACAATACATTTTAGAAAAAATTGCCAACTGGACAATTTTTTTACTTGACTATACATATTTGTTACAAGGATTTTGTTTTTCTTTTTATTTTTTTTCCAATGGGGAAGATGATACAAGGAAAAAGAAAGGTTTTTGTTTATTAAAAAAAAAAAAAAAACAACAACACGAGATGATATTTGTACCTTAATACCAGGAGTTCCCCATCACTTCAACTTCAAATATTTTTATTCTTAAAATACAAATATGTGAACATACATATATAATAAATACTATTTCAAATATATTCTCTTCTATATGAAGCATAAAATATGATTTAGCCTTTACTTTTCTAGTATTCTTACACCTTATCTGTCCCCATCCCCAAACTCTTAACCATTGATCTTTTTACTTTTCCTCCCTAAAGAAATGCCACCAGTATTCCCCCTACCAAGAATTCCCTTATTCTTCATCTTTACTTTCTGGCTTCAAGTCCCCACAAAAATCGGACCTCTTACAAGAAGTCTTTCCTAACTCCCTTTAATTCAAGTGCTTTCTTTATTGGTCATTTCATATTTATCATTGGTACAGAGCTGTTTGTATATTGTCTTTCTAAATCATTGCCCCTATGTTCTCTTCTCTTCTCTAGGACTATAAGGTCTTTTCTGTCTTTTGTCTTTCTTTGTACTGCCAATGTTTAGCACTATGCCTGGCACATAGTAGGTATTTAATATTTATTGATTACATTTGATATTGTTTATAGAACCTAGAAAGAACTAAAATAAGTGCAGTGATACCCTTAAATACCACATGAACATTAGAATAGGATTCAATTAAAAGCATAGAGCACACTATATCTTAAAAGGGGAACCCTAAGCTACATACACAGGAAAATAAAAGAAGGTGGAAAACGAAACATTGATTCTAACATGTTTTTTAATCCCTTTGTAAAGGTGACCTAAATATTTTTATAGAATCATCCTTCTAAGATCAGGCCCTGAAATAAGCAAAAGGGCACTCATAGGTTTGGCTTTTTCATTGCATATGGGTTTTTTGGGGTTTGTTTCTAATACTCAAAGATTTTTTTTTAAAGTCTGATATATTATGAAATCTGGTGACTACATTAAAGAACTTTCTCCATAATTATGAGATTAAATACATTCTGCTTAATACTGAATACACAAATCCCTCTATGTAAGCCTAAACTGTGTTCAAAAAAAGGAAGTACTTACTATTTTCTCTCTTTAATTCTTCTTGGGTTTTGACTAATTCTTGCTGGACTTTAGCATATTCTTCTTGGATTTTAGCTAATTCAGCTGTAACTTGATTATACTTTAGTTCTAAACAAGCCATAGCTTCCTGGGGGTCAGCAAGAGATGAAATAAATAAGTGAGCAATTTCAGTCTGTTTCTTAATATTAATGACATCATCTTGAAGGGAAGCAATAATGTCTTCAATTCCTACAAGATTATCTGATTCCTAAAATTAGTAAAAACCACGGGACTAGTGTAAATAGTGGCTTTCACTATTACAACATTACAAAAATAGTCCACATTATTTTGGATATATTTTAAAGACAATAAGCAAAAATTTTTACAACTTTAGGAAATCATTAGAGCCCCCATACAGCCTAAAAAGAAAAGTGCCGATTGCAAACTTATATTGAGACTACAAGCTAGCAGTTCTGAGAATACTAAGAGATAACTTGAGAAATGCACAAATTCAAAACAATAGCACCAGATCCACTAAGTTAAGCACCAAACTCACAAAGTGATGGTGCAGAAGAAATGGAAGTGTTTATCTAAGCAGTAAAACAATGCCAATTGTCAGAGAGCAGAGAGCATGTAGTCTCTTAATTTGGCTACATGTTGCCTTTAGCTACATATGTTTACTCTGTATTGCTGTTTTAAGCATCAATTAATACAGGCTTCTAAATCATAGTATGCATGAACTACTGCTATGGAGGCATATTCTCTGTTCCCTCCTGTGATCTACATAACTGGTCACTCAATAGAACTGTCATATGCTAAATATTTGAGATTTGTACATCTAGTTCAAGATATGCTATGTTGTTATGAATGCTACTGATTATAAATTATGTAATATATTAATCACATGCACTAATACTTGTTAAATGAAGTTCTAGCATACATACCAAATATGATGTACTTGTTTTTAAAATATATCATATTAAAAGAGGAAAAGGACCTAAGTATGCAAAAATGTTTGTAGCAGCTATTTTTGTAGAGGCAAGGAATTGGAAATTGAGCAGATGCCCATAAGCTGGAGAATGGCTGAATATGCTATGGTGTGTGAATGTAATTGAATATTATTGATGTATAAGAAGTGATGAGCAGGCTGATTTCAGAAAGACCTGGAAAAACGTACATGAACTGATGCTAAGTGAAGTAGAACCAAGAGAACATTATACACAGCAACAAGATTATATGATGATCAACTGCGATGGATGGACATTGCTCTTTTCAAAAATGAAGTGATTCAAGGCAGTTCCAATAGACTTGTGACAGAAAAAGCCATTCAAATCCAGAGAGAGAATTATGGAAACTGATTATGTATCCAAGCATAATATTTTCACCTTTTTTATGTTTTTTTCCCCTCATTTTTTCTTTCTTTCTTTCACCTTTTTATCTGACTTTTCTTGTGCAGCATTACAAATATGAAAATGTTTATAAGAACTACAGATGTATGATCTATATGCTGTCAAGGGAGAAGAGTGGTAGAAGACAGGGAGAAAAAGTTGGAACACAAGGTTTTACAAAGGCGAATGTTGAAAACTATTTTTGCATGTACTTGGTAAAATAAAAAAAATTTGGTAATATTAAAAATGGAAAAGTAAAATAAAATGTTATATTGCTAGATATTATATTGTCAACTTAAGCTGATATTTGTTCAATGAAGTTCATCTAGGTAATTTGCTGGGACAACGAATCTTTACTTGAGGTAAAACAATATGGAGAAAGAGGTTTTTTTTAGCACCAAAGCAATTAGGCTTTGCAACATCAAAAATATTAGGCCTTGTTGTAAACATATATATAAAAATGAAGATATTGCTAGGTAGGGAGAGAAAACTTGTCTCCTTAGACAACATTATCAGACTCAAATTCATTTATAGCTAGATCAAAGAAGATCTTTAAGGAGAATCACTAACCAACAGGTAGTTATATACAGTGGAAGGCTTTGATCAATAACCCACAAAGAGACTAATCTTAAGGAAATAGCCCTTTCAGATTTTGATAGATATGGTGGGGCAATAATCTTATTTCTTGCCACCATCCCACTAGCAGATGGCAGAATTGTTGGGTCTAATAGATATACTACCATGATTAGCGAGGAAAAGACTCAGAGAACAATTTGGCCATCAGAGAGGCCATGCTCAGCCAGGAAGAGGCTCCCTGAGAGCAGTATGATCACAGAAGACATCAACCTGAAGGTCTAGAAATATATGTCTCTTCACAATTATTACATTTCTGTGATCCCTGTGCATGTGACTTCTCCCAGACAATGATACATACATTTTGGGAGAATGTGCTCTACGTTTACGGGAACAATGATCTCTTGCAAATCTTGTATTTCATTAAATGTGTTGCTATTGAAATTTACTTCAGCTTTGAAGGATATTTTTCCTTTCACCAGGATTTAAGCAAGAAAATGATAACAGACAAAATAAATCTGTAAGATTTAAGAGTTCAAACATTTTTTTTACCACAATTGTTTAGAACAGGTAATAAGAGTTTCTTATAGGAAAAGTTATGTTATCTAGGTTCCTATGTAAAGATCTATATGTAAAGATAAGCCTATATAGCATATCCCTTCCCCCAAACTCTTGACAGTCACAAAATTAAGCAGGAGCAAAAAGTTCCCTCCTCTACACTGGGCTACAAGAGCAATAACTAGATAAAGTCTTTTAAAAACAAAAATAAAAAGAGTAAGGAAGGGATGAATCCCCAGCCATGGTAAGAATGGACTAATGGACAAATGCTTCTGTCAAAATGGCCATTCATATGTAAACAGTAGTAATAGTTCAGAAAAAAAGACTCAAACAAGGAATGGATAGGAAACCATGAAATTAGAATTCAGGGGCAAAATAGACAAGTTTGAGGCTCTAAATTTTTCATACTTCTAACTTGTTTCAAATTATATAGCTAAGCTTCATTCAGAATTAATCATACGTTGACTATGAATGTGACCATCAGTCATATCCTTGACTATTATATACCTAATAAATATCTAAATGTAATAAGGGCTTTGAAAGGTCTATCAAAACCTGTGTTACGTTAATGTAGCCCCTAATGCCAGAAGCCCCTTCTCATAATTTTATAATTAAAAACACTTACATACCTTGGATTCAACTTTCACAGTAGAAGTTTCATCCATTGGTTCCTCATGGGAAGTTTCAAAGTCAGACACCAAATCCTTAAAGATTGCCACCCGACGTTCAGAATTTTCTTCTAACATTTCACGTTCCTGAAGAAGGGATTCCCTTCAAAAAGCAAATAAATTGTACATGAGCAACAAAACAAGTTCACCTTTGGAAAGAAGGCAGTTCTTTCCCAACGTTTTAGAATGTTACCAAAAAGGTAAAAAGAAAAAGGGAATAAATTGTCCACCCCAAGTTGTTCTAGTCTGTTGAGCTTTGGGAGACTCAAAGAGTTCCCATTTATTAAAAGAATGAACCAAAAAGCAAAAGGCCTTGATTTGGTAGATTTCTGCTGTCCCTAGGGAAAATGGTCTTATAGTATAATTTGAAATATCCAGAGGGCAAAAGGACTAGAGGAGAGACAAGTAGTATAAGACTATATCAGTCACTGTCACCTGAGAAACAAAGATATAATTAAACAGTTGGGTGGTATAGTGAAGAGTGCTGGGCCTGAAAGGGCTTCAGACACTTTCTGTGTGACCTTGGACAAGTCACTAATCCTGTTTGCCTCAATTTTTATTTATAAAATGAACTGGCACAACCCCAATATCTTTACCAAGAAAAGCTCAAAGGAAATCACAAAGAGTTGGACACAACTTAACCAACAACAAAAGATAACCTCAAGGCCTTGCACAGTGTAAAAATTTATGATAGAACATATTCCCTCTAGTTCCCAGATTGAACAAGGCTCTTCAACTTTTTTTTCAGGTCAGCATGAGCACATTTGAATTATCCCACATAGTAAGACTGTGAAAGAGAACCAGACCTTTTCTAAGGAAGAATGTGATCTCAATTAGGTGTCCATCTTTCACACCTTTAATATTACAGGTAAGTGCCAATTAAATGAGGAAGCTAAAACTTTTAGCAAAGAAAATTACATAGATTGAGTGCTTGGGGTCTCAGAAAAGAAGTCAGGAGTCCCAGATAGGAAGAGGGGGAATATGTCAAGCAAGATTGAGTCCAGAAAAATCTAACGTTTTTCTAAAATACTACACAGGCATGTTAAGACTAAGTCAATTTCTCTTATAAAAAAGAACCATTGGAAAAATACATAAAAACCTCACAACAGATAGTCCCTTCCAAGATGTTCCCTCACCTTACCTATATCTCTTCTCCTTCTCAGACATCTTTAAAGATCTGCAACCCCATCTCATACGTTTCTTTATGGCCATTCCTCAGGACTCTTCACTGAGATTTCTATGTTGTCTTCTTTCAACAACTCTCATGGATACAACTATGAATCACTACCTGCAAAATGATTACTAAGCCCACAATATATTGCTTCCATTCTTCTCCTGAGCTCAAGTCTGAAATCTCTCAATGTCTTAGCAACTCCACTAGGCTGGCCCAAAGGCACTTTGAACTCAAAATATCCAAAATATAACTTATTAACTTTTCCCCAAAACTTACCTATCTCCTAATTTCTCCATTTCTATCAAGAGCACCCAGAGGCACAACCTCAGTCATCCCTAACACCAAACTTTGTCAATTATGCCTCCGCATCTCTCATATCCACCTGCTTCATTCCACTTCCATGCTCAACACAATAATTTAAGATCTCATAACCTCTCACAAAAATTGCTGGAAAAAAAGTCTTCTCACCAACCCATTCCCTATAGTTGTCAACTAGATATTCCTGAAGTACAGGTTTTACCATTGCAACATGTGAGACATCGAGAGTCCTTCTTACCCCAAGCAAGGGTAGAGGTTCTTAACTTACAGTCTACCAAAATGTTCATGAATAGATTATTAAGTAATCAGTAACAAGAATGGGGAAAAGTTACATATTTATTTTCACTAAACTCTAATTGAAATTTCCTTCAATTATTTAAAATCATTATTGAAAAAAAGATTCATAGTCTTTGCCAAACTGCCAGATTGTATATGACACACACACACACAAAAAAAAGGTTGTATTATAAACTTGAGGATATAATATAAAGTCCTTTAATGCTATGTCAAATCCTTCATAAGGGGTCACCACTGATTATACATTACTTTTCCTCATATACTCTGCATTCTAGAAAGACTAGATTAGTAAATGTTTCCAAGTATACTTCATCACATCTCAAATCCGCCTGCACTTCCACATGCCTAAATTGTTCTCACTTCTCATCTCTGTTTCTTGGAATTCTTAACTGTTTTCAAGGCTCAGATAAACTATTAGCTCCTACAAAAAGCTTCTCTTGATTCAATTATTGCTCCCTACAACATTACTTTACATTTATTTGGCACATAAATATCTATGTACACATTGTTTCCCTCCCATTCTAGAATGTAAGCTCCCTGCAGGTAAGAACAGTTTTGTTTTTCTTATATATATAGCGCCTAATAGTGCCTGGTATAGACAAGGTATTTAATAAGTGCTTGTTGGACTCAATCAAATTCTAAAATTTTTTAAACTTACTTAAAATCAGCTTCCCGTTGAGCCAAGTATTGTGTAAATTCTTGTGTAACTTCATCGCGAATTTTTAGTTCCAAGGTTAATTTTTCTTTCTTTTCATTTATCAATTTGTTCTTCAAGTCTTCTATCAGTGATAGCAGTTTCTAAAATTTTTGCAAAAGCCCATAGATCATTCCAAGAAAAAAAAAATATCCATTTCTTTAGAAAACAATGCAGTGTGATTTTTCTTTGTGAAATCTTATAGTTATTATTTTATCATCCATAACTGTTTTTTAAAGCAACAATATCTTTGGGAAAACCTACCCACTGATAGATATGCTTCTTCTAAATAGTCAAATTAATGCTACCTGAACACAGATTGCATTATCATTTTGGGGGGAAACGGGAAGAAGAAAGGAATTGGCCCACCTTATTTTGCTCACATTAGAAATGAAGCAGCCACTCATGAGTTCAATCCCATTTGATCTGCTCCATTTCTGACCCAGACTAGTTTACCCCTTGTTAAGCAGTCTGGTGGCTCCCTGTTCCTATGGATTCACTTTTGTTTAAATCATGAAAATCCAAATTAACTGCTCTCCTATTCATCAGATATTTTAGAATAAATAGGCAAACTGATTAGAGGCAGGCAATTGATAGTATTTAAGCTGGAAATCAAAGAGGCACACAGATATGTGAAAAGAGAACTCTGAGGGATTATTGAAGACTAACAGATTTTTAAAGCCCTAGAATAAAAATAGAATGCAGCCAGTTTGTCATAATACATACTGCATACTCCTCTTTCCCAACAGCTTTTTTTTCTTCCAATGTCATCTCTAGTTCTTCCATATTATGGTCCTCTTGAGCAGCATCAGGATTCTCTGCCATATCATCATCTTCTATCAGATCTTCAAGACTCCTCTCCCATTCAATAGTGGTTCTCTTCATTTCTAACATTTTAGCATCAGCATTATTAGTAGTAGTGAGTGATGTATCTCTGGAAGATTTAATCTGGCCAAATGGTTTCTCTTGAGAAAAATTTAAAGTGTCTGGAACAAAAACCTGTTAAAAAAAATCCAGCTGTTGTTTTTTTCCAAGTAAAAGATCTAGATAAATGAAATTAACTGACAACTCAGATTTTTAACAGATCCCAAAAGTGTTCAAGAGTTTTTACTTATTTATATTAATTTAGATTTATAAAAATGTATAATTATTAAGATTTTATTTAATCAACTTGATCATTCATACTAATAAGAGAAGCATTGGTAAAGAAGGACTCTCAGATAACCTATCTAAAGGTCATTACCAAAGTCCTGCTTGTATCACAGCAAGATTTTCTCTAACACCCACCCAACCAACCCTCAAGCTCAATGGTCATTAAGACAGATAATAGAATCAATTAATCTCAGAGATAGAGCTGCAATGCACATAATTGGCATTGATGTTTCTATAAGCACATATTAAATTCATTCATCACCAGAATCAGGTATTTAGTACTTGTATTCCCTTTAGACAGCTATTTAAAGTTTAATTTTCAAATAATTCTTTTTAAATTAGTTATATAATTATTTTACTTGCCATTACATTTTCAAATAAAAAGTATTCAGTATATCCTAATGTCAGAAATGAATGAGAATGTACTATAAGCAATTATGGTGGTTAAAAATATATTTACTTTTTGTGCAACAGCTGAGAACTTCAACACGTTGAATGTTTCATCATAAGCAGAACAACACTGGCTAATGTTGACTATCATGTTTATTTTCCCTTTGCCATTAAAAAAGCTTTGAAAGTAATGGGTAAGTTTACTTTCTCGGAAGGGCACATGCTGTTGCAACCTAAAAAAGAAAAATTTTTAAAATGAGTATGTATTTAAATTAGATTCCAAAACTAGTTGCTGACAACTTATAGAAGAATGAATAATTCAGCAACTATAGGTATAAGTTTGAACAACATTCTCTAAAGTGGCAACTGCCTTCTATTAATTCTAAAAAGTATTTATTACAATAGTATATGGATTTGGGGAGGTTTTTTGGCCTAAAAAAAAAAAAAAAAAAAAAAACCCATACAATAAATCTGAGAAACATCACTGTTTTCATAAAGGAAAATACATTTGAAAATTGTCAGTGGGCTTAGTTTACTAGTACTCTGTGTCATAAGTATTACTAGATGTTGGTTGATTACTCAGCCTAAAATGTTAACTGATCTTGAACAACTTTGGATCTAACTGAGCAAATTATATTAGTGAGAGTGAAGTTTTTACAGATCATAAACAAATAACTTCAGAAGTTTATTATCTCAAAATACCTGTAACTAAAAAATATTCTGCAGTAGAGTAGAATGCTGGATTTTAAGTCAGGTAGCCAAATTAGTTGTTTGATTTTGGACTCTGGATTGTCATTTAACACCTCCAGCCCCAGTTTCCTCCTCCACAAAATCACAATAATAGAAATCACTTGACAATGTTACTGCCAGAATTAAATGAGATAATGATGTAAAGCAATCCTTAAAGAGCTTATTTCCATAAACTACCTGAATAATAACATCCCCTAAATCAAAATTTACACTAATATTATACTTCTAGAATGTCTTTTATCTAATATTTCTCAATGATAACTACAATCCACAAGTCACTGTGTGAGAAGCAAATTAAAAAATAAAAAGTTTAGAAAATAATAGAATAGCAGCAGCACTTTTGTGGTAGCAAAAAAGTGGAAACAAGGCCATCAGTTGAAAGATGGCTAAAAAAATAATTGTATCTGAATATAATGAAATGTTACTGTGTCATGAGAAACAATAAATATGATTGCAAAGAAGCACAAAAAGACTTACATGAATAGTTGTAAAGTAAGCAGAAGCAATAACCACCTCAATGTAAATTGAGAAAAAAACCAAAGCAATCAAAAACAAATATTTTAAAAGAACAAGCTTGTTCCCCCCCCCAAAAAAAGAGAGAAAAGAAAACATCTTCCTCCCACCTCCAACTATTTTGCAAGATGGAAGCAACAAAGATACAAATATATGAAATATCAGAGTTTCAATGTATTGACCAGTTTTATTTTTTCCTCTTCTAGTTTTTTCCTCTAAAAATGTCTTTTGCTACATGGGATGGCTCTTTGAGAATAGGGAAGGTGGAATATCAGGAAATTTGAGTGGTGTAGAAACAAAAGAAATCAGTAATAAATGAAAGGAACTATATACCAAATATATATATATATAAATAGATACTAAGAAAGACTAAAATGAATATATATGAAGACACCTCCAACCTAACCTTTTGTGGAATTTGTAAAATTGTACAGGTGGTACACATTGATATATTTAAAAAGTCTGAAAATATGCAATCACTTGAAATGATTTGGTTCTCTCTCTAAAAAATATACTATTTGTCATAAATGATAACGAGGGTGGGGAAGAGATGGGATATTGAGTGTAACTGTGGTGATAAAAAAAAAAAAAGGGGAATCAACAATATCAACAAATACCCTATTTCTTAAAAAAGGAAATTTATTTTTTTTTTAAATAATAAAACTGAAGGATTTAGGAGGAAAATTATGTAAAACCCTTCTGAGAATTCTACGGACAAACATTGAAGACTTCATGCTTTAATAGACTGCTTATAATTTCATCAATATGAGTTCTCTCTCCACTGTTATCACAGTCCCTTCATACTTTACAATTCATTGTTGTCCACATTTACCTTTAAATCCTTCACTGAGAATCTTGTATTTAGCCCAACAAAGTTATCTCTAAATATTATATCTATGAGTAACACTTACTTTGATTTCTGGCTGTTCCTTAGAGCATTAATACATTTTCCCAGAGTCAACAAAGAAGTATTAATGTTTCCAGTTTCTCTTAATCTTTCACCTTCATTTTGGGTCTTCATACTTCGTTCTGAACCAGCCAAATCACACAGTGATAGTCTGGGCAAGATAGAGGGAAGAAAAAGAGAAAAATTAGTCTGGAAAGCAGCCTTATAATTTTAAAGCAGTTAAATTTAGGAGAATGTTTACTTACTCACTGACTCCTGTTACATGGGGTATTTCAGAATCCTCTATTTGCAGTGTTCTAATAGTGAATATGCTGTGACTATAACAAAGATTAAACAATGATTGGTTATGTTTTTAGTGCTGGATTTTACTCAAATTTTACATCTAGTTGTAAAATACTTTGATTTAAAATGTAGTTTTAAAGCTACCAATATTTCAGCTATAATCTCTACACAGAAGACTCCAATATCTATTTCCAGCCCCAATCTCCCTCCTTGTTTAACTAAATGAGGAATAAGCTAGCACTACTGCTAAAAACATAGCATCAAAAGCAGCCTAAATCCCACCTGGATCTCAAAAAGGAAGGGAGAGTTTTGCTTTCAAGTGATTGATTATCTACTATCTAAGTAGATTAACTATAGTCTTTTTTCCTTACTTGCCTTCGGCTAGATGCACTGTTGAGTTTTGTAGAAGCAGAACTCTGGTGCTTCAGTCCTAATCTGAGAAGTCTGTATGCCTCTTTAGAATCAGAAACTTGAATCCATTGTAGATCTAAAAGAACAGAAACAAGATAAAGCGGATCAATGTTTAACAAATAAAACAAAACCATGATAAAGTTTATGATTTTTAACCAGTTGGTCTAGGCAAAGTCATACAAGTGTACCTGTAAATTGACTGCTGTGGAAGAAAGATTCACCCTTCATAACCTAGACTTGGGCTCTTCCCTTATGAACATATAATATAGATTAAACAATTTCCCTGACCAAAGTTTATTAAAGATTAAATGAGTATAATTAAATTTTATGCTGTTGAATGCCCAAAGGCTTAGATGGTAGAAATCTTCTTCCTCATTTATTATGTATTTACCTTTTATAAATGAGCAGCCTTTGATATCTTGGGAAAGACGCAGCATCTTTCTCTTCTGAAATTTGTCACTTGATACAGGAACAAATAAATCATAAATAAATTCATTGTAAATTTCAAAAAAAGAAATCCAAATTGAAAATTTCACTGTATTTTCCACATTCAAAGAAGGTTGTTCAAAATCTTTCGAATCTTCAAAATCTGAAATGTTCACTGAGTTCCAACTTCCTGTCCAAAAAAAAGAAAACAAAATTCTTTATATAAGCACTGAACTAAAAAAAAAAAAAAAAAAAAAAAAAGTGCAATAGGTTATTTTTTTAAATTGTTTTTTTACCTTTTTCTCATGGCTCTTCAATTATAGAAATATTAATGAATAATAAAACATTCTTTCAAAAACATCTTTGGACAATGAGTAAGAATGTACAGGTTACAAAGTTATATTTTCACTGGCCCCAACTCAATTCCATCTTTGATTCAAATTGACAGATAATTATTAAGCACCAATGTTATAAAACCATGAGAAAGTTATCTCCAATAATATATTTTAAGATCCATGGAGAACAAAATTCTATCTGGATATAATTTATTTGGAGATAAATTCTCTATGGACTTTGACATTCCAAAACGATTGAATTTTAGTTACCAAATACAAGTTACTATGTCATTAACATGAATTAGATTTTAGAACCTGCTTTTGAAAGCCTACCAAATTTGTATGTGTCAGTGGATCAACATGCTGAAAAGAAAAAAAGGAAATCTTACCATACAAGGTGTCACAACTGCCATTTTGAAGAGCAACCTAAAAATAAAAGCAAACATTAAGGTTTAGAAACATCTCATAAAGGGAGTTTTCCCAACAACCAATAAGCCAAACAACCAACAGTTATCTACTCTATAATAGTCCCTTTTTCATGCTGAAATGAATTTCCAATTAATAGCCTATAGTAAACTTTTTTCCCTTGCAACATTAATAATAAACAATCCCTTCATAGGAGGGACTCAGTCAGAATAGAAATGAACAGATGCTTTTAGGATGCTACTACTTTGAGGGAAGCTAGGTGATACAGTGGATAGAGCACCACCCCTGAAGTCAGGAAGACCCAAGTTCAAATCTGGTCTCAGACACATAACACTTCCTGACTATGTGACGCTGGGCAAGTCACTTAACCCCAATTGCCTCAATCCTCTCCCCCTTCCCCCAAAAAAGGATAGTATTACTTTGCTCACAAAAACCTAGTAGTAGGTTGGCAAACTGCCTCCTGTCTAGCTATTACAGGAATAACAAGCTTTATGTCCAATCACAGTCTTTGAGAAAACAGGAAAAAAACTATGAAACTTGGAAAAAAAGCAAGGAATAGAGTTTAATAAAATTAATCTTTCAAAATTAATAAAAGAGTTAATTCTTCCTTGAATTGCACAGCTGTCTCTAAATAACACTAAACACAACAGCTCCATTTTTAATGAGGTATGACTACCACCTTCAAAAGAAAATTCCTTACAATTTTAGAAATAGATTTTAAACCACTTAAAACATCTTGGTCTGGGAATGTATGAAATTTAGTTTGAATTATCTCTGTTCTTAATTCTTTGCTTCATACGCTTAGCTATACCACACCCCATTTTCACAAGTATAAAGAATAGAATTAAAAGTAAGATATCTGAAGATTTTTTTAGAAGTCACACCATATATACATTTGACATATTTAAATTATATCTTACCTCTTTAATTTGCCGAAGCAAAGCATTTTTAATAGCAATTTCTTCTTTCACTTGGTCAGCAGATAATCGTAAGTAATCTCTACATCGATGTGGTTTTAGGTCCATCTTTTGATACAGTTTATCTTGAATGTTATGAAACAACATGTTCATTGTCCTAGGCAAAATACCAGTATTTTCTTCTGTACCTGAGAATACAATTCAATGAAAAATTATTTTAAGGTATTATTGTCGGGAGTAAAAGGAAGATATGTTAGAAGTCTTTCCCAGTATTCCCCCTCCCCCAAGGCAACTGGGATTAAGTGACTTGCCCAGGATCACACAGCCGGGACGTGTTAAGTATCTGAGACCACATTTGAACTCAGGTCCCTCCTGACTTCAGGGCTGGTCTCTATCCACTGCGGCACCTAGCTGCCCCCCAACTTTTCCAGTATTTTAAGAACTCTTTACTAAAAGGCAGACTGGCAACAATAAGAATAAAGTGAGTTAGAAGTGGGAAGGGGACACCAGAGATTTTCAATTATTATAACTACTTCAAGTCCCTGATATTCTATTTACTATTGTTCTAGTTCAAGATCTGTTATACTTAAATATTAAGATAACTATTCACAAAAAAGGAGATTAAAATAAAGCTTAAAGTTCAAGTTTTCCCTGACCTGATTTTTTTTTAAACTAACTGCTACTTGTAGGTGACATTTTGTGAGTTTTTAATCTTCTAATTTTTATAAGGCTATTCCTTTATAGCTCAAAATATTAAACTGATTTAAAAAGACAATTAGTGTAAATAACCTTGGACATGGACTCAGGAGGTTCTCATATTCAAAGCTAATCCTTAGTAGTTGAGACCATGGTAAGACCACTTAACCCCTCTGACTATTAAAATTTCCTCACTTGTAAAATGGAACTACTATCTGTAACATCTAAGCTCATGGTGTTATCAAAATCAAGGGAAATAAATAGGGAAAAATGCTATGTGAATGTCAATTCTCAGTGTAAAATAATTTTTATATGATATAGGTACTCAATTCTTTGGTTTCATTAAAAATAAGAACCTTTCCATTAGTGAACTGGGATATATCTAATGAGTATACTTCTGAAAACTTAAAAGATTATGCTGTTATTTTTATGATTTGAGGAAAAATTTTTCAAAGTTTCATTTACCTTGGAATGTATATGTTTTACCAGAGTTGGTTACACCATAAGTAAAAATCAGACGATTTTCTCCTTTTAAGAAGTCTTTTACCAGTTGCATAATGCTCCCTTCAAAGAACTCTTTCTGTGTAGTTTCAGGACCAAATACCTAAATGATAATTTCCATTATAATTTTGCATAAGTCAGTTAAAGTTAACAAAGTTGTATCACTAACATGGCAGTCACAGAACACATCCTCAGTTCTATTTTTCTATTATTTCACAAATGAAAGACTGGTCTAAATACTTTTCCAAAACCATACTTTGCTCAAACGCTTTTTCTTGAAATGATTTCTTTTCCTCTTGTCCTCTGCCCCTCTCACAATTGCCGAAATCATACCCATCTTATATGACACCTGCATGAAGCTTTCTCTGATACCCACCAAGTATTCCTCTCCCTTGAACTCCCTTGGCCCAGTTTGTTTCCCTTTTGTGGCATTTATAACATTTTACTCTGTGCAATTGTTTTTTATGGTATTACAGAAAGGCTTCCTCCAACCAAAGTCTTAATCTGATGCCTCACCACGGCATGGGGGAAACCTTAAGTTCTCAAAAGCTATTCTAGCAGAGCATAAACTCTACCAGGTCACATCACACCAGAAAGGGATCAAGTGCAGGCCCCAAATTTGCTCTCCTATGATCACCCAATGTTCAGAAAGGCTCTTTACCAAAGTGACTGTGCAGTAATGAATTACTTGGAACACTTCTCAAAGACCACTTTCTACCTTACAGAGGGATTGTACTCTGTTGAAGAAAGAACTCAGACCAAACAAGTAATAGCTCTTTAAAGTGTTGGGACATATAGTAAAAAAGAGCTAAATCATAAAGCTTGGATTCTAGTCCTGGGAATAAGCAGTAAAAACTAAAAAACCATTATCAGCTCTATAGTAATCAAAAGATCTAAACAAACAATGCTCAGCTGTAAATCATCACAACCATATGAAAAACTGCTCAAAATCACTAATAATTAGGAAAATGAAAATCCCTTCACATTCAATAAATTGATTATTCTTGTCTTTGCAAGTATTGGAAGGGTTGTGAAGAGTCAGGCAAAATAATGCCCCCAGGGAGGGCAGTGAATTTGTCAACTATTCTGAAAAGCAATTTGAAGTGATTTCAAGAAAGTGACTAAAATATCTATGCCCTTTGTTAGACAAACTACAAGGAAGTCAGAGTTAAAAAGAGAGATGTGATATAGCCCCAAATATTTATAGCAACACTTTTGGGGGTAGCAAAGAGGTGAAAACAAAATAGATAGCCATCAAATGGAAAATAGCTAAACAAACTGTAATATATCAATGTCATGTAATATTACTGTGCCATAAGAAATGATGAATAGGAATAAAATTAGATGGATTCAGAGTGGGTTAAATGCTTTACTCAAAAAACTAGCAGCCATTAGTAATGATTCAGCATAAATTTAGAAAGAGGTCTTCAGTAAAGAACTCCAAAAATCTGAGGTACTTGGTCCAGTGCTATTTAACATTTTTAACAATAGTATGAATAAAGGCATGAATAGCATGTATATCATTTCTAGAGAAAACACAAAACTGAGAATGACAGCTAACAATATTTGAGAATTAGGCTCCAAAAAGGTCAGTAGGCTAGGTCATCAAGGTAAATCTAATAAATGAAATTCAGCCGGGATAAATGCATTTCTAATTTCTATGTCTATTTTCTATTTATGATATCCATTTTAATTAGGCATTGCTTTCAGCAAAGCTCATCATCTCACTACATACTCTGTGAGAATTATTTTTCTTTACTACAATTATACTTACTTTGGAAAAACTGAATTTCTGTGCCATCTGCCCGCAGCACTTTTCACTCAACCGACCAGCTAGACTTTGGGGATCTTTAAGCAAAATAGTATTTGAATCTTGAATGTAAATGCAGCCCTAATACAGCAAAAACAAACAAAAAAAAAATTTATGATATTTTTTTGCTCCTCTATCAAAGTTTAAAAGTGTCAAAGACATTTAGCAAATAAAACCACCACACACAAACCTGGGAGTCATTTTCCTTTTCAGATGGTGTGAAAGGTCTTATTCTAAGGCAAACTTGTAGATGGTCCTTAGATTGTAATCCATTTTCCTTAAAAGGGAAACAAAGTAGATTAAATAAGAAACTTAAAGCAAATAATTAATTGCCCTTCTCTTCAATATTTGAAGATGTATGATTTGTCAGATGGATGCTCCCTTTACTGCCACTGATTACAATGCCCATCTGTGTAACTTGGTAAAGTCTTCATGAATTGTGTGGCCAAAATCTTGAAGATGCTATAGTTAACCTGATGATGAGTAGTTCTAAACTTAGCTAGGTTGTTCCTAAGGCAATATGATTTAGCCTGGGTCCAGTAGAGCAAATGACTGGAGGCCTTAAGCTGAAACAAATAAGATTTAAATGATTTTTCAAAAGATCCACTTAAATTAGCAAATTACCACAACATAATTTTTTTTAATATATCAGGAAATTATGAAATCGGATCTCCTTAGTGAGAATATTTTTTCCATTGGTATAAATAACAATTCTGTCTTATCTTTTCATCCTGGACAACACCTGGCTGTGGCTCATAATGGGCCACCTAATATATAAAGTCTTTTTTTGGTCCTTTTAACACATCATGGTTTTTAGTTCTATACTTAGAAACCATCTATCTATTACCCCACTACTATAATAGGTATTTGAGAAATACTTGTTGATGTTAGACTAAAAAATACATTTAAGTCTTTGCAAAGAACTTCTTAGAGCATTTACATAACCTGAGGCCACAAAGGAGAGAAATAGCAAAGAAAAAAAGCACTTTGATGACTGGTACAAGAGAATAAATCTAAAACTGTGATAAATGAATTTCTGGTTCAGGCTTCTTGCTACTATTAAGATAAAAGGACATTGCCAAGTTTCTAATTTACATTTCCAGACATTGTTCCTGGAAACTCAAAGATCATACTTACAAAATCAAGAATGGAAAAAAGGCCACAGCACCTGCTTTGACCAACTTCCTCATTCTGTCACTTCCTTCCAAACATATAATCTCTTATTTTCCCCTTGTGCTTTCTGTAAAATTTCTTTTTTTTTAAATGTTGCTCATGTATTCATATTTTCCATAAGGTTGTGGAAGCTGAGACTTTGAGCACACTAGACTTCTTGTACAGAGGAGCCTGTACTCTGAGCATTAAAAAGAAAAAAAAAAAAATCTGCAAATATTTACCCCTGCATCTTGATTGTCCATAGCATTCTAATTAATGGACTCCTTGGATAATTTTTATCTCAACTTTTCCCTCCATGAAAGTTTTATAGTTGTGTCTCACTACAGCATAGACATGATCTTAAAACCCTACAGGTTATTGTCAGGGAAATATGTTACTCTGGCAGATCCTATTAGTAGAAAAGATTCAGGATTGCAATGGCAATGGACCTATATCTATCAGCAGTGAATCTGCCTAGCTAAGTTCAGAGAAGAATATATCATCCAGTTAGCTGGCCACAGATTTGGGGGATTTGGAGACATTGCAACTCTTTTTTCCCCCTCCAAGCACATGTTAAAACAATTTGTTAACATTTGTTTTTTCCTAAAGTTTTGATTTCCAAATTGTATCCCTCTTTTTCTTCCAACCCTCCCTTCTCCTTGAAATGGTAAGCAATTAGTTTTAACACATGTTAATCCACACTAGATAGTCAATCTGCCTTGCTGAAAAAATATCCACACCAATAAAATCAAAAATTGTAATACACAATTGCATAAACAAGATTTCTTATGCAGTAAACATTTAAATTTTATGTAAAGTTAGCAAAATACACAGAAAAAGCTATGACTATAAAAGATTAGAAATAAAGAGTAAGACATGGCTTGCCTATTTGCCTTGCCTCTGCTAGTTTTGAATTATTCTTATCCTTTGCTCCTCATCTATTGCTAACTTGGCAACAAGCTCATTAATAAATAAGCTAAAAACCTGAACACAGAAAATAAAAGATATTTAGTACTGGGCTTCAAGAAATCCATCGTGTCCCAACGTAAAAATAATCAGGGGAAACTTCCCAAACTGGAGTGATGATATCCAAATATTTACTGAGTCCAGGTAAGGAAAGATATATACATCCAGGTTTGGGCATTACCATAACAGGCAAAGAGTATGCAGTTTCATGTACTTTGTCACCTTACTTTCTGAGAAGTTAAAGCAAGCTTTACCAACAAGTCTCAAGCTTTTTGATTTTAGAACTACAAAGGCTCTTGTATCATATCTCTATTATTTTCTCACCAAAGAAACAAATCAGGCCTGCAAATGGACTTAAAGAAGAAATGCTATCACTAGTCCATCATTGTCTAGAGAGCCTATTCCCCTTAAGATAATGGATATAAAATAAGGAATCCCAAAAATCACCAACTCAGGATCAGCTACATATTTACTAACTGATACCACAGGCTCCCTCTTCATTTGACTGGAATCTGAAGGAATGGAATAGAAAGAAGGAATTATTGTGACCTCCCCAGCTAAGGGACTGTATTGTCAGCAGTAAATTCTTCCATCAGAAATAAAAAATTTTTGTTTTGTTGTATTTTTTTTTTAACAAAAAACATTGGAAATCCTATCAAAAATCATAGATAGCCCAGGAAATAGAAATGAATTGTATATATGACCAAAAAAACTATTTTCAAATACTACTCTCTCTTCAAATTCCTCCAAGTTCAGAATGTTTGAGAAACCAATTTAAAATAAACTTGAATGAGAGGATCTCCTTAATGTTATCCAATTATGTATAAATATAAATAGAATTATTTTGTAACCAGCTCTCTAGTTAAAACAAAGCTACCTTGTATCTACAAGGTATCTATGTGGCTTATGTATTATTAAATAAAAATTTTCCCTCAATCAGCATATTAATCAGCATCCTGACATTTCTACCAGACTTACCTCAGAGCTAGAAGCAACCAAGGAAAATTCGTGGGACAGATCAAGCTTAATATCATCAACATCTATTCCTGTAGGCCTTTCAAATGGTTCAGCACTAACAATATAGGAAGGTCTCTGTATTGCAGCTCCATCTGAAATAGATTCCATTCTGCAAGAATAAACCCAATTGCATTAGAACAAATAAAGTTTTGGGTTACTTAACCCATATTTGAAAATCATATTCTCCCACAACTTCTCTCCATTCATTCCCTATCAAAAAAAAAAAAAAAAAAATTCAGCATATTGACATTACCTCCTACATGCAAGATATTATGACAGACACATTAGGCATAAAAAAGATAACTAGTTCTCTAAGCTTAAACTTCATTTTTCTAGAATGACAAGATGTGCACAGATTGAAAATTAAGATTGAGACAAGATGCTCTAGGAAAATTTCAGGAAAGACAAGAATAGCTAGAAGTAAGGGCTGAGAAAAGAAGTTTCAAGGCAGGTTTCAGACTTCATGAAGGATATAATACCTAAGCTGAATTCTACAGAAAGGTTTATAAAAAGAAACCTTTTTATTGTCTTTCAGAAACATTCTAAGAGGAAGCAAAGAAGGGAACCACCAAAAAAAAAAAAAAAAAAAAAAAAAAAAAAAAGGCAGATGATAATAACATGTTAGGGCCAAAAAAATGTCAATATTACTTCAGTTTGATTGCATTGGAGATTTGAAAAAGAGGAACAATGTAAAATCAAGTTATAAAAGGTCTTCAGGGCTAAACTGGGTTTGCATTTTTATCCTGTGAGCAATAGGGAGCCAGTAAGGATTTTTGAAGCATATGAATGACATGACCAGATCTGTGACAGAGGAAAATGATTTTGGCATCTACATGAAGATGGACTGAAAAAGGAAGGAACAGAAGGAAGACAGATCAGGAGTTGTACTACAATAGTATGAGGAGATAAGGGTCAAAATCAGCATAGGAGCAGTGGCCATATCAGGACTTAAATAAGATGTAAAAGATGAGGGAAAGGAAGTCAGTGACAGCTCCAAGAATTCAAATTAGGAGGATCTAGTGGAACCAACATAAATCAAATAAGCATTTATTAATGACTGCTATGTGTAAAATATGATGCTTAATGCTAGAGAAATAAAGAAAACATCAAACATCCTCTGTTCTCAAGGAGTATATAGCCTAATGGGTATACATATAAGCAAATACAAAATAATTTAATGAGAGAGGGAGAAATAAATGGGAAAGAAAATACAGTGAAGGAGTGAAATATCAGAAAAAAAGATGGCACAGCAGCTAGCATCTGTGATTGAAAGTTCTTCCAGACGCCTTCCTAGTTTTCACAACAGGTTTTGTTGAACAGATTTTTGTGAGGATTTACTCTAGGGATTTGGATTCTCTGATTCTACTGAACATCATGCTAACGTTTGTTTGCTTCTCAATGTTATATAGCTATTCTATTCAACCAATGGATTTTTTTTTCCTATTTATTACCCAGCTACAAAAGTTTGATAACTATTGCTCCACAATATAACTTATGATTAAGTACTGCTAGATCCTGCCCACCCCACACCTTTTTATTATTTTCCTTGAGATTCTTGATCTTTTGTTCCTCTAGATGAATTCTGTAATTTTTCCAGCTCTATAATCTTTTAGTATTTCCATTCACATCTACTGAAGATGTAAATTAATTTGGAGAGCATAGCAATATTATATTGGTACGAGCCTAATCATAAGTAATTAATATTTCTCCAATCCTTTAAATCCATATTTCTGTAAATTTCTTTAGTACTTATATTCATACAGCTTCTGTGTATGTGACTTAGCAGAGAGACTGTCAGATATCTGATATATTTCATAATTATTTTGAAGGGAACTTCTTTTCCTAACTCTTTTGGCTGGCTTTTATTTTTAACAGCATAACAAAAAGTTGATGATTTAGATGGGTTTATTTTATAACCTGCTTTTTTATTGAAGTTACTAAAATTCTTTCCATTAATAATTTAGAAGACTGAGGTTCTCAAAACAGACCATTATATCATTTACAAAGGGCAATTTTTGTTCTTCCTTGCATGTGCATATTCCTTCCATTTCTTTTTCTTGCTTTAGCATTAATATGCTAAAGCATATTACTTCAACTACTTCATCAGAGTGATGGTAAAGAACCTCTGTGATCTACTCCAAATTCTTACAAGAAAAGCCTCTAGTATTTTGCCATTATTTATGTTGGTGGCCTTTAACATGTTGTTTACATTAAAGATCCATTTTTTGTTTTTTTTCTTTTGTTAATAAAAAGGGTTTTGCATTTTGTCAAGTTCTTTTAGTATATATTGATATAATTGTGTGATGTTTGTTAGCTACTAATAAGTTCTATTACATTAAAAGCTTTCCTTATATTGAGTCAACAATGTATTTTTTGGTATATAACTAGATCATATATTGAGTCAACAACGTATTTTTGGTATATATCTAACTAGATTATGTAAATAACTTTTTTATTTGATATGTAACTGTGCTAATGTATCAGTATTCACTGGGGATATTTATCTTAGTTGAAAGATAATTTTATTTCTCTGTTTTGTCTCTCCTCAATCTAAATATCAAAAATGTGAATAAATGACATTTGATAAGCTCTCTTACTAAATTATAAATAGCTTATAAAATAATAGAATTAATTGTTCTTACAATATTTGATAGAATTCATTTGTAAAACTATCTGAAGATCTTATGAATTTTTTCACAAATTCACCTATGACTTATTCAATTTATTTTTGAAAAATTCTCTATTTTTTATTTTGTTACTCTAGTATTTTAAATTTTTAAGTATTGATAAATTTTATCTAATTATCCACTTGAGGGCATCTAATTGGGCAAAATAATTTCTGGTAATCAGATTAGCTAATTTGATTTTATCAGTTGTCAGTGTGTGTGTTCATTCTTTTTCTGAATTCTACAATATCTCTTTTTGTGTTTATACTTTTTTAATGTGTTATTTTTCTAGTTTTGTTTTTTTAGCTACAAATACAATTCAACAATCTGTTTACAGTCTTTTGTTGATGACAGTCTTAAGCAATATATATTTTAACATTAGAGACTGCTTTGGCTCCATTCCAAGAGTTCTGGTATTTCATCTTAATGTTATCATTTTCTTTGGAGAAATTAGCTGTTTCTACTATTTGTTCTTTGACTCACTTCTTTGTTGTTCAGTTAGTAAGTCATGTCTGACTCTTCATGACGCCATGGACCACCTATCCATGGGGTTTTCTTGACATGAATATTAGAGTGGTTTTCCATTTCCTTTTTCAGTTTTATATAGGAAGAAGTTAAGTAGCTTGCCCAGGATCACACAAACAATAAGAACTTTCTGAAATTGCATTTGAACCATGGTCTTTCTGGTCCAAGTCCATCCAGGCCCAATGTTATTCACCATACCACCTAGCTATCTTATTTTGTAGATGCCTCAGTTCTTTAGGATTAGATGGTTACATTTCTAATTAAGTTTTAATCCTTTCTTCAAAATGCCTTTTGTTGAATATTTAGGGTATACTTGTTAGTAAAGGATGTTATCTAATATTTATGCTTTAAAGCATCTGTTTTTTATATTCAAATACAAAATCAATTTTTATAAAAGTATCATATATACAACTGAGAAATATGCATCTTCCTTCCAATTCCTGGGCAACAATAACCAAAGATCTATTATACTTAACCCTTCCAAAATTTTACTGTGCTCTTTAACTTTCTTCTTGTTTATCTTTTTGTTGAATGTTTCATAACTGAAAGAGGTATGTTTATATTATCAATATTAATTATATTAATTATATTATTATTTAATTATAATATAATTATATTGTTATTAATATTGTTTATATGTCTATCCTTGTTTATCCTACTCTACTTTTTTGAGTTCACTAAAAGCACAATATTGTTTCTGCCCCTTATTTTAAGTGTTTCTTTTACATAACTCATTGTTGGATTCTGCTGTCTTCTATTTTATACATTGATTCATCGCATTCATATTCAATTATGATTAACTGTGTATTTATCTCCATTTTCTTACATTTTACTTTTTCTTCCTTATCTTCCATCTTCCTGTTTATAAAGAAAATTGTAGTATGAAAGGGAGCTCAACACTTACAAGGCCTCTGTTTCTGTTCCACCACTCTTATTCTATTTATGTTACCTAGATCCTTAGCCATAGATATTTATTCTCTATTTCTTTCCCTTTAATTCTCCTTTCATGATTCACTCTCCAAAACTGGAGTTTGTTTGGTTTAAAACTATTGTCTCCTCCCATCCCTCACCCCTGTTTTCTTTCACTCCTCATCATAGCATGGAGATAACCCTGGATTCTTAAAGGTTGTGTGTTAATTATTAAAAATTCTCATAAGTCAATCTCAAGAAATTTTCACCACAGGCCCAATACATATTCAAAACATGAGTACATACATCTGAAGGCTGATCATTAAATAATTAATGTCCTGTACAGGTAATGTGTAATACTTTGAATTTGTTTTGCTTAAGTACACATTTCTAACAGGTTTGTTTTTTTTTTCCCCTTGCTTTCTCAAAGAGGAGGAAGAAAATCAGAGATCAAAGTAAAATAAAATGAATTAAATTTTAAAATAAAAAATTAAACAAAATACAATCAAGAGTGACCTCTCCCAAAAAATTTCTTTGCCCAGGAAACTTATATGACAAATAAAACAGAAGGTACAGATACTGCAGAATTCCATTAAAAAGAAATTTAACTCCCTTTCCTGATAAAGAAATATAACTATACAAGATATCACTTAAAAAAATTTCTAATTAGTTTCTGTTTCAATGCAATGAAATATCCCAAAATCAAAGGCTTATCCTTACATGGCAAATTTCTGGCACTGCTTGAAAACAGCAGTAATATTTGAGGGTGGGGAGCAAAGTTAAAGTATGGCCACATTTTTAAAATCTTCCTGTGAGCCAACATAACTTGTTATAGAAAAGCTCCTCCCCAAAATCTACCATCACAAAATTTTGAAAATAATGAAATATTACATCACATTCAATTAATAATTTTAGTAAAACTGAGACATAAGTACAAGAATGATGCATATCTATAACATTGTGATCAATAACAATGTTTTAAATGCTGACATTCAAAGAATACTGAAAAGGGTGGTAAGTAATTTTCCAGATTAAAAAAAAATTTAGATTGCCTCAGCCTTTCATTTAATTACCAATTTAACAAAAGAAAAAAAAAATCACGTTACTATACTCATAGCAACATAGTTGAAGAGATGGGATCTTGTGATTTGGAGGAGATAACACAATGCAATGAAAAAAGCCTAGAGTGTCAAAAATATTGGCTCTGCTTCTTACTCCCTCGGTGACCTCTGCAGGTCCCTTCAGCTGTCTGAGCCTCAATTTGCTCATCTATAACATGAAGGTTAAGGACCGAATCTTGCCCTCCAAAATCTGTCCTCATTGCACTGTACTATACTTTCTCCTCTTCCTCTTCCTCCTCCTTCTGAATAGGAAGAGATCCTTTTGTCTCTTCTTTATTTACCCAGTGTGTGGCACAAAGACACTAAATAAATACTTGCTTGTTGATTGGTTAGTTGGGCAGCAGCACACCTTGTGCCCCAAGTTCACAGGAGAGGAATAAGAATTCAAAGAGAAAATATAAGTAATGGGTACTTTTTCAAAAAAAAAAAAAAAAATTTCAGGGCAACTCCTGGGGTCAATATCCATTCATCCATATCTACCATCCAAAGTACATTTCACATAGAACACTAATAATCTTATTTCCCATAGAAAATAGTAAAAACAAATATTTTGGTTTAATAGTTAAGCTTTACTAATCTGAAAAAAAATTTTATATTAGCTAATGATGAAACTATGAAATAAGACACCTCTGTCCCCCAGGCCTGAAAACCAGTCAAGCTGCTTCACCTCACTCCAAGACCAGTTCCTCTCTAGCAAATCATATGCCAGACTTGGCTAAAAAAGGGGTGGCTAGCACTCGGATCATCATCTTAAAACTTTTCAACCCCAGATATTCATCCCTGGCCATGACTCCCCGATGTATGTATTCTTATCCAATTAAAATGATTATACACACTACTTACTGCTTTTATATATAAAAAACTTGATATATAATAAGTTCATTTTAGGAGACTTACTTCGAACTGGTTTTAATACTTCAATAACTTATCAAAAGGGAAGATATGAGGGAGTTTACAGAAAACCCAATTTATCCTGCTACTTTGGGATTCTACTACTTAACAGATCATACCAAGTTAATAGGCAGAAAAGCCCACAGGTATAAACTGTTTCAACTAAGTGAAATAACCAAAGACAGCTCTGAAGCTTGAAGCTACTGTTTTTCTAATTGGAAGTAGTTGTCATTTTAGGGAAAAGCTTTATTTTCTTATGTCTACATTTTCAAAGAATAAGTTAATTTCTGCATTTCATACATAATATTATGAATATAACCTTCATAAATATTTCTTAACCTTTCAGGAGTTTCTTATAACTAAGGATTTTTCTTGAAACTTATTGTTTAAAGGAACTTCCTGTTTCACAGTAAGTCGAGTTGTGTTTGATCAACTCTCGTGCTTCCTCAAGGTGTGGTAGTGATCCTCAGTTCTTAAAAGCAAGTTTTAGCTGGCATCAGGAAACTGGAAAGGCTTCAAGAATATGTTAAGACTGTATTAATCTGTTTTCCAAGAAGCAGCAGCTTGGCTAAGTTTCGAAAGTTTTATTTTTCCTAGGTTGGTCTACAAAAAAAAACGTTACCATAGTAAGTCTTAAAAAAATTTTTTTAACTTAATAAAATAACAAACATGACTATATTTCTTTGTACCACCAGTTCTCAACGTAGGAGCTTTGAATTTTTAAAAAATATTTTAAAGAGTATTTCAGTATGGTTGGTTTCCTTTATAATCCTATGTATTATATTTTATGCATTGTAAAACATTATTCTGCAACTATAAATTTTCACCAAACTTCCAAAGGTGTCTATCACACAAAAACTTTAAGTAAGAATCCCTGCCATTTTTTCAACAAATAACTCAATGCAATTCCAATAAACTTGTGATGGAGAGTGCCATCACAACCAGAGAGAGAACTACAGAGACTGAATATGAATCAAATCATAGTATTTTCATCTTTTTCCCCCCTCATGTTTTTTTTTTCTTTTGATCTGATTTTTCTTGAGCAGCATGACAAACATGAAAATCTGTTTAAAGAATTACACGTATTTAATCTATATCAGATTGCTTGCTCTCTTGGAAAGGAGGATAAGGGAGAAAAATTTCAAAAACAAGCTTTTGCAAAGATAAATATTGAAAACTATCTTTGCATGGATTTGGAAAAATAAAATACTACTTAAAAAAAAAAAAAAGAATCCCTGCCATACGTAAAGAATAAAATAGGACTGTATTCAAAACTGTTAATTTTTTTTCTTCTTCTTCTTTTTTTTTTTTTTTTGTTAAATTTAACATGGTAGCACCAACACTATCTTCCTTGTGTTAACAACTTTTGAAGACCTTCTGCCAAGACAGAGGATTTGCTCAGTGGAAATACTGCTCACAAAATGAAAATCATAGAATCTTGAAGGATTGAAACTATTAAAGCATGAATTTGGGCCAACTATGACTGGAAGAAAAATAAAATTCACAGAATTATATATCTCGAGCAGTTATTCACTGAACTAAGGAATTGGGGGGGAGGGGGGAGGAAAGAAAGGATGGACGGAAGCATTTATGCAGCATTTGACAAAGGCTTCACATATAACATCCCATTTTGTCCTCACAACAACCCTGGCAGGTACGTGCTATCATAACCCTCATTTTCCAGACGAGAAAACGAAGATGACAAGAGTCATATTTACAGCTAATTAGTATCTGAGGCTAGTTTTCAGCTGCGGGTCTTGCAGTCTCAAGAACATTCCCTACTCAGGAAGCGCTAAGAGAAGCCCGGCACATTCCAGTAGGAGTGGTTCCCGCAACGCATCAATAAGGGTTTCAAGGAGTTCACCTTCTCCGGGAGAAACCAGCACGTGAGGAGAAGCTGCAAGCAGCAACCGGTGCTGGTAATCTACAATCAATCCCAGGGGGGTCAGTCTTTGAAAGGGACTTCATGAATGCGGGTGACGGGAGTGATCGGTCTCAGAGGGGAAAACTAAAGGCCCAGGAAGTGGAACCTTCTCCAGCCGCCCCGCCCCGCAACGCGTCCCCCACCCCCTTTCTCAGCAGAGCCCCGCCTCGCTCCCCGCGATTTCGACCTCGTCCTCCCCTAAGGAAAGCAACGCCGCCCTCAGGCCGTCTATCGCACGGTCCTCGGCATAAAGCTCCGTTCATTTATCCACTTGAACTAGTCGCTTCCGAGCGGCCTAGCACGCCGCAAGGCACGCAGGAAGCGCTTCATAAATGCTTCATTTGTTCATTCATTCGTCGAACTCAACGCTTTCCTCGCCACCCCCGGCGGTTCCCCGCGGAGTCACCTACCTCCCTTGATCTATCTTCCCTTCCCGTGGAATCCGAGGTCTCGCTCCTGCTTCGCTCCCCGCCGCCTCCCTTCCCCGGGATCAGGAAGGCCGCGCCAAAAGGGCGCTCAGTGTTTTCAAATTCAAATGATGGCGGCTGGTGCGCCGCGCTGAATCAAGGGATGCGCAAAGATAACCCGGAAGTGACGTCACGTAGAGGGCCCCGCCCCACACACCTCCCGGTGAAGCGGAGAAACCTCGTTAGCGCGTGGCCGGGGGACCAATGAGAGGAGAGGGGGAGGGGGTGGGGGAGGAGCACCGCCTCGTTTGGGACGCCGCGATGCCCCGCCCATGGAGGTCCGCTCGGACCGCGCGTGGGTGCCTCGGCGGCCTCTTCCGGCAGGGCCGGGTCTTTTCCCGAGCTTACGGAAACTTTAGGATGCCCAGGCTCGGAGGTTCGGCGCGTCTTTGTCAGCCCCACTGGGGCTTCCCGGGAGGCCTAGCCTGGACACCCCCGCGGGCCTGTGTCATTGTCGGCGAACGTCTGTAACTCTGGCTGCGGTCCTGCCCCTGGCCTTGGCCGTGGCCCTGAATGCGGGAGTCAGTGGGGCCAAATTCAAGACCTTCCTGACCCGCGTGACCTTGGACAAGTCACTTCCTTTCTCTGTAAAACAATTGGAATTGAATTAGGTGTTTTAGAGCATTTATTAAGCGTTTACAGGTGTTGGGGGATGGAAATGCAAGTCAGATAGCCCCCAAAGGGTCTTCATTCTAACGGGGGGAGATGCGCTCCCGTAGCTCCTGAATCTTTGCTTTTCTCCCAGGAATATCCCTGTGTCCATCTTTTATGTATGTGCCACTGTAGTCCCACCTACATGGTATCTGCTACCGTGCAATGCCATAAACATATTACGTGCCCACTGTGTGCCAGTCAGGGTCGCCAGGGGGCGCCGTAGTGCACAGAGCAGGTTCATCTTCCTGAGCCCAGATCTGGTTCGGACACCACCTGTGGGGACCTTGTGTAATGTTAGCTAAGCTTTCTGGAGGTCTCGGGCCCAGCCTTGGTTTCAGCAGAATAATCACCTCGGGGGATTCTCTCTCACAGCTTGTCTCCTTCACCTGGGGCCAGGTTAGCTTTCTGGGGGATTTCCTGGGGGGGCCTTGGTCTCAGTGAGGAAGGCAGAAGGCAGGAGAGCCACCAGGATGGTGGGAAATGGATATATTCGTCTCTTTTCCAGTCCTTGTTGGCCCTTATATGCCTTATTGTAACGACATCATTATAGCACACTGATTATGTTTGAACTCAGAGAACCATTACTCACCATGCTAAGTGCTAAGTATATATGTAAACTAGATAACCATTGTCTCATCAGTTCCTCTTGAGTTAACATCTTGTTTCAAATATACTTCTCCAGAGTTTTGTCTCTCTACAACCTTGGGCAAGTTGCTTTATCCTGTTTGCCTCAGTTTCCCTACTTGTAAAAGGAGCTAGAGAAGGAAATGGTAAACCATTCCAGCATCTCTGCCAAGAAAACCCCAAACGGGATCATGAAAAAAGTGGGACACAACTGAACAATGGCAATAGATGCAGCAATACTGAAGCCATTCTATGGCCAACCCCCTTCAGACCTACCCAGTTGCAGGATGTGCTACCAGATTAATTTCAACATGTTTAGAACCAAGCTTTTTGTAACAATGACCTACATAAAGAACCTAAAGGTTCGAAAAATGCTTGTCTCAAACAGCCCTGTGATAAAATTATAAAAATATAAAAATATAAAATTATAAAAATAATAGGGGAACAGGACATCATGGAGTGAAAACAGCTTGTCCATGGTCACGGCAGGTGTAATCAGATTACAGTGTTTGTTGATTCTGCCTCCTGGAGAGGGATGTTTTATATCTATCCAGCTTTCTCTACTTTTTAACCATGCTCTTCATTTAGGCTCTCATTACTTCTCATTTTGAACTGTTGCAGCAGCTTCCTATTTTGTTTCTCCTGAAATTTTGGTATGGAGACAATCAGAAATGATGGGTAAATTCTCTCTAAAAAAATATTTTCAATTAAGAATTTATTTTCTATCCTTCAACTTCCTCCTCTCCCAATTGAACAATAACAAAAACAAAAAAAAAAAAAGGAAAAAATTTCTTGTTACGAATACACATAGTTAAGTAAAGCAAATTCTTGCATTGGCCAGAATCAAAAATGTGTTTCATTCTGCATGTTAAGTGTATTTCCTCTTAGGAGAGTATCAAGATAGCATGTTTCAATATGAGTGATTAGTATATTATCAGTGTTTATTGTTCTAAGGAATTGTACAGATCTAATAGATCACTGCCTCCTATTCATAATGAAGGGCAATGAGATGATGATATGAAGATAATGTTTCATTTCAACATTTTTTAAGTACAAACTATTCACCTAGAATCGTACTAATCACATACATATACAAATAAAGAGAATAGAAATAGAAGGAATCTAGCCCCAAACTGAAGTATCTCAAAGTTATATAAATGGGAGGTTTTTTGAGTCCCAGAGTGGTACATTGTTTCGACACAAGATGGTGCTGTTTCTAGACTTCCTGAAAATATTTGTGCATGAAAATCAAGGAAGTTTTAGTAAATAGGTTTTGATTTCTGATGGGTCATTTAAAGATTCATTGTCTTCATGAAAAGCAATAAAAAATGCTATTGGCATTTAAATATCAAGCACTTTCCAAATAGCATTTGATCTAATCTTCTCTCCTATATCCAATTATTGCTAAATATTGTTGATTTTATTTCCAGAATATATTATATTTATCTTTTTTCTCTACTTATACAACTACCATTCTAACTGATCACTTCATATCTGGGCTGTTGCAATAACTTCCTAACTGTATACCAATCTGCAGTGTCATCCCTCCTAATCCATCTTTCTCACAGCTACCAAAATGATTTGTAGAAGGGGAAATGCTGAGGGCCCAGTCCTGAATGCATATTCAAAGGACCCACATGGAGAATGGATGAGCCTGTTTCTGCTTACATATAATAGTTTCCCAGGAATCTACCTTGGAGCACATATAAAAATTCTGTGATTGTTTCTGGTCCTCTTATTGCACAGTGAAGAGGGGTGTTTAGATATTCTGCTGAAATGATCTGAGAGTACATATAAAAGATGGCAATGTAAAAACTTTCATACAGACAAGGTATAAAGAAAACTGAGCACTGGAGGATCAATAAGGCAGTATCTTTTCTCCCATGAGAAAGGACTTTTGAGGGTTGGCCCTCCTAGGCAAGTATGGACTCATTAAGCTGGTCTTGTTTAGATATTCTCTTAATTTAGCATAGCGCTGGGTGAATTTCCAAAGATAAGAGAACTAAAGTTCAGTGACAGGATTCCAAACCAGAGTTTGCCAGCAGCTGAATCTGGCATACTAATGCAGCTCAGAGGAATTTCTTGCTTGACCTTGCCCAACAAGGTGTTAACTCAATAGTCTAGACTCCTAGTCCTTCAGAAAGGGAGTGATTCTCCAGAAGCTATTCCATATCCAGAAGTAAACTTTGTGAGGAAGATGTTTTATAGCAGCTTTTTGAACCCATTCTCCAGGGACAGAGATGACGGAGGAGAGATCCAATTTAGGAGGATGTTTTTGTACTTTGGTTCTTGCTAGATCTTTTAAAAAAAAAAAAAAAAAGAAAGAAAGAAAAAAAAAAGTAGCCCCTTTGATCCAATTGTACCACACTACTGATTATCCCAACGAGACTATTTAAAAAAAAAGGGGGGGGGAGGGAAGAAATGATACATATGTGCAAAAATGTAGAAGTTCTTTTTGTGGTGGTAAGGAATTGGAAATTGAGGGAAGACCATTTAATTGGAGGATGGCTGAATAAGTTATGGTATGTAAGTGTAATGGATTATTATTCTATAATCCATGATTGAGCAAGTGAATTTTAAAAAACGACCTGGAAAGACTTACATGAACTGATACTGAGTAAAGTACACAGATCCAGAAGAGCATTGTATACAGTAACAGCAACACTCTGAAATGATCAACTATGATAGACATTTCATCTCAGCAATATGGTGATTCAAAATAATTCTAATAGACTCATGATGGAAAATGTCATTCACATTCAGAGGAAGAACTATGGAGACTGAACGTAATTCAAAACATTTTCACCTTTTTTATTTTCACCTTTGTTATTTTTTTCTTTCTCCGGATTTTTCCCTTTTGTTTAGATTTTTCTTTCACAACATGACTATTATGGAAATGTATTTAAAATGATTGAACATGTATAACCTACATCAAATTGCATGCTGGCTTGGAGGGGGGGGGGGCAGGAAAGAGGAGGGAGAAAAAACAGAACTCAAAATCTTACAAAACTGAATGTTGAAAACTATCTTTACATGTAATTGGGGAAAATACTATTAAGTGAAAAAGTTAAATATCGCGTTATAAAAACTATTTTACGTAAACAAAGTTCTAAACACAGGGTTAATGATATGAGGGAGTTATAAATGAGAACTAGTGATTGATATAGGAAAAAACATACCAGAATGGACACTCAAGGTACAAGCATTAAAAAGCTGCCACATTGCCTATGAAAGGGAGATACAAGCTATTTGGGTGGTTCATTAAATAGAGCCTAGTGTCAGAAAGGTCTGAATTCAACTTCACACACTATGTGGTCCTAGGCAAGTCATTTATCCTCTGTTTGCCTTGATTTCTTCAATTGTAAAATGAGGATAAATTAAGATAAGGGATAGTCTACCTCTCAGATCTGTGGAGAAGGGAGCAATTTGTGGCTAAAGAAAAACTAGAGAACATTATGAAATGCAAAATGGATAATTTTGATTACATTAAATAAAAAAGATTTTGCACAAAAACAATGCAGCCAAAATTAGAAGGGAAGCAGAAACCTGGAGAAAATTATTTTTACAGTTAGTGCTTCTGATAAAGGCCTCATTTCTAAAATATATAGAAAACTGGGGCACCTAGGTGGCTCAATGGATAGAGCACCAGCCCTGAAATCAGAAAGACCAGAGTTCAAATCTGATCTCACTTCCTAGCTGTGTGACCCTGGGCAAATCACTTAACCACGATTGCAAAAAAATAAAATATATAGAAAACTGAGTCAAATTTATAGGAATATATTCCCCAATTGGTAAATAGTCAAAGGATATAGACAGAAATGTTCAGATAAAAAAGTTAAAGCTATCTGTAGTCATGAAAAAATGCTCTAAATCTCTTTTGATTAGAGAAATGTACATTAACACAACTCTGAGGTACCACTTCATGCTTCTCAAATTGATGACAAATGTTGGAAGGGATATGGGACATTAATGCATTGTTAGTGGAGTTATGAAGTGATCTAAAAATTCTGGAGAGCAGTTTGGGGCTATAAAAATATGCATATCCTTTGATGCAGCAGTATCTCTACTAGGTCTTTATCCCAAAGAGATAAAAAAGGGAAAAGGACTTACATATGCAAAAATGTGTTTATAGCAGCCCTTTTATAGTGACAAGGAACTAGAAATAGAGTGTATGCCTATCAGTTGGGGAATAGCTGACTAAGTTATGGTTTATGAATGTAATGAAAATTATTGTTCTATAAGAAAAGCTGAGCAGGCTGATTTCAGAAAAGCCTAGAAAGACTTGCATGAACTGATGGTAAGTGAAGTGAGCAGAACCAAGAGAACATTGTACTCAGTAACAACTGACTTGACTCTTTTCAACAATGGGGTAATTCAATGAACTTGTGATGGAAAGTGCCATCTATATCAACAGACAGAACTATGGAGACTGAATATGGCTCAAACCATAGTATTTTCATCTTTTATTGTGGGTATGTTTGCTTTTTTTTTCTCCTTTGCTCTGATTTTTCTTGCACAGCATGACAAATACAGAAATAGATTCAGAAGAATTGCATATGTTTAACCTATATCAGACTACTTACTGTCTTGGGCAGGGAAGAGAGAGAAAAATTTGGAATATGAGATTTTGCAAAATGTTGAAACCTATCTTTGCATATATTTTGGGGGAAATCCTATTTTGCAAATGTAAAAAAAAAGGGGGGGGGAGGATAATACCACTTACCTCTCCAAGTTGTTTTGTGGCTCAAATGACATATTAGTTATAAAGCACTTAGCACAGTGCCTGACACAGAGTAGATACTAAATGCTGATTTTAATCTATTCCGTGAAACTAATATGGCAGAAACTAGGCGTTGATCCACACTTAACACCATACACCAAGATAAGGTCAAAATGGGTTCATGATCTAGGCATAAAGAATAAAATTATTAATAAATTAGAGGAACACAGGATAGTTTACCTCTCAGACCTGTGGAAGGGGAAGGACTTTATGACCAAAGCAGAACTAGAGATCATTACTGATCACAAAATAGAAAATTTCGATTATACCAAACTGAAAAGTTTTTGTACAAACAAAACTAATGCAGACAAGATTAGAAGGGAAGCAATAAACTGGGAAAATATTTTTACAGTCAAAGGTTCTGATAAAGGCCTCATTTCCAAAATATATAGAGAATTAACTCTAATTTATAAAAAATCAAGCCATTCTCCAATTGAAAAATGGTCAAAGGATATGAACAGACAATTCTCAGATGAAGAAATTGAAACTATTTCTAGTCATATGAAAAGATGCTCCAAGTCATTATTAATCAGAGAAATGCAAATTAAGACAACTCTAAGATACCACTACACACCTGTCAGATTGGCTAAGATGACAGGAAAAAATAATGATGATTGTTGGAGGGGATGCGGGAAAACTGGGACATTGATGCATTGTTGGTGGAGTTGTGAACGAATCCAACCATTTTGGAGAGTAGTTTGGAACTATGCTCAAAAAGTTATCAAACTGTGCATACCCTTTGATCCAGCAGTGTTACTACTGGGATTATATCCCAAAGAGATTATAAAGAAGGGAAAGGGACCTGTATGTGCACGAATGTTTGTGGCAGCCCTTTTTGTAGTGGCTAGAAACTGGAAACTGAATGGATGTCCATCAGTTGGAGAATGGCTGAATAAATTGTGGTATATGAATATTATGGAATATTACTGTTCTGTAAGAAATGACCAACAGGATGATTTCAGAAAGGCCTGGAGAGACTTACACGAACTGATGCTGAGTGAAATGAGCAGGACCAAGAGATCATTATATACTTCAACAACAATACTATATGATGACCAGTTCTGATGGACCTGTCCATCCTCAGCAACGAGATCAACCAAATCATTTCCAATGGAGCAGTAATGAACTGAACCAACTATGCCCAGAGAAAGAACTTTGGGAGATAACTAAAACCATTACATTGAATTCCCAATCCCTATATTTATGCCCACCTGCATTTTTGATTTCCTTCACAAGCTAATTGTACAATATTTCAGAGTCTGATTCTTTATATACAGCAAAATAATGTTTAGGTCATGTATACTTATTGTGTATCTAATTTATATTTTAATGTATTTAACATCTACTGGTCATCCTGCCATCTAGGGGAGGGGGGGGGTAAGAGGTGAAAAATTGGAACAAGAGGTTTGGCAATTGTTAACGCTGTAAAGTTATCCATGCATATAACCTGTAAATAAAAGGCTATTAAATAAAAAAAAATAATCTATTCCATGTAGATAGCCCAACTCAATAGTCTAGACTCCTAGTCCTTCAGAAAGGGAGTGAATTCTCCAGAAGCTATTCATATCTAGAAGTAAACTTTGTGAGGAAAAGGTTTTGTAGCAGCTTTTTGAACCTATTCTCCAGGGACAGAGATGATGGAGGAGAGATTCAATTTAGGAATTCTCTAAGAAATTGATTTGCCATTACAAGTGTGGTTTAAAATAAAGACCATCATAACATATAATGTCTACATTAGTAAACATACATCTGATTTTTTCTAACAGGTCACTTGTGTGCTTTAGAAGCCCCATCTTGCCTGCAGGTTAAAAATATAAGCTTTTCTGTTTGTCTTTTAAAATCCTTCATAAGCCAGCTTCAGCCTACTTTTCCAGTCTTACTGAACATAATTGTATTTTACTCACTCTTTGCTGTAGTCAAACTGGTCTGCTTTCTGTTTTTCCTTACATGACATCTGTCACCACTGTGGTCTTGCTCAGCTTGTCCCTCTTGTCTGACACTCATTCCCTCTTCATCTCTGCCTGTTAGAACTCCCAGCTTCCTTCAAAAGCCATCTCCTACGTTAGGTGATTCCCCCATTTTCTGGTGCCCTCCTCCAGAAATTACTTTGTGTATATATACAAATATATATATATATGTATATTTTTTGCATGAAATTTTCTTTTTATATATTGACCTACCCCATATCCAACTGAATGTAAGCTCCTTAAAAGAAAAGGTCTTCAAAGTATAGACCAATGAACTTGACTTTGATTCCTGTCAAAATTCTGGAAATTTTTTTAATAGGATGGTTTGTTAGCATTTATAAAAGGCCTTATCACTAAGACTTTGCATGGGTAATGCCAGACTAACTTAATTTTCTGTTTGGAAAGTGTTACTAAACTAATCAGGAAGATGTAGGTTTAGATTCTGTCTCTCAGTGTCATGATGGATAAGGTTCAAAATGGTATAATAAAATGCTTTGCACACCTGAAAAAAAATGTAAGTTCCTTGATGTCAGAGACTGTTCTATTTTGATTTTAGTATAGGCTCTTGCATGTAGCAGATACTGAAAAAAAAAATGCTTCTTGAATGAATTTATGAAGCAAGAGCTCCAGACATGGTTTTTTCTTAGCTATTTCACTCTCTTTTGACCAAATCCCTATTCTGAGGCAACATTTTGTCTCTATGCAATGCTCAGTTTTTGCCACCATAATGGAGAAGATTTCCAGGGTTTTTCTTGTCTGACCTTGGGTAATTTACCATCATGGTCCACTATGCAAGACTCTAAGGGGAACACAAAGCATTAGGGAACATGCAGAGAGACAAAGACACCCCCCCAAAAAAACCCTAGTTCTTCTTTCCACATTGCTTTGATACAACAAAATCTTACCTTTTGTCATCTTTTCCTTGGCAGATATCATATATGATGTATAAACAGCATCAAAAAGGCTGATTTCAAACTACATGAGAGAAAGTTTTGCAGTTTTTATTACCAGCATTATCCTCCAGTGTGAGAGTGAGGTTGGTATAATGTTTATCGCTAGTGCTTACAACTACTACCTTGTCATCCTAAGAGTTCAGCTGAGCTGCCTTTCTTGGAGTGCCAACTGTATATGTTGTCTTGGTATAGTCATCAATCATGTTCTTATAAATAAATTATGTCTGTTCTTCAAAAATAGATCTGTTTTCTCTTTGAAATTTTACTTAACACTGATAATTCTTGCTCCTCTTTTTTATACCACCCTGCCAAAAGGAAACTGATTATATTTTAATAGGCATAAAACAATTTTTAGGAGTTATTCTTAAATTATCTAGATGTATAGAGACCACAGACTTGTGAAAGCAAGTAATGAATTAAGTACAAAGCTAGAAGAAAAGAGAAAAAACATGTGGTGTATAAGTAACTCCATTCTAAGAGATTTAAGTAATTTATTCTTGACAAGAAATCTAACAGAAAAAAGAAAGAATGTAGACACAAATACAAGAATTTCATGCAGACATTTTGCTGGTATAGATAACTTACACTAAACAACAAAATGGCTAGTGTCATAGCAAATATCTGATTTCCTTGACAAATAAAGCACAATGGCAGCCAAAGGCAATACTGTTTTAGAATATAAATTCATTTATTAAAACTCTTTAAAATATAGTGATGAATGATTATGAGTAGTCTTGCCTCCAAAACAGAGAAACAATACAGAGTAAGATTAGCTTAAAGCTTCATAAGAGACCCAACTAAGCAAAAGAATATCAAGGGCATTTAAAGATGTGAATAAAAGGAGGGCAGAAAAAAAAAAACACAAGAAAAACACCCCATACCAAAATAAGATCAAAATAATTTCATGATTTAAACATAAAAGGTGATACTATAAGCAAATTAGGAGAGGAAGGGATAGTTTACCTGTCAGATTTTTGGAGAAGGGAGGATTTCATGATCAAAGAAGTAGAGAACATTATGGAATGCAAAATGGTTAATTTTTATTACATTAAATTGAAAAAAAAAATTGCACAAACAAAACCAATGCAGTTAAGATTAGAAGGGATGCAAAAAGCTGGAGAAAAAATTTTACACCCAATGTTTCTGACAAAGGCCTCATTTCTAAAATATATAGGGAACTGAGTCAAATGCATAGGAAAACAAATTTATAAGAATACATTCTCCCAATGATAAATAGTCAAAGAATATAAACAATTTGAGAAATTAAAGCCATCTATAGATAGATAAAAAAAAAAAAAATGCTCTGCATTACTATTGATTAGAGAAATGCAAATTAGAGTAACTCTGAGATACCACCCCATACCTATCATATTGGCTAAGATAACAGGAAAGAGGAGATGTGGGAAAACTGGGACACATGCTCTGTTGGAATTGTAAATTGATCCAGCCATTTTGGGGAGCAGTTGGGGCTATGCCCAAAGGGCTATAAAAGTATGTATACTCTTTAATCCAGCAGTATCATTGCTAGGTCTATATTCCAGGGATCATAAAAGAGGGAGAAAGACCTACATGTACAAAAATGTTTGTGGAAGCTCTTTTTTGTAATGGCAAGCAATTTGAAGTTGAGTAGATGCCCATCAGATGGCTGAATAAGTTATGGTATACAAATGTAATAAATGGTTTTTATATTCTAGAATGATACAATTCTGGGTACCAAATTTCTTTGTGTTCCCTGTAATAATGCAACACCAAGGAATGTAACTATTTAGCAACAAAATAGGTAGGTCAAAAGAGACTAAGATGAGAGTTAGATTAGATAGGAAGTATTTATTTGATCATTATTACAGGCCAAACAGGCAGCTGATTAAAACCATTGAGTCAACCAGGGCTAGAAAGATCAGTAAGACATCAAATAGGTAACTAGTTGAATTCAAGGAGATAATGAAACAGAAGGAAGGGCCTTAGAATCTGTCAGAGGAGGGGAGTGGGTCATGGAGGAATCCAGATATAGTGATATAATCCTTGTATCAGTATCTATCTCATGATATAATGGACCTGGGTTCATTGCAGGGTGCTTATTTAATCTTTTGATGTGACTTCTCTCTAGAAAACTTGAAAATATTTATATCCCAGTCTGTTGAGATCCATTGTCTCCACGGAAGGAATGTTCATTCACAATATCACAGAGAAAGTTTTATTTTGAAAAGACAAAAACAAATTTTAAAAATTCTTAATTCTACTAGTTCAGGACTTTAGGATCATTGGTCCTAAAAATGTGTGCCTTAAAGTTGGAAGTGGCAATGTGATACAGTGACAAGAATAGTTATTGGAATCAAAAGATTTCATATTCTACCTTTGAGGCTTATTGTGTGACCTCAGGCAAGTCACTTAATCTCTTGAACCTGTTTCTTCATCTATTAATATGAGGACGTTGCCAATTGATATATGGTCAAAGAATATGAACAGAGAATTTTCTCAGAAAAAAAAACCCAATAAAACCACACACACACACACACACACACATTTGAAAAATGCTCTAATTCTTCCAACTAAAATTAGAGACATACAAATTAAAGCAACCCTGAAATTCAACCTCATATCTATCAGATTGGCAAACTTTTTTTTTCAATTTTATTTTATTTTTTTTTTAATAGCCTTTTATTTACAGGTTATATGTATGGGTAGCTTTACAGCATTAACAATTGCCAAACCTCTTGTTCCAATTTTTCACCTCTTATCCCCACCCCCTCCCCCAGATGGCAGGAGTCTGACCAGTAGATGTTAAATATATTAAAATATAAATTAGATACATAATAAGTATACATGACCAAACCGTTATTTTGCTATACAAAAAGAATCAGACTGAAATATTGTACAATTAGCTTGTGAAGGAAATCAAAAATGCAGGTGGGCATAAATATAGGGATTGGGAATTCAATGTAATGGTTTTTAGTCATCTCCCAGAGTTCTTTCTCTGGGCGTAGCTAGTTCAGTTCATTACTGCTCCATTGGAAATGATTTGGTTGATCTCACTGGGGGTCAATGAGATCTGAGGATGGCCAGGTCCATCAGAACTGGTCATCATATAGTATTGTTGTTGAAGTATATAATGATCTCCTGGTCCTTCTCATTTCACTCAGCATCAGTTCGTGTAAGTCTCTCCAGGCCTTTCTGAAATCATCCTGTTGGTCATTTCTTACAGAACAATAATATTCCATAATATTCATATACCACAATTTATTCAGCCATTCTCCAACTGATGGGCATCCACTTAGTTTCCAGTTTCTGGACACTACAAAGAGGGCTGCCACAAACATTCGTGCACATAGGTCCCTTTCCATTCTTTATGATCTCTTTGAGATATAAGCCCAGTAGTAACACTGCTGGATCAAAGGGTATGCACAGTTTGATAACTTTTTGAGCATAGTTAGATTGGCAAACTTTTAATGCCAAATGTAACAGAAGCTGAAGGAAAATAAACCTATTAATGCATTGTTGAAGAAGCTATAAATTGATTAACCATTCTGACAAACAATTTGGAATTACACCCCAAAAGTTATTAAACATTCATATCCTTAGGCTTAGCAATATCAATACTGAAATATATCTCAAAAAGATCCAAAAAAAAAAAAAAGGAAAAAGGAGCCACACATACAAAATATTTATTGTAATTCTTTCTATAGTAGCAAAGAATTGGAAACTAAGATGTTGCCCATCAATTGGGAAATAGCTGACCAAGTTATGATATAAGAACATAATAAAATGTTGTTTTGCTGTAAGAAATTCTTGGAATCAGAAGGAACCAAGCTCAAATCCAGCCTCAGACATTTGACATTTTTATTAGCTATGTAATCCTGAGCAAGCCACATAACTCTGCTTTGCAAAAAAAAAAAAAAAAAAGAAAAAGAAAGAATTAAAATGATCATTTAGAGATACCTGGGAAGATTTGTAACAATGGATCTGAAGTAGAGTAATCAGAACCAACAATATGATTTATACAATACAATAATAACAACATTGTAAAAACAACTTATAAAAAAACTTGGATCAACAAAATAACCAAAGACAATATGAGGACTCATGATGACACATATTCCCTACCTCTCAAGAGAAATGATGGACTCATAGTACAAACTGAGACATACTTTTTTTAATGGCACCAATGTAGAAATTTGTTTTTCTTGAGTATATTTTAAATTCTGAAAATAATATTTTTCTATTGAATGATAAGATCAGAAAACTGATTAGAGAAGTTTTAGAAGAAAGCAAGAGGAGAGACACAAAGTGCTTTGTACTTATTTGGCAGTTAGTAAGTGTTGATTGACTTTAATTCCTCCCAATCTGTATTTATTGCATTATAGTTATTGGTTAGGTAATCCAGATACTTCTGTAATTTACTGCCATTTTGGGATTCTCTTTTGTCTTAATTAAAAGACTGAAGCTGTACAGGGGAACACTGAGCAGAGGCCTAATTGATGAGCCCAGCTCCTTATACTTCCCCATATCCACTTCTACTCTTTAACCATAGAAACCTTCCCTTGTAATCAATAGTTAGGCAAAATGAACCCACAAATTGGGTCTGAACATATATATCTACATCTGCTATTAGCTTTCTGATAAGAAGAGGGACATAGCTTCATATTAGTTCACCTCAACTATTATGAGCTCTTTTCATACTTTCAGCTACTCAATAGGATCTCACCATCACTCTAAACTGCTCTCCTATTAGGATTCTAAACTCTGAAGTTCCTATCCTATCAAACTTTTTTCCCACTTTCTACTTTTCCACTTCCCTACCTCTCCTTTACTTGTTCTCCATCTTGCCAAAATTTTGAATCCTTTTTTTCGCCTCCCGATTCTGATAGTCTGGCCATTCCTTTCTATTTTCAGTTTCCTTTTGATTCTACAGTGATACTATTGATTCTATAGTATTGTTTCTAATAAATTAATCTCCTTCACCCTTTACTCACTTTCCATCTTTCCCACTCAACTAATTCTCGATCCTGGGTAAATCTTAATCTACTGTCTTCTCCTCTATTCCCAAATTAAATATACTGATGATGCAGAGGTATGTCTAGTGCAAGTGAATAGGATTTTGTCCCAAGGTTCCAAAGGCATACATCTTTAAGTTATACCACATTCTTATCAGGGCATGCTTCATTCCTTTGTAGATTCCCAGCTATCACCCATTTTGATATGTGCCCCTTTCCTGATGCTCAGTTCCTCTCCCACCCCCACCCCCACAATGCTGAAGGACCAATACTTTCTGGGAAAACAACTGCCTCTTCCTAGAAGGATCATACATCTGTTCTTTCCCAAACTTGCACTTAGACTTGTAAATTGGCTCCCCCACAGGGCAGCTGATATCCCAGAAAACCAGAGTTTCTTGAAGTTCCACACTCATAAAACTATAGTTCACAAGCTCCCATTGCTGTTCTTATTTTTAATTGTCAGAAAGGAGACATAAGTTCAAAGCAAAAGCATTTATTAGAAGCAATATTAAGAGAAGTAGCTACAAAATATTTCCCCCATAACACTGGGGTATACTCTTCGACAAATCCACAAAGGTCCATGGGGCAATGGGAACTAGTGGACTTGACAATAATAATAAATAATACCTATCTCCAAGGAGTATTGTAAGGATGAAATTAGCAAAAATTAGATATATACATGCTACTTATTAAACTTATTTTAAAAAATTATATAAATATCAAAGAATGTAAGTTCTAATCCCTTTAATCAAACACTTTTCCTTATTCTAAACTATAGAACAACTTTCTTGGTCTTATCTTTTTTGGCTAAAAAGCATCATTTTAATGGGACATTAGGGTCCCTAGATCCATATACGTCCATTGACAAGAGAATCATTCTTCTAAGCTTTAAAATTTTAACTTTATTTGGTCTTCTTTATTCAAACTAACGAGGGTCCCAGGGCCATGTAATAGTAATCTCAGTGAAGAGAAATACAGTAGCCACAGGAGTGAAAGGGGGAAAAAAAATGTCTGCCTGATGACTTGAAGAAGGAACAGGGAGATCAATTAGGGGGCTATTTAAATAATTTAATTAAGAGAAGTTAAAAGCCTAAATTATAGTAGTGGTCACATAAATGGAGAGGAAATAACAGATAAAAAACTTTTTATAAAGATAAAATCCCTAAAATGTGTTAGCTCTTTGAGCTCTTTGGATGGGAGAAGTGAAGAAGAGGTAAGAGTCAAAGATAGTTCAAGATTACAAACCTGAACTAATAGGATAACAATAGCGCCCTTGATAAAAATAAGGAAGTTTAAAGGAAGGATTGGATTATATGAAAAGATAATAAATTCTGTTTTCAATATCATATGTTCGACATGCTGATGGGAGAGTCAATCAAAGAATAAGAAATTATCTAGCACTATATATCTGGCTAAATGTTGGGAATATAATGTGGCATTTATAAAGATTTGAGATGTAATTTCTGGGTATTTTAATCATTTTATTAATAATGCCAGTATTTTAATAAATGGATGGTTATTGACCAAAGACAATCATGATGGCTCATGACATATGTCATTTTGGAAGAAGCATGTTCCCCACGATAGCAATCAACTCTGATTGATTAACAATTAAGAAGAGAATGAATGATGCTGCTGAAAATGACATCATGTCATTCTTGGACAATTACACTATCTCTATACCCAGATCATCCTCAGCTTTGGGCAATTTAGACATAAAGTTCTGTCTCTGCCCAATTTGAACAAAAGAGTTTCTCCACCCAAGCTTATTTCAATGGAATTCACCTTAGACTAGATTCTTCCTAAGATTGGGTGGGATCAGATAGAAGAGGTTAATGCAAACTTTAGAGACTAAGGTCTTGAAATGAGGAAAGAAAAAGGGAGAACTCTGAATCTCCCCAAATTATTTGTTATTAATTTCCTCCAACAAATGCAGGCAAAAATAATTTCTGCCCTCAAGGAATTTATTATATACTAATGGGGAAGATAAGATGTAAATAAATCGGTATGTACTATACATAATATATTAAATATTATATATTATGTATATTATGCTGTATTATTATATGTAGTGTATACATATCTTTTTTATTTGCATTGTGTATTTATACAGAATAGAAGCAAAGTAACCTTAGAAGGAAGGCTCAAAGGTCTCCTGCAGAAGGTGGGATTTCATCTGAGACGTGAAAGAAGTTAGGAATGTCAAGATGGAGTGATAAGAATGGAGAATCTTCCACACATGAGGAACATTTAGTACAAAGACACAGAGATGGAGGACAGATGGTCATGTGCAAGGAATAGCAATGTGTGAAGGGAAAGTATAGGGTGCAAGAAGTTAAAAGATAGTAAGATATCAGCTTATTAGGTGTTTTAGATGCCAAATAGGACTTTTATATTTGATTTTATAGGTAATAGGGACTCAGTAGAGCTCTTCGAGCAAGGTGGTAACATGGTCAGACTTATACTTTAGAAAAATCAGCTTGAAATCTAAATGGAGGATGAACTGGATGGGAAGAGAATTGAGGCAAAGGTACCAGTTAGAAGACTCTTGCAGTGATCCAAGGAGAGAGACTAGGGTTATGATTATGTGAGTATAGGTTAGAAAGAGATACTTTAAGATAGAAAAAAGGATAGCTATTTTGGATGAGAGAGTGAAGACTTGAAGAGATAGGAGGAGCTGGGAAGATAAGATAGTAAGTAGGAATGGAAGAGAATTTTGGCAGGCATCTGACTTAATGGTCTACCAGTGATTCTCTAAGTTTATATCAAAATGGTGGGGGATGAAGTATTACCAGAAGGTACCCCATTCCTGGAGCAAGTGCTTAGAGCTTGTGGTCTCTGATATTTAGTATAGGCACACCTCAAAATCAATCTATCCAAAACTAAATTCATCTTCCCCCCAAAAGGTTCCCTACCTCCAACTTTTTTAATTCTGTCATTCTTGTTACTCAGGCTCATTGCCTTGAGTAATCACTTTTGACTCCTCCCTCTCTCTCTTTCACCTACACATGAAATTATTTGCCAAGTCTTTTTGATTATACAATCCAATCTCTTTTCTCTCCACTCCCAATGACACCACCCTACTTCAGGCTTTCCTTACCTCTCACCTAGATTAGCTTAATAACTGGTCTTTAGCTGTTCTTCCAATTTCTTTCACAAGTGACTTTTCTAAGTTGCATGTTTGATCCTGTGATTCCTCCCTCTATTCAGAGCACCTCCATTGCCTAGCAAAAAAAAAAAAAAAAAAAAAAAAAAAAAAAAATATATATATATATATATATATATATATATATATATATATATAAACTCCTGAGTCAGGATCTTCTATGATCTGGCTTCAACATCCTTTCCAACCTTAACTTGTAATTCTTTTTTACATATAATCTGTATTCTAGCCAAACAGATTTATGTGCTTCTCAATTTTCTCTTGTAACATCCTTATTTACATATTTGAATTTTTGTATATAAAAGACCTGGTTATAACTCCTATCCTTCCTATCTCCACTTTTTTCCCTCAAGCTAGGTCCATTGTTGCTGAAATGGATTCCTTATCCCCTTTCCATGTCTCTCCTGAAGTTCCCCTTTTCCTTCGATGCACAATCAAGACAGTGCCAGTCTATGAAATCTTTTCTAACTATGCTCTCCCTCTCCACTGAATGTCATCTCTTCATCCTATATTCATAGCATTTGCCCTCACTTTATCCTTAGACTTTTCACATTGTAAGAATCCCTTTGGTTTCTTCTTTTGATTGACTAGTTCTTCTTCGTATCTTCATTTTTAAGGCTGAAGCCCACCCAAGGCATATCTTTATATTTCTCTAGGCTTTACTCTTAAATCTATATTTTCTTTCCATCTTCCTTACCTCACCTCCAAAAATTACTACCTTTTCTCTCTTCCCCACTCCTTTTCATTTTCCATTTGTGAATTGTTTTCCTCCATTAAAATGTAATGAGGGCAGGTATTTTTTTTTTTGTATTATATTATCTATGCTTAGCTCCTAGTACATATTTAGTGCGATATTTGTTGACTGCTTCCTTCACAATCTTCACAAGTACATCTTGTATTTGGATACATTCTGTTTTCCTATTAAGAGAGATCTCTGCTTGAATCATAACTCTAACCCAGAGCAGGTCCTTCTCTAAGGTCCTGTTCTTCTGACTGCTTAAAGTTCACATTATCTAACTCAAGGAGACATAACATCATTCCCAGACCAGAAATTGAACCTTGGAGGATTTAAGCTCCATTGACTACATGGTCCTAGAATGCTAGCTAGATTTGGAGTCAGAAAGATTCAAGTTCAGATTCTACTTCAGATACTTACTAGTTGTGTGACTTTGGGCAACTCACTTAACTGTTCTGACCCCAGGTTCTGACCTCATATGTAGGAGGTAGGAATTGATAGATGATAAGTGAATTCCCTATCGATTCCAAATCTATGCTCCTCAGAACCTTTTATACCCAGAACTCTTGCCCTGGAGAGTAATGGTTGAATGGTGGTTGACTCAGTCAAAAACAGGTATGTCCACATTATACTTCACACTCTGACACATATAACACACTTTTGCCTTGCCCTCTCCTGTTTTCCAGTTCTGGAAACACAATATTTTTCCAAGGTCACCTTTAACTCTTTGAGGACTCTACTTTTGTATTTCTTTTCCCAGGGCCTACTACAATGCTCTGCAAATAGTAAACCCTGGAGAAATGCTTTTTCATTCATTCATTGTCTTCCTCCCTAATCCCCATTATTTTTCCTCCCCTATTTCTAGGAAGAAGTCAACACCACACTATCCCTGGAAATGACTGACAATACACTTCTGTGTTCTGCTCAAAATCCCTATAATTTAGCAAAACAGAACACCTCTCCCTAGCCACCATTTCCATATGTATTGTCTTCCTCTATTAACATGCAAGGTGGAAAACAGGAACTATATTGCTTTTTCTATTTGTATTCCCTGATCAACTTGTTCTGTCCTCAGAATCAGAAAGCTCAGACTTTTAGCTCCTTCCTTGATACCAGACTGACTATGGGACCTCAGCAAGGCTCTAGATCTCTCAATAGATGATGTTCTAAGACTTAAGATGTAGAGAAGATGCCAACCTGCTTGGTAGAGAAAGTTTCCAGGAGTTCACTAACGGATGAAATCACTATTGCAGTCTTTGTCTTTCTCCCCAATCTCAACACTTAGGACAGTATCAAGGAAATAGTAAGGGCTTAATAAATATTCATGCGTTCAATTGCTATTAAACACTTAAGTTTCTAAGAGTGAACCTGTCTTTTACCACTTTTTAAAAAGCATATCAGCAGTGCTATCTAGTGGCTAGGGAGTTTTCCTTGGAGTCAGGAAGATTGACAGAATCAGTGAATCACAGAATTTGAAAATTAGATGGAACTTTAGGGGTCATCCATAAAGTCCAAGTCATTTAAGAAAGGAAATCACCATTATAACATACTCTACTAGTATTTATCTGAGTTCTAGTCCAATCTCTGACACATACTGGCTATGCAACTCTAACCATCAGGCAACACTCTAAGACTGTAAGTAACAGAATCATAAGTTGCCAATCTGAGATAAAGAAGTGTTTCCATATCAGGAACTTCCACAACAGGAGACAGATAGATATAAATAGATATAGAGATATACAAATATAGATGTATATATGTATGTGTGTGTATGTATATATGTATGCACATATGTGTGGTGTTCTTCTTTTTTATATAATATGATGGTTCTCTCTGGGAACAGGTTTCTTGGGGAGGTTTTTCTGGAGGCAGCCTAAATTTCGGTTCAGATTAATAATCCCTTCAAATGTAGACAGGTGTTAAAGTAGTTCTTTATTGTTTCTTCCAAAATAGCCCAGTTAATTTCAGAGTCCGATTCTTTTTGTATAGCAAAATAACGGTTTGGTCATGTATACTTATTGTGGATCTAATTTATATTTTAATATATTTAACATCTACTGGTCATCCTGCCATCTAGGGGAGGGGGTGGAGGGAAGGAGGGGAAAAATTGGAACAAAAGGTTTTTGGCAATTGTCAATGCTGTAAAGTTACCCATGTATATAACTTGTAAATAAAAAGCTATTATTGAAAAAAAGAAAGAAAAAAAAGAAAAAAAATAGCCCAGTTAGTTTTCTTTGGTTCCGAGAGCTCTTGTTGCTAGCTTCAGCCTCTTTCTGAATCTTGGTTCTGCCCGACTGCAGATTAGCTTCTCAATCTCCCAAACTGAAGTCTCATTCTGTCAATCTTCCGAAGTGACTTCTGGCTCTAGCTTAACTCCGATTCATGGCTTCTTCTGAATTGACTGACGCTCCCCTCTCAATCTTTTCAACTGAACTCTGCTGACTGAGCTCAGCTGTTTTTATGCTCTCTCAAAAGTTGACTCCTCCTCTGAGAGTGGGATTATGGGAGGTGTGAATTTACAAAGTTACAAAGTTAACTTTGTGTATCTCGTACTTGTGAACTCCAATGTGTGAGCTCTAATGTGTAAACTCTTAAAGGTGCAAACCCAAGCACACAAGCATTGCTTCCATCAATTCCACTTAGTACCTTGTTTCAAGTTCTGGCCCATAACATCTCCTTGTAGGATCAGATCAATTATACTAAACCATGCTAAATTAGATAATGATTGTCTCTATCAACTCTAATAACTTAACACTTTGTAAGGATTCCAACATATATGTATGTGTGTAAGTATGTATATGTGTTTATTACTAGCTAGACCTATATGTATATGTATGCATATACATATGTCTTCATGAAATCACAGTCTTGATGGGGGAAAAATGCACAGAATTAACACAATAGCTTGCATATAACTGTAGCATAATAAATGTTGCCTGAATTGACTTGAAGTTTAGTGAACAGGAATAAATATCAAAGTGTGATTGACATAAGCTGGTCAATTTTTTCATAAGTGAAATCTGAAATTTGAGGAAATAAAGGTTTGAGCTTCCAAGACTATTTATTTATTAAGCAAAGCATGGCAATTGCAAAAACAAATCAGGATCATGTCTCCTCAGCTTGGCATTGGACTTTGAAACAGATTTTTGTACATTTAAAGAAAACAGTAAATAAGAAATAAACTAGCATACAAAATTAAATTATCTGCTTTCTAATTTGAGGAAAGATTAGGGACTTTCTGAGTTGAGAAGGGGATGAATGATTTTGAGAATTGGGAGAGTAGAGAATGAATAGTACAATTACCTGAAATCAGAAAAAATGTTCCACTGGCCTGTCCATAAGTGTCTGTATTCAATAAAGGAATAAGGAAAACAGTAAGTGATAGACTACTGAATTGAACTAGATAATTGAACTAGATAAATCAATTGAACTAAATTGAACTAGATAAATCATTCAGGACCAACAAGTCTAAACTTCTGTGATTGTGAATCTGTCTTTAACTTTTTTCCAATTTTTGATGGTAATGCACAACTGAGGCTCACCCAGCAAGAGCCTCAGAGATGGAGTCTGTCAGAAGAACCAAAAGCCTCATTACTTTGTTCTAAAAATATACTCTTTATTATAATAACTTTCCCAGATCACTGAAAACTGTTGCAGATGCAAATGACCACATGTCAGATGATCTAGCATAGAAGTAGGAGAGTAGAAAAGGACATATCAAACTATTCATTCCATTCTCACAATCATTTATTCATTCAATATTTTTGAATGTCTAATGGTTCAAAGCACTATCAGCTTCTTTACTCTCTGGCTTCCTCCTTTTTTCCCCATCATGAAATTCCAAGAAATACATGCAGAATTGTGACTAAATCAACCTTTATCTATATCAACCTACAACATTGACTCAAGTCAGAAAACTGTCACATCCAATTTATAACTTAGTTTGCAAAATGTATGTCTGCAAGATATACAAGAATCCCTTCTAAAATATAATAACATACAGTGATCATTTAGCCTTCATTTGAAGACCACTAACCACTGCAGATAGGTGAACAGGGAACGGTGTTGAATTTAGACCAAATTCAAATTCTGCCTCATATAATTACTAGCGAGGTGATCCTGGCCAAGTCACTTAGTCTTCATCTGTTTCACTTTTGTCATTGCTAAAGCAGAGATAATAGCACCAATTGAGATAACATACATAGAGTGCTTTGCAAATCTTAAAGTGTTATATAAATGTTGCCGCTGTTGCTATCCACTGAAGGCATTTATATATCTCTAACTGCTAAAACAGTTTCATTATATCAAAGCTGAATTTGTCTCTTCACAATTTCCATCAGTGCTCCTAATGCTGTCTTGGAACCAAACAGAACAAATCCATTCTCTGAAAGACAGCTGTTATGTCTCCTTAAGATGTCTCTTTTCCAGGATAAACTTCCTTATCTCCTCTAGCTGATTTTTGTATCTTTGAAATCTTTCACTATCTTCATTGCCTTTTTCTTGATACTTTAGCAGCTTATCACAGTCCTTCCTAAAATGTGGTGCTTAGAAGTGAAATAATAACATAATAATAATGGCAAATAGTATTAATTGTTATATAGCACTTGGATTTGTATCATGTTATACAACATATTATCTCATTTGATTCTCACAACAACCCCAAAATGCAGATACTATTATTATCCCCACTTTATAGATGAAGAAACTGAGACTGAAAGCTTACTTGATTTGTCTGGAATCATATAGCTATTAAGTGTCTGAGGAAGATATGAATTTCTTGACTCCAAGTCTACTATTTTATCCACTGAGCCACCTAGCTGTTTCCAAAAGCAGTTAATGTAGAGCTCTCTTATAGGTATTTTTAGTGATATCCAGCCTCAGATCCTACTCACAACTCCTCTGCTGATACTGGAATTCCATGGTACCACAATCAGAAAATAAAATCAGAACTGAACTTAGTTCTAGTTACTTGAGTTTGGGATTCTGTGCGTGGTGAGGAATACCCATGAAGAGTGGCAGTAGCAGCTGCAGACTATGGATTCCATCCAGCTAGTCTGACATCTGACTTCATGTGGAGATGTCTTCTCATGCTTCTCTGGGATAGCACCTTTGACATCATCAGTTTGCTTAGGACAGGTAATCAAACCTGACTGCTCCCCTGAAAACAGGGCACCTGGCCATCTTACACCAGAAAGACAGTCCTTAGCAAAGGACAGAATCCAAGCCATTCTGGTACCTGAGGAATCATAGATAAAACACTATCACTATCACTGCAGTGAGTACTGCAGGCCAGTACTCACTGGATACAAAATGATGAGCAGGTTAAAGAATTTAAAAGGGCAACGATTCTAGCACCTTGGCAGGGGTAATACACGCATGACCTAACAGAGAGGACATTAATGACATGAAGTTTTGATATGGTTGTTACTCACTGCTTTCCAAAAGATTCCTGAATCCCTTCCATGTGTGTTGTGTTTCCATTTAGGGGACTCTAACTTAATACTGTTTTAATTAGCAAGAATGTATGAAGCATGTAGATGGTACAGCAAGGAAAGCACAGTACTCAGGAAGACCTGAGTTCAGAACCTAGCCTTAGTCACTTCTAACTGTACCTCCATTTCCTGACCTGTAAAATGAGAATAATCATGGCACTTGCCTCACAAGGTTGCTGTAAAGATTAAATAAGGTAACATCTATGGTGCTTAATGTGTAACATAAATGCTAGCTATTATTATTATTTTATTTCAATCTTAAATAATCATTTCCCTCCACATAAAAGGTGAAAAAAAGACATTGCTTTGTGACTGTACACACGAAACGAGCTAGACTGATTCAGGGCCTATATTATGTTAGTTCTCTGGGTTTTAGTGATAAATGTATTATTATTCTGAAAAACCTATGGATCAAAAAAAAAAAAAAAGAGATGCTTTACTCCCTTGATAATCCATACCTCCATATTTCAGTTTAATGTGGCTCAGAGTTTTGTGTTTTAAATGTATATTCCAACTGTACAAGAAGCACGAGAAGCAGGTGAATATATTTTCCCCTAAGATGTTTCTTTTATTTTAATATGTGTTAATATAACAACATATAATAAGTGTTAATATACTTAATGTTATACCAACTTATAATGAGCTAATTTATGTTAATAAATGTAGTATATAATAAATAGTAATGTAAATCATTATATTAACTTTTAAGTTAACATAAATTTTAATTTAACTCAATATGTAAATGTTAATATAACTTCATATATGTTTTAAATAATTGTTTTATTTTAATATATACTTAATAAAAGTGTTCCTTACCTAAGTTTTTAATGGACTGAGATTTGAAGACTAGTATAACAACTTACCATCTATGTGATCTTAGATAAGTCATTCAGTGTCTTTGACCTCAAGTTTTCCTATCTGTAGACTGAAGAAGCTGGATTAAGTGTTCTTTAAGGTCTCTTCCAGCGCTCTGATATGACTTAGTCTAGCTAAACTTCAGAAGTGAAATTTATTAAGGTTGCAAATGTAAGTAGCTGAGAGAAATCTGTTTCTTCTTTGTCTCCCCTTCCTCCCCAGCATCCCCTTTTCCTTTTCACTCCCTCCCCCTCAGCTTTAATCTTATTTATAGGGTTCTGAATTCTAAGGCTCCTGGGTTAGAGGCTATTACTATGGAGAGGAGAAACTCAAGCAGACCCTCTTCCAGAGTTTATCCATGTGGTGACATTTTTTGAACTTGGCTTCCTGGGAGTGTGTGTTAAGGGATTCTGGGAGAGAGAAGTCTGAAGAAGAGGGTTCCTTTATCTGGACTACTCAGGTGGGTAAAGTTGAATGATGTCTCTGTCACAGTCAGGCTTCAGGGGACTGCTGTTGCTAAATTAAGCAATCACATCCATGAGACTCTTAAGAGACTTCTCAGAACTGGGAGCCATGCTCAGTGAAAAAGTACAAACACCACAGTGGGTCACCTCCCTGGGTCCCTATCTCCATTCCAGGTGAGAAAACAACTCCCCAGTAGCTTCTCAACTCATCAGAACTCTGGCACTTCTCTCTACTGGTGAGCCTGATCACTGAGTCATCGATCACCTTGAATCTACAGATCCCAGCTCTAAATGAATTGGAGAGATCCCTATTGAATGGGATGGCACCTTGTGCCCATGACAGAGGCACCTTGTGAAGACCAAGTTAGCACCCTGGATATTTTAGAATCAGCTGGAGTCAGGATAAGCAAAAGTCCTTGGTCTTTATTCTTGGTCTTTAGGGGTAGAAGTGAATTGGATGGAAGCAGGATCTCCATGAACTTCCTTCTCTTCGTCTACTGCCAAAGAGACTCTGGCTTCTCTTACTCCACCCTCTAATCCTTCCCACAATTCTCTGTAAACACCAAAAGCTTGAACCAGCACAGAATAGTGGAAAAGGCCATTTTCCAAGCATATGCTAATAGAGTGTTGTCCAATTGGTAATTAGCCTTAAATGCTTGGTTGTTCAACCTCAGTGCATCAACTCAGAGTTTCAGCTCTTTACAGCACCTGACCATCTTTCAAAGAGAAATCATATTTGTTCTGAAACTATGTACAGAAAATATCAGTAGCAGTCAGCTCAGAGGTAGATTGATGGCCATAGTTTCTCTTTCCCTTCTAGACAGGCACTCTGTTCCCTCTCTAAGATAATCAGAATCAGATGAGACTGAGAATGTCTCAGGACAGAATTTAAATATTAATCTTCACTGCTCATTTCTCTCCTGCTCTGTTTCACTTTGGTTTGTCAGGGGCACAACACCTTTTGGATTCCCCATCATAAAAATAGTGTCAATAGAGAGCAATTTCTCTCTGGTTTTTTTTTCCCTCTGACTTCTGACAAGTCTGAATTGGGTGACAAAAAAAAATGTAAGGTGGGCTTCAGAGATGAGTGAATTGGGAAGAGAAGGGGAGTCATGAGAGGAAAGACTTACTAACAGGGAAACAGAGAGGAGTTAGGTTCTAGTTCTAGTTTGCTACTAGCCAAGTTTGTCATCTTGGATGTATAACTTCCCTTTTCTGTTTCTTGTTTTTTTTCATCTGTAAAATTGGGGTGCTAAACTAGATAAATCACTAAGGTTAATGATTATATTACTTTAAGCTTTGTAGTCTGTTTTTTCAGTTCAAAGAAATTTGAAGAGAAAAATTAGAAAAGAAATAGAGTAGAGAGGGAAGGGAAAGGTAATAGCTACTGGATGGAAGAAGGCACATTGACAACAGCAAGAGACAGATGACTACAAGGTAGGATACCACAAGTAAAGCTTGAAATTTTTTAAAGACTTTAAAAAAAATTTAAAAGCATGACCAGTTTAGGGCCATTTAGTTGGAGCAAATAGCTCAAACAGAAATAATAAATGTTAAAATGATAACCATGAAAACTTTGAAAAAGTTAAATTATATTCTCTTCAAGAAAATAGGGAAGCACATAATGAATTTTGATTTACATCAAAATAATTAAAAATAAAGTAAATTTTGACATTGAAAAAGGTAAGCTTAAAACGCAGAGGAAATCCATTCATTCTCCAATGTTGCTAGACAAATAATGTTATTGCGGTTTCAAATATCATTGTTTTTGGTTTTATTTGAAATCAAATAGACATGTAATTCTATCCTTTAATGAGAAAAAATAAATTATCAATGGAACAAATAAAAAGAAGTAAAATTCAATTAACAAATGAGCTGTTCTCTTCATTATAAAAACCTTCTTAAGAGTAGAGCTTCTTGTGCAGCTAAATGAAATTGTTATTATATCTCATTATATATAGTTAAAATACATTTACGTATAAAATATCTTTCATTTTTGTTTTTTTTAAAGATATTTTAAGTGAACTTCCATTAAATTTCACTTGAATTCCTCTTGATTTGGAATTGCCTGGTGAGCTTAGGGGCTACTCCAGGAAAAAGCCCTGGCAGGTTCTACCAAGCCAAAAAGTCAGGAACAGATTCTGCATCCTCAGAGGTGGGGCAAAATGTATTCATCCTTGGATACCTTGTGACAAGGTTACTAAATTACTGGAAGTAAACCCTAGATTTTGCCCATATAACAAAGATTGTCTTTATGTCCTTTTCATTTCTATAAAAACTTTACATGTAAAATCTTAATCCCTCTACCTTAGACCCTTACCCTTCATAAATGAATGACCTTGCTTTCTGCTTTATTAAGATGATGGATGCCATATAATTCTTGACTTCCTTCATCTCTCATTTTCCACTTCAAAACTTTTCTATGATTTTACTCACTCTCTTCTCCTTCCCTCTAGGATAATGCCTTCATCATGCCTCTGATCTCATTCTTTCTCTTTTCCAGTTTCTTGCTTCATTAATAATTCCTTCTCTGTGAGAACTGTGGGTACTGAGTATGGATCACAATATTGTATTTTACCTTTTTTTGTTATTTACTTTTTGTTTGCTTTCTCATTTTTTTCCCTTTTTGATGTTATGTTTCTTGGGCAGCATGATAATTGTGGAAATATGTATAGAAGAATTGCACATGCTTAACACATATTAGATTACTTGCTGTCTAAAAGAGGGAATAGAAGAAGGAAGGGAGAAAAAATTTAGAATATAAGGTTTTGAAAGGGTAAATGTTGAAAACTATCTATGCATGTATTTTTTAAATAAAAAGCTAAAAAAAAATTCCTTCTCTGTCTCTGTCTCTTTGGTATTCAGTTCCTTCCTCATTACCAGCTTCTTTTCCTCTGTCTATTATGTTGCTCAGGTAAACATTAATCCTAACAAAACAAAACAAAACTCGGTCAATAATCAAAATCCAACACCTCCTTTCCTTGATCTTGGGGTCTCCTCAAGCTATCATCTGTCTCTTTCCCCTTTACTGCCAAACTTCTAAAAAGAGTAGTTTTCTATTGTTGCTTTCACTTTCTCATTCATTCTTCAGCCCAGGTAACTAGATGTCAGCCTCCACAGCACTGCCTTATCTTTTCTTTGCAACTTTTTCAAGGCACTCTCAATTATCTAATTCAATGACATTTTGTAGATAGAGTAACTGAGACAGATAGAAATTAAATGACTTGCCACTCTTGTCTTGTCCCTGTTGTTATTCAGTTATGCTATACTCTTTGTGATCCCATTCGGGGTTTTCTCAGCACTGGAGTAGTTTGTCATTTCTTTTTCCAGTTCATTTTATAGTTGAGGGAACTGAGGCAAACAGGGTTAAGTGACTTATCCAGGGTCATATAGCTTGTAAGAGGCCACATTTGAACTCTGGTGTCTACCTGCATCTAGTCCAAAACTGCACCATCTAGTTGCTTCCAATAGCAATCCTTTTTCAGTGATTCAGTGGAGCTGCAATTTCCAGTGATGCATACTGCAACCGTTCCATGCATTCTTAAGTTTATCTTGTCCATAGTCTCCCATGAATCCTATACTGTTCAATCTGCTGGTGGTCTTGCCCATTAGAACCTTTGACATTCCATGGATAAAAATATGGTGTTTTATATATATATATATATATATATATATATATGTATTTTAATTTATTTAATAGATTTTTATTTACAAGATATATGCATGGGTAACTTTACAGCATCAACAATTGCTAATTGTACAATATTTCAGAGTCTGGTTCTTTTTGTACAGCAAAATAACGTTTTGGTCATGTATACTTATTGTGTATCTAATTTATATTTTAATGTATTTAACATCTACTGGTCATCTTGCCATCTAGGGGAGGGGTGGGGGGGTAAGAGGTGAAAAATTGGAACAAGAGGTTTGGCAATTGTTAATGCTGTAAAGTTACCCATGCATATATCCTGTAAATAAAAGGCTATTAAATTAAAAAAAAAAAAAGAGTTTGGTAGGACTCCTTCAGTCCCTATTTTTTCAAATAGTTTATATAGCATTGGGGTTAATTGTTCTTTAAATTTTGGAAATTCAATTAAATCCATCTGGTTTGGGGTTTTTCAGGAGTTGGTTAATAGCTTTTCTATTTTTTTCTAAAATGGGACTGTTTAGGATATTTCCTTTTCCTCTTTAATTGGGAAGCTATATTTTTAAGGTATTCTTCCATTTCATTTAAGCTGTCAAATTTATTCCCATAAAGTTGGGCAAATAACCAATTATTGCTCTTTTCCTCTTCTTGGTGGGGGTTCTCCTTTTTCATTTTTTAAGACTAACAATTTGATTTTCCTTTTTTTTTTTAACAGATTTACTAAGGGTTTGTCTATTTTGTTGGTTTTTTTCTTAGAACCAACTCTTAATTTATTAATTAATTCAATAGTTTTTTTATTTCAATTTTTTTTCTCCTTATATTTTTTAAATTTCAAGTTTAGTGTTTGACTGGGGGTTTTTAATTTGTTCCTTTTCTAGATTTTGTTGAACCAATTTGTTATTTCTTTCTTCTTTTATGCAAGTAAGCCTCTAGGAATTGGAATTTCTCCTTTTCGCTTGTGCATCCAAATTTTAATGATGTCTATTATTGTGTTTTCTTGGGTGGTTAAATTATGTTATGTTTGCTGTTTCACCCAATCATTCTTTAGTAAGTTTTTGTTTCCAATTCTTTTTGGCTACTTTCCCCTGGCTTTTTGTTGGGTGTAATTTTATTGCATCATGGTCTAAAAGGATGATTCACTATTTCTGTTTACCATTTGGTTTGGGTTTTTTGTCCAATATGGTCTATTTTTGTATAGGTTCCATGAACTGCTGAAAAAAGGTTCTTTTCTGTTCCATTTCTTTTCTCAGGGTCTACATTTAACTTTCTAGTTTCTATTTACCTCTTTGACTTCTTTTTATTTATTTTGGGTTTGATTTTTCATTCTGGGTAAGGTTGGATCTCCTATTATGGTTTTGTTCTATTTTTCTTGGTTTCAATTTTTTTGGAATTTAGATTACCAAAGGTGATTATGTTTTATTGATTTGCTATTATTTTGCCCTTTGAAGATATAGTGCCCTTCCTTATTTTTTATTGATAATTTTGTTTTTGGATTTAGATCAATGGTCCCTGCGCTTCACCTGGTTTAGTGATTCTGTTCAACCTTTTCCTTTATTGTAGTATCCCCTCTTCAGGTGTTTCCTGTAAAAAATTTGTGGATTCTGGTTTTTAATCCATTCTTAACCACTTCCTTTTATGGGGTTACCCCGTTCACATTTATGGTTAAATTCCAATTTGTATTATTGATCTTGTTAACCCTTTTAGTTTCTCCTTCTTTCCCTTCCCCCTTCCCTTTAAATTGTGAGACCCCTTGCTTCTCACAGCCCTCCTTTTTTTCCTCCCCACCTTGGGGTTCCTCCCCTATTTCTCCTTTCCCTCAAGTTTCTGTTTCCTTCTGCAGCCCTTTTTTTTTTCACTTTTCCTTCTCACTTTTCTGGATGGGAGGTTTCCCCAATATTGAAATGTCAAAATTTTTTGTCAATTTTATGGCAGTAAAATCCACTATTTCCCCTCCATTCTTTCTCCGATATAATGGTTTCCTTTGCCTCTTTGGAGATATGTACCCCCACTTTATTTTTCATCAATGTCCTTTAATTTAATTTCTAGAACAAGGTATTGTATTTTTTAACATCTTTGCAGAAATATAGTTCCCAAGATTTTTTTTACATTTTAGGTTTTTCTTGAGTTCTATATTTGCAGATCAAACTTTTGTTAAGTTCCATTTTTTTCAAAAAATGGGTGAAACATTATTTGTTGAATGACCATCTTCTTCCCTGGAAAAGGATGCACATTCTGGCTGGGTGTTATTTTTGGTTGCATACCAAGTTCCTTGTTTGGAAAATCATTTCAGGCCCTTCTTTTTAATTGGATGCTGCTAGATCTTGGGTGATCCTTATTGTAGCTCCTCTATATTTGAATTGGGTTTTCAGCTGCTTGGAGTATTTTTCCTTTGTTTGAGGATTCTGGATTTGGCCCATATTTCTTGGTGTTTTGATTTTTGGATCCTTTCGTGGGTGATTAACCTTTCAATGTCTATTTACCCTCTGTTTCTGGCTTTTCTTTTTTCTTTATAATTTTGGAAAATAGTGTCCAGGCTCTTTTTTTCATCGTATTTTTTCTGGGGGTCAATAATTTGATTGTTCTCCTAGACCTGTTTTTCAGGTTTTGTTTTGAAGGTTTTCCATTTTTCTCCATTGTTTGGTTTTGGTTTTGCTTGTGATTCTTCTTGTCTCCTAGAGTCATTAAATTTGTTCTATTCTAATTTTCAATGGTTTTTCTTTCTCACTTTTAAATATCTTTTCTAATTGTCCAATTTTTTATGGGTTTTTTCCATTTCCCATTTTATTCTTTTTTGAGAGCTATTTTCTGTTTCCACCTAACCTATTTTTCAAGGATTTGTTTTCTTTATCCATTCTGTCTTTAAATGAGTGGAATGACTTCTCCAGTCTCTGTTGCCAATCCTAACTTTCCTTTTCCCATTTTTCTTCTAGCTTTCTTGTGAGAGCCTTTTTAATTTCTTCTATGAGATTCATCTGTGCTGAGGAACAGATGATCTCCTGTGGGGATTCACCTGAAGATAATCTGTTTTTAGTCTCCTCAGGGTTTGGAGTCTGTTCTCTGTCTGTATAAAAGCTGTCAATCATTAAAGTCCTTTTTAACTTTTTGCTCATTTTGTCAGAGAAGAAACAGAGACAAACTAGCAAAGAAAAAAAAGGAAAAAAACCCCAAATGGAATCTGCTTTTTTGGGGGAGGGGCTGGGTGGTGTTACCGAGCTTCCTCTACAGACTGCAGGGGCAGCAGCGAGGCACTAGCAGGACTGTGCTGCGCCTGCGCTCTGAGACTCTGAGAGCGTGCTGAGACGCTGTGGGGAAGGGGTGGCTGGTCTCAAGGAACTCCAGCTGTTTGGGCTTGTATTCTTCACCCCCGGTGTTTTTAGCTTCTCTGCTGGGTTACTGACTCGCTGCCAGGGCAAATTATCCAAGCCTGTAGCAAAGCTCTCCCCGCAGAGACGGCTGAGATCACACCCCAACCCCCTCTGGTCTGCTCGGCTGTGAGGTGCCTGCCGAGCTCTTGCTGCCGCTGTCTGCCCTCAGCCTGTGCCCGATCTAAAACCGTCTGCCCTCAAGCAAAAACAGACCTTTCCTGGCAAATCTCAGGGATGTCTTCTCTTGGTGACTGTGGGTTTTTTTTTTTTTTTTCAGTCAGGCATTAATTCAGAGGCTTGTAATGAGATGGATTCTGAGAGAAAATGCGGAGCTTACACAGCTGTGTGCCTCCTCGCTGCCATCTTGGCCGGAATTCCCCACAAGACTCGGGATAAAATTCTTTTTGCTTTATCGAGCCCAGAGGAATATAGATATAGACATCCATCCCCCATGACACATTTAGAAATTAATTGGGTGGAGTGAATACTATGTAGAAAATCTCCTGATCCCTCTTGATTGCCTGGAACTCTTCAAAGGTTTCTTGTAAAGTGAATACTGTGTAGAATAAGAACTAAAAAAATGAAGCAGAGTCTGCTGAAGGCAGATAATGAATGAAGTTGATTATCTAGGACATTTGGACTATTTTTTGTCTTCCTTCACTGATACAGTTTAAAGTGCCATAGCACAAATGTGGAGTGATTATTCTTTTTACTTTCTGTGTAGTAAGGTAAAGTGGAGAAAGAAGGAGAAAGAAAACCAGTTTATTCTTTCCAAGCTACTAGGTAAAAAAGGACTATTTTCTACACTTTGAGACAACTAGGTGGAGCAAGGAATAAAGCGTCAAGACTGGAGTCAGGAACAAATGAGTTCAAATTTGACCTCAAACTCCTACTGGCTGTGTGACCCTGTGGGAGTCACTTAACCCTGTTTGTCCTAGTTTCCTTGTCTGCAAAATGAGCTGGAGAAGGAAATAGCAAACCACTCTAGTATCTAGAAAACCCCAAATGCAGGCCAAAAATATGGACATAATATTTATATACACATTTACAATAGTAATTATTTTTACATATGTATATAAGTATAATATATGTATATATATGTGTGTGTATCTGCAAATATACATAATCTCATTTGTTCTTCATTATACTGTAATATGTACGTATACGATTTATAAAATATACAATATATAAAAATATCCACACACATTTATAAAGAATTCTCCAAACCAAAAAGCACTATAATTTACACATAAGAGATGGCATTTATCAAAATTCTTAATATTATTACAGAGAGTGGAATTTACTTCTAGGGGACAAGTTAGCATTTACATAGTTATGTAAGTTCTGCAAAGTGTTATCCATATATTATCTCATCTAATCTTCACAACAATTCTGTGAAATCAAGCTATTTTTATTCCCATTTTTCAGGTGAGGAAATCGCAGCTAAGCCAAGCTCTGTAGCTTGGTTGGATGACTTAGCTTAAGAGACTCAGTGTCTGGGGTGGGATTTAAATTCAAGCTTTCTTGATTTCAATTTTTTTTATTTCATTTATTTTAAATATACCAAAACAATAAATGCACATTTTTTAATCTGGGTCTTGGTGATTCTTGAAAATCAGCAAATAATTTCTAAAAAGTTGTTACTACAAGTCAAAGTGAAATGCCCCACCCTCAGGTAAAAATTAATTAGAGCCAGATGAAGTATTTCTGGAAATGACCACCACAAAAAATCCAAAAGAATCCATGTATAAGAGAAATAAACTCATAGCTTTATTTTTGATTTAGACTGTAAATGGACATTGTTTTCTAATATGTTCCTTTTACATGCCAGACCAGTTGTTTTGAAATAACATTTTCTTCTTTGAATGTTTAGGTATTGATATCTATGATATAAATGTGTTTATTTGTTTAAGGTCTTCTACTAATCACTCACTGCAAACATTTGTGAATTGTATGAATTACTGATGCCTAGTACTTTGGCTAGAACACACTGTGCTAGCTGATGAATGATCCTTTTTTTCTCTCCCATTTTTAAGCAGACTAATTTATATTGCTTTTCTTATTGTGAGATCTTTATGGATATAGATCCATAGGTTAAGAATTACCTGTTACCCTAGAAATCTCTAGTATCAATCCCAAGTGGTTAATTTCTTTTGGGAGCTCCACATTTGTTCTGGGCTTGCCTGATCCAGTTTTCTTTTGCCTTTTTGAAATGGGTCTTTTTGTCATAGTGAGGGACAAGTTCAGACTTTCAGCTGAAACTCCCATTGTATTGCAAAGCTACTTTGAGATAGATATACTTGGTGCCCTATGTTGTTTCAGGAGAGGTTTTGGGTGCTGACTATATGTGATTTGACAGTTAGACATGTTTTGTCTGGACCTCCAGTTGAATTTTCTATATCCTCCAGAGATTCATAGAGAAATCTTGATTGTTTCCATAGTGTAGCAGGAGCCAAGTGGCATTTTATGTGATTAAATTAGGTAAGTGAATTTCAGGTCTAGTATCCAGAGCATGAAAGGGCCTGTTAGTAGAAAAGGAGAGGAAAACTATCCTAGACCTTCACCTGGACACAGTGCCAATTTCCTATGGTATTTAGTACACAACTAAGCGCAGAGAAGAGAAGCTTTTTCAGTGGGCAAGAGAAATAGAATTTCCCAACTTCCCCTGGTGCCAGTGGCTCATTAGCACACTGCTATGTAAATACCAATCCAAATTGGTTTGGTTTCTCACCTGAAAGGTGAGACGATGCCTTCTAGTTTATCCTAAATCCTAAATCCCTATTGTATCCTAGGAACTTTGTATTAACAGAGAATTTCTTCTGTGATAGGGAGCTTGGTTTTTTAGTTTTATTTTGTTTTTACTTTTTCTTTTCTTTTTGTCTTTGGGTCAGGGAAGATCTTTGCAGTATCAAGAAAGGCATTTCTTAAGCACTGGAAAAGTAGTTTAACCTCTGATTTGTAAAATCTGCATAATTTTGTGTTTGGAAGCAAATTGTGATTTTTGCTTGGAGGCTTGAGACCAATATGAATAAGATTTGTGCCAGTGAAATTTTCTGAGACTCTTCTAGGAGAAGGATTTCAAAAAATGCCTCCTTGGGACTCCAGAGAACTGTTTTGTATTAAGGAGATGAAAAATCAGACTTTGTGAGAACAGCAACATTTTTAAATGGATGGAAGGATGGGGAGGTATGTAGTATATTAGGGAGCATGAACAGATGTTCCTGACTGGTCTCTGACCATACGTAGCTCAGACACAGGCATTTTTATCTGCTTGTGAGCCTGTTTCTGGCCACTAGTGCTCCGACTATGTAAAGACAAAAAATATCTTCTAATTGGCTGGGTGAACTAATGACTCAGGAGTTGTTCAGCCAGAACCAAATATGCATACAAAAGGGGTTATCTGTCCATCTCTTATTCTCTTTCCTTGATGACTTTGAGTGATGAGCAATACTTTGAGCTGTCTGATGGAGAAGAGGCAGTTGGAAAAATTCCCCTATCTGATTACCATATGTCCAGAAATATACCTTTGTTGTTTGTTTTTGTTTTTCCCCCATGCTTAATCCTTCCTGAGGGGAAGTGAAGTGGCAAAATGGGTAGAGCACTGAGTTTAGAATGGAGAAAACTCATCTTGCTGAGTTCGAATCTGGCATCAGACATTTACTAGCTGTGTGACTTAGTTATTTAATCCTCTTTGCCTTAGTTTCCTCATCTGTAAAATAAACTGGAAAAGGAAATAGTGAACAACTACTCCAGATCTTTGTCAAGAAAACCCCAAATGGGACTGTGAAATAGACACCACCAAACAACCCCACTGCATAATAGTGTTATTTTGTTAAACATTTCCCAATTACCCTTTAATCTGGTTTTTGTCACTATTGGGAGATTTGTAGGCCATATTCAACTGAAAACCATGTCCTAAGAGAAGCAAACCATCCGAGATACCTGTCCAAGGAGACTCAGTACCCTGTGAGAAGTAGCCCCATTTTTGTCTCTGCTAAGGCTTACTCTTCTTTCCAGCTTCAAACATAGATGTGATTTTCTGAACTGTTAAGAGGTTTAAGCAGGAGGCAACCTTCTTTCCACCTGGCCACAAGAAGTGACTAATGTACTACCAAATAGATGCCTGCGAGAGCTGCCTCCCTTTTCTGTCTTCATTTCTTTGATAGAGGTTCTGATGGGAACTTAAACCACATGGAGACCATTCTAAGGATGATAATATCACCCATAAGCAAGGAAGCAGCTGTGGTGTCTTCTGGAGCCACAATGTTTGTAAGGAGAGGTAGATACCTACTTCAGAAGGCTCTATCCTTATAACTGCTATTTATGGTTTTAAAGATTTAATTGGGGCACTGAGAGTGATTTGTCCTGTCACATAGTCATTATACATCAAAGGTAGGCCTTACTAAATTGGAAGTCAGCTCTCTCTCCACCTTTTGAAATCTTATATACCTTTCTAGCCCCAACTCAAATGCCATTTCCTTCATAAAGGTTTCATGAAAACTTGCTTCAATCCTTCAACCTTTACTTAGAAATGGAATTTCCTTCTTCTGATTTTGTGTAAAACTGTTTACAATGTGTTTTGTATAGTAGCCCTTATTTATGTACCTCATTCTCCATGAAATCTTTGAGGTCAGGGAGTTAAATATTATGTTATACTGTAACAAAGCACTTTGAAAATAGAAGGCACTTATTAAACGGTTGGTTGAATTTGAATGTAAAAATACAGCTTTTACTTTAGTATTGTTTCTCTTTGCACCTTTAGAATTTTATTATGTATATATAATAGCTTTTTATTTTTTCCAAATACAAGCAGAGGTAGTTTTCAACATTCAGTTTTGCAAAACTTTGTGTTCCAATTTTTTCTTCCTCTTTCCCTCCCACCTCCTAGACAGGATACAATCCAAAGTAGGTTAAACAAGTACAATTCTTCTAAACATATTTCCGTATTTGTCATACAGCACAAGAAAGCTGAAAAAATACAAGAAAGAAAGAAAGAAACAAACAACAATAACAACAAAAAAAGGTGAAAATACTATGCTTTGATCCACATTTAGTCTTCAACGTTCTGTTTGGATGGAATTGCCCTGAATAATCTCATTGTTGAAAAAAACCAAATCCATCACAATTAATCATCACATAATCTTGTTATAACTGTGTATATAATGTTCTCTGGGTTCTATTCACTTCACTTAGCCTTAGTTCATAGAAGTCTTTCCAGGTTTTTCTGAAACAGAAAAAGTTATGTTATTCCTGAAGGCACCTCTTTCCTCTTGAGTTTCCTTCCCTTATAGAAGTTTGCAACATTGGCTTTCATTGTAGAATCATAGAGGCAGAGTTAGAAAAAAAAATCTCAGATTCCATCTAATCAACATTTTCATTTTACAGCAAAAACTGAGTTCCAGAAAAGTTAAGTGTGCTCCAGGTCATGCAGCTTAGTGAATGGAGCAACTGGAGTCAGGAAGACTTGAGTTCAAATTCAGTTTCAAACACTTACCAGTAGTGTAATCAGGAGCAAGTCACTTAAACTTAATGTCTCTGTATCCTCATCTGGAAAATGAGGATAATAATAGTACCTACCTTCCAAGATTGTTGTAAGGATCAAATAATATTTATAAAAGTGCTTTATAAATCTTAAATGCTAAAAGTTATCAAAGTGGTAATAAAGTTATACATATCAGATATATTGGGTATAAAGAATATGATTCTACTATTTTTGTTTTTATTGATATTGATTTCCATTAAGGAAAAATCAAATGGATAAAGAATGAATATTTTTCAAGTTATGACAGATGTCTGGATGATATAAATTATCCGTAGTAGCCTATTGAATTATACACACACACACCCCCCACACACACATATGTGAAAATATTTGTTAAAGACTGTTAGATATATTGTGCTCCTTTTTTGTGCCATAGTTCATGTATATATCTACATATACATTTGTGAATATACTTAGGAATATACATATAAATTATAGATAGTACAGTGAATAGCATTGGGCCTGAAGTCAAGAGGACTTGAATTAAATCTAATCTCAGACACTCACTAGCAAGTCACTTCACCTCAGTTTGCTTGTTTCCTCATCTGTAAATCAGGGATAATAATAGCACTTACTTCTCAGTCTTATTGTGAAGACCGAATAAGAAAATATTTATGAAGTGTTTAGCTCAGTGTCTGGCAGACTATTGTGTGGCACTATTTAAATATTAGCTATGATATACACATGTGTGTATACATATATACTTATGCATATATCTGTGTGTATACACACACACACACACACACACACACACCCTTAGTCAAACAAATGGTTAGTGTGAGATGAGGGTTAGATCTGGGATTATAGGAGGAAAGGAAATTGTTCAGTAGTTTCAATGATCTGAATCTACTTTTTGCTACAAAAGCTCATCTTTTTAATGCTAATATTTTCCTGGTTCACCAAAGGTGCATATATGTGGTGGAACTTCAATACAATCTCTTAATTTTACAGATAATTAAATGAAATTTTATGGAGACTATAATTTATCTACAGTCATAGTAATGAAAGAACTGGAATTTGAATATTCTTTCTACTTTACCACACTACTGATACTGTCTCATTATGGTACATGTATACATACATATTATTATTATATATATATCATATATATTATTTATACACACATACATATATACATGTATACATACATGTATATATGTATGTATGTATAAATAATATATATAGAGATAGATGATAGCCACACATTGTATTAAGGAATAATAGCTAATAGTAACACATTTATATAGCACTACGTGCCAGATACTATGCTAAGTAGTTTCTAATTATTATTTCATTTGACCTTCACAACAATCCTTACAGATGAAGAAACTGAGGCAAACAGAGGTGAAATGATTTGTTTTTCAAATCACACAACTAGTGTCTGAATTTGAATTTGAATTCTGATCTTCCAAACTTCAGGGTGCCACCTAGTTGCAGATAAGTACCATATAAAAGTAAAGACATTCCTGCCCTCAAGAAGTTTCTATTCTAATATGGACAAACAACAATTATAAGAGAGTGGTGATCAGGGAAGGAGTATTTTCTGTTCAGAAAGCCATAAGAACTGTGAATGCAATCCTCCGGACAGTGATTTGATACATCCTTTCCATGTGTAACAATGGCAATATTGATTTAGTTATAATTTCAGAATTAGTAATTATGGAAAATGGGAGGTAGAAGGGGAAGAAGAATCAAGAAGTTAGCAATGCAGCTTTCAGGAAGATAGTTGGAAAGTAAAGTAAAGCATGATCTTGTTGCTGTTGTGAGCCACAAAGATCCAGGATCCCAATCCTTCCAGCAGAAAGATTGCATCCTCAATGGCATGGTCTGAGAGACAAGGGACAGGTGTTAATCTCCAGATTTTTTTCCTCTTGTATCAGAGGAGTTTGCTCTTCTTTAGACTGGGAGATCCCATTTGGTTTGTAAACTCTCTTTCCTTAGCAGACCACACTCCTATCATTCCCCAGTACTTCTGAGAAGGGTCCAGATATTCCTACTTCTGGATAAACTACATAGCTTTATCCTTGAATGTTATTAATTCTTGGCAGACTAGGTCTGCGGTCAAAAGTATCCCCTTCCCTTGGAGAAGGAGAGAATTCTCAAAGTAGAACCTACAAAAAAATCCAAATGCTATACTTTTCAGTTTTACAAACTGTCCAGGAATCCATCTGACCATCTGTCTGTAGTACCTTATTCCTTTCTGCTCATTTCACTTTCTACTTCCTTAGAACAAAAACTGCTCTATAGACAATCTTTTTCCCTTTTAAAGGTAAATTCCTTAAAGGGCTAGACCTATATCTTTTTTTAAAACATTTTATCCTCAATACTTACTACAATACTTGACTATTCTTAACATACATTCATTCATTCATGGAAGACTTAATATCAACAAGATCCTTAATCAATCAAAATATTCATCCATTTCAGGATTATTAAACTATTGTGTGCCCTATCCATTGACAGGCTGTGTTAATAATGTGACTTAGAGAACTAGGTACTTCCCTGAGAGACAGGACAAATCTTGTGAGAGGTCAAGATAGGCAAACATGCTCATATCTAAGAGTTAGGCAAGTTGGGGGTTGGGAAGAACTGGGAAGTCTGATGGAATTGGAACAAGAACAGGTGAAAGGTTCAGACTGGATGATGGAAGGAGCAGATGTGGCATGGCCATTGAATCAAAGTTAAAATGAGAGAAACTGAAAGGGTATTGAGGCAAGGGTTGGTTTGGAGATAATAATTAGAACCTTTTCCAAGAGGGCAAGTTATAGAAACAGAAGCTTTCAATTTATGGGTATTTTTAATATGCAATTTAGACTATCTAAATGGCTCTGCCCTAGGGGTTCAGATTAGGAAGAGAAATGACAACTGATCTCTTAAGAAGTGACAATTGAAGTGACATTCTGTCTGTTAGATTTTAGTTTTTTTTTTTCCCTAGGCCTAGGAATTTTTAATCAGATTCTAGAAGCAGGAAAAAGTGTGTGTGTGTGTGTGTCTATGTATGGGAGAAAGAGTAGGGCTGGAATGGAAATAAACTTTCCTTTAGACTTCAAGGTCATTGCTCTAGTGCTACCCTACTTGTCTCCAAGAGTTGTGACTAGAATCTGTAGCAGAGCATTTTCTTGGGACTCTGGAAGATATCATTAGAACTGTTATGTGTTTTGGGACCCCAAGTATAGGCTCCTCTACCCCTAAATGAGGACTACTGGAGATGAGAAGATAAAAGTTTTTTGTCTTCTTTGATCTACACGCTAAAAATCTCCTTTCCCTTCCATACATTCTTTTGGTCAAGCTACACCCACAACACACCCTCTCACACACCTCCTGGGTTAAGCCTGTGACCTGCAACCTGGCTATTTTCCATTGGTCGCTGGAGGCAGAGGATGGCAGTAATAGAACCAGAAGACCCACAAGTCAAGAGACACAAGAAATTAACCAGGTGGAGGACGTTCTGTCCCGAGGGCAGTCACTTTTGCCCTGAGTCTGTGCCATCTGGCTACAAGTGAAGTACAAGGCTTGGGGGATGGAGGAGAAGGAAAGAGATAAAGTATCCTGGGAGATACTGTAATGCAAAAGCTTCCTATTTTGCATTCCAAATTACCTTGCCAACTAAAGGCTGCATTGCTCCACTAGGCAGGGTTTTGTAAATTGGAGGCATTGGCAAACATAGATTTCATTTTTCCCCCCAGAAAAAAATTTAGCAGGAAGAAGTTGTAGAAAGTGAGGGGACTCCTGAGAAAAGTATGACTCAGTAGATATTTCTACCAAATTAAATAGATTCATTACCCTTATAAGTCTATTCAGACAGGCTAAGCACAGAGTGGACTTCCATTGGTAGCATAATAATTAATCTATTATTACAATGATTAAAATGTAAATGACAAATAGCAGTTTGTGGCTGTGTAACTCATCCATAAATGATATCATGATTTTGAAACAGAAATAAGGCAGTATCTAGATGTTCTTAAGCCACGGTCAAGGCTATCTTTCAAATCCAAGGATTTTTAGGATTGTGCACAGCCCAGAGGGAATTAGAGGTCAGTTTTGCCTTTTACTTCTACTTCTGTTGACCAGTTCTGATGGGCCTTCTAGGTCAAAATCACTTTATACTGTTGGCTTCTGAGGATTAGACCAGTGTTTCTATAACCCTGGCTATCTTTATTGGGGTCCAGGTCCTCAGTTCCAGAGGGATAGAGTTTCCCTAAATTCCCTGTATTTCGGCTCTTCCATTTTCACGTAAACCTATTCCCCACTGTGTCCTTTAATTCCCCTTTCCTGTGTTCCTAAGTTTCTTCTCTGGAAAGAAAACTCATAGTGACCTCATGGTGTGTGACTGCTAGCCCAGCAACCTCCCTCCCTCCCTCCTCTACCGCGTCTGCCTACCTTTCTATAAATAAATGTCCTTCTCTTTCTTCACCACCCCACCCCCATCCATTCTGCCCCTTCACTGTCAGTCAGTCAACGAGCCTTTATTAAGGCTGACTACTGTCACACATCGCGCTAAGGGCTGAAAAATTGGTCAGCTCACTCCGTGGGGGTGAGAGGTGAAGGGAGATTAGAAGGAAGCAATTACGTTCGGAATAAATGTAAGGCTTCTGAGCAATGGATAGAGTGCTGGAGCTAGGAGGCTGGAAGACCTGACTTTCTTTTTTTCCCCCCTTCGGAGAGAAAATCCTGCCTCTGAGGCTAACTGTGTGAATTTAGGCAAGTCCCTTAAGTGGTCTATCTGCCTTAGTTTCCTCATAAGTAAAATGCAGATAATAATAGCACCTATCTCCCAGGGTTGTTGCGGGGATTCAATGAATTGTGTAAAATGCTTGTCAAAACTATATAAACCCATATTAATACTATTTATTGTTATTATTCAGATCGACTAGTTGCCACATAAATAAAAACTACTCTTTGAGAACTTAGAGACTGGAGGGAGTACTTTTTGCAAAGGATATTTCGTGTTTTTGGTGGGGTGAAACTTGGCTAATGTTGAGAAAAGCTCAGGATTCTGTCTTTGATTTCTCACCAACACGGGGGTGTGTGTATCGGTGTGACATTAGACAAGTCACTTCCCCATTCTTTCAGTTGAACTGGATGAGTAAAAGTAGAGTCCTTTCCTGCTTTGAAATCAAAGGCTTCTTCTCACCTTCCTTCTAGATGACCTCCATTCCTGTACCCAGTTCCCAGCTCGTGTCCCCAGGAATGCAGGGGGCAGGGACCCCGACCACTTAAGCTGCCAGAGGGGCAAGTTAGAGAAGGCCCGGGCATGCTCAGTTGCGGGAACAGGTTTGGGGAGCTAGAACAAGCTTTTGAACTTCAGTCACTCCGGGTGTGGGGATCTCAGGGCACCGGCCGCCCTCCCCCTCCATCCCCCCCGCCTGCCAGAGACCTAGCGCCCAGCCCGGGGGTGGGCTGGCATGAACGAAGCAGGCGCAGTGGGGCCGAGGGGCTGGGGGGAGGGGGAGGAGGAGGAGAAGGAGGGAGAAGAGGAGAGGAAAGAGGGGGGAGGGGAGGGGAGGGGAGGAGCGGAGGGCTCGGCGGCGTCCTCCGGGGCCGGCTCTGCGGCGGCTGGATCGGAAGCCGCAGGGAGGAGGATCCAGGCAAATAAAAACGACCGAGAATGACCTCCAGCAAGCGAGTCTGAGCTGGGCCCTGTCTTCCCCCGCTGCCCCGTTCAGCCCCCGCCCGCTCCGGCATGGGAGACCGAGCGCAGCAGCCCGAGCGCGCGGCCCCGCGCCCGCACCCCCTGGGGGCCCCCGGCAGTGCGGCGGCCCTGGTGAACGGCGTCTTGCACGGCGTCTTGCACAACGGCTTCCAGCCTCCGGCGCCAGCAGCGCCTCCACAGCTGCAGCCCCGACCCTGTGGCCGGGGTCCAGGGGGCGGCGGCAGCAGCGGCGGCGTGGACCCCCGGCCCCAGCCGCAACCCGACGGGCCGACCCCGCTCCACGATTCCCCGGCCAAGAAATGCAGGCTCCGGAGGAGGATGGACTCGGGGAGGAAGAACAGGCCGCGTAAGTGGTGCCGGGGGAGGGGAAGCGTGAGGGCGGAGGAGTCCGGGCGGGGGTTGGGGTTAGAGGGTGCCCCTCAATCCGGCACTACCCACGGGGTGCCCCCGCTTCCCACCCCAGGGCGGCTCTCTGTGTGGGTGCTACTGGTGAGGGCCTGCGCCTCTCCGGGGGGATTTCCGTCCGCCTGGGCTTCGGCTCTCTTATTTGTGGCTGGGTAGAATGCATTGCGGGGACTGTGGCTGGGAGGAGGGGCCGCCTTCCCGGGCTCCCTGGACTCCCCGAGGCGGCTGCAGCCTCTTACTCCCTTCACTCTGACGATTTTCTTGCCCTTTGAATTGCAGAGTAGCCTGCAACCTCACTGGTCTATTGGTGAACGTCTAGTCAGGAGGTGTGTAGTTTGACAATCCCCAAATCACGGCTTATTAAATGGTGTTTCCACGCAACCAATCAGAGGGCCTTCCCGGGGGGACACACCCACTGATACCATGTGGGCTGGGACAATACGGACCAATGAAAAGCCTCTTTTTTTTCCTTTGGTTTGGTTGGGAGTTTGTGGCTTGATTGTAATTTACAGTGTTTAGTAGGCTAAAATGAGTTATTTCACAATACGCAGCCTGTGTTATATAATGTTAGGTTCTAAAGGGTGTCTCCAAACTAGACTTTCTGGGATGTAAATTTGCAGGTCGTGTTTACAACTTGCATCCGAACTAAACTTTATTTATTCTACTGGTGATCTGTTCCTGTGTATCTTTAATGAAGCTGATAAATGGCAAGAAACAGTGTAAGTAAATTGTAGATTTCATATCTAAATTAAGCACTAAGGGAGGAGGGCGAGTAATGAATGCATTCAAGAACCTAAAGACCTCTCAATTTAAGTTTCTTCTCCCTTGACACTTCCCTCTCTTACTTGAAAATGTTCTGTTGTTTCCTAAGTCTTTTAGAAGTACATTAACGTCGTTACCGTCGGTACTAAAGTATTCCACGACTTTAATTTATGTGGGCTGAAATTTTGGAACAAAAATCTCTTGTCTTACCTAGCATTCTGAAATCGTTTTTGTTACCAAAAGCTTTCCAATGCATAGTTTTAAAATTTTGCTTTTATGCCGTCTGGAAAACTATATTTTTACGGACTTGATGGAGACTAATTACTTCTCGTTGCTACCGTAGTTTACTTAGCTTGGTTGAACACTCTGGAAACTTAAAGATTCAGTAGGTGTCCGGTTTGTATTTAGAAGTGTAATGCACTTACCATGAATTTTGTGTTATATTTACCTGCGTTTTTGTAGTCCTCCCATTGGACTACAGGTATCATGAATTCAGGAACTTCAATTTTCAGTCGTTTCCCTGAAGCGTAGAAATGTATTTTGCATACCCTGTTTAAAACAAATGTTTGTGGAACACCTAATCAGTGCTGAAATGTAGTGAATAATTGAATACACTAAAACGTTTTTGTTCTATGTTTGCATTTTAAGTACCTGATGTTTAGTGAAGCGCAAATTTTCTGGTGATACCATTTTTTTTTCTTAAAGAAAAAAAGATACTTTGTAGCAATTTCTTTAACACACTTTATAACTATGTATGCAGAAAGGAATAAAGTAATAGCCTCCAGAACATTTTTTTTAAACAAGATAAGTGGTGACTTTTTTCCTTTCTTTTAAACCTGTTCTTCTAATTTTCTTTTTTTTAAAAAAGGGAGTTTGTTTTCTTAGGGGAAAAAAAACCCTTTATGGTTTATATGACATTAAAAGTGATTTGAATAGAAAACTGCAAATATAAACTGAGTGTTTATCATTCAGCCATATCTTCTTTGAAGTTTGAATAGGCTACTTGATGTCCAGTTTGAAAGAGGACCTGCACTGGAATCCCCAGGTTTACCTTTGTGTGACTTGTGATACTTCGTTTTGAGTCTCAGTTTTCTCCTTTGTGAAATGAAGGAATTGGACTAGAGAACCCTTACAGCTCTAAATCTATGATTCTTTTATTTTTGCATAAATGTTAACAAAGTTATCCATAAGTGAAGGAAGTGGAAAAATGGAAGAATAATCTTCTTGCTAAATAAAGGGTATACCAAGAGCCTTAATGCAGTTGTAAGCTTCAAAACTTACAACTAAAACTTTTGAGATACATTTTACTGTATCCTTGTGATCCTTGCATAAATGTCAATAGAATAAATTTTCAGTGAAAATTTATCAACAGATATTTAAGTAATAGAAGGGGAATCTTTTTGTTAAATACATTATTCCTGGGGCTCGTGCGTGCGTGTGTGTGTGTGTGTGTAGAATTTTAACTTATTAATAGAAGTTTGAGTACTAAAATTGTGCACACTTCTTTCCTTGAGGGTATGTAAAGTCTTATAAATAGTTGCTTCCCATCTATTGGTTTGTTTTCCTGTACCTTCTTTTGTTGACTCACCCTCATTCTAAAAAGAGAGCAGGATGTGGCAACATAGGCAGAAGCCCTTCTGTGTGCCATAGTTTTATTAGATAGGCACCTGCAATGACTGTAGGCCAGCATATAGGTTAAACATATGGGTCTTTATGTTTCTTGATATGTATCATTTGTTTGTTTATTTATTTTGTCAGATTGCTTGGTACTTTTAGGCATTTAATGTTCAAATTTGCTAGAGGTAAATCAGAATAAGAGTAAGTAACATTTGATTTAAAAATAAAGAACAAAAGGGAAGAATAGAATCTGCATTTCAGTGCTTGATCTGATCTTTAGCAATTACAATAAATTATTCTCTTCTGCAGAGAAACATACAGTTCTTTCACCTGAAATGTCTCTACCTTTTTCCTTCACTTGATTCAGTCCCTTCCAGCTCTTTAATGAAGCCTTCTTCTCCTTGACCATACTACTTAAGAGCTACAGGGCCTTTTTTTTTTTTTTAATACATTTTTAATTATATGAATTTTGACATCAACACATGTCTTTTTGTAAGAATTTAAGTAAAACAGTAGACAAGAGTACTAGGCCTAGAATTAGTTATACTTGAGTTCAAATCCTACCTCAGACACAAGTTGTATGACCTTGGGCAAATCACTTCACCTATGTCTATTTCACAATACCTATCTCCCAGTGTTAATGTGAGAATAAAATGAGTTATCTATAAAGTTTGCAAAACTTAAAGCATTGTGCAAAGGTTTATGATTATTATCATTAACACAGTCCCTCCAAGTTACTTAAAGCTTATAACAAAAAGAATAATAGTAAATAAATATATATACATACATATATGAAAAATAGTAAAAAGAAAAAAATTTAAAGTTCAGCAAAACTAACCAACATGCCTAATAAAGTTTCTTTTTTTAAGATTATAGCTTTTTATTGACAAAACATATGCAAGGATAATTTTTCAACATTGACCCATGCAAAAACTTCTGTTCCAACTTTTCCCCTCTTTCCCCCCATCCACTCCCCTAGATGAGAGCCATAGGGTCTTGACCAAATTACTTTTTTGGAACTTAGTTCTCTACTGAGTTCAGTGTTGTCTTAGGTATATTGGTTGGACTAGGTCTTGGAATATCTTTCTAATTCTGAAATTCTAGGATTCTTCAATATCCTACTTTCCATTCATCTATTCCTACTCTGAACATCTATGCCATGTATGCTATGTAACCAAATTGTTTCATGTCTTTTCAATTAGACTAGAAGCTCCAAAGGCAGGAGGATTGTCTATTATCACATATAATCTTAGAATTGACATGAATCCCAGAGATTATCTAGTGGATTCTATCTTAAAGGAAAAGTCCTGTGAACAAGTGGAGTACCAAACTCATAATTCTTTGTTGGCTACTTGATACAGCCAGAGGGAAAAACCAAGCTCAAACAACTGATATGATTTTTAGCGAATTTTCCAAATACAGGTTTGAGTAAAAATTGAGACTGAATTCTTTTAATCCATGGTTTGGGCTATCACAGGCAACAATGGACTTTCTGCTTTGGAGTCTTTACTGATAAGGTCTTACTTCACTTGATTCACAGAGATTCAGAAACTTCTTCAGGATATATCTTTTAAGTCCTAATGTGATCCTTTGGGGTCTGTCTTTAAATATGTAAAATTATTAAGATTTGGATACCATTCTTAGTTTGCTGATCTGGAGAATTGATTGGTAGGCATATCCTTATAGACTTTAAGAAAAAGAATAGTAATGTGTTACTGTATATCTTCCACCTAATCTGTTGCGGATCAAGATCTAAGCTCTTTGAGGGCAGGGATTGCTTTTGCTTTTTGTCTGCAAGGCCTAGAATAGTACCTGACAATAAGGGCTTAATAAATGATTAATCTATTTCATTGAACAGTATAGTTAATAAGAATTGTAAAAAGTCAAATAGTCCAATTGCTTCACTTTACAATTTAGGAAATTGAGGTCACAGAATTAAAGTGACTTGGCCAAAGACATACATATGTAGTAAGTAGCTGACCCTGGAATTTGCTATTCCAAATCTAATGTTTTTTCCCCTAACTTTATATACCTTCCATCAAGATTTGTTCATTAAAAATGCTTCTCTGACTACAATGCGATTAAAAAAAAAACCCTAATAATGTTATGTATTCTTACACCCCTCAAGTTAATATTTTTTTTTCATGAAAATGATGAGTACATACTTTTTAAAAGAGAAGAAAAGGGACACAATGTACTTTACAAGAGCTGCCTTGAAATTCTGAACTTTTAAACACTAAGGCTACTGTTACAGATGAGCAGCAACAGCAATGGAGATACTGGAGAAATGCTAAGTACAAATAAAAAAATCAAGCTTTGGAAAAGAAAACATTGGGAAGAGATTGAAGGATTTTTGTCACTCTTTATAATCTTTTTAAAAAAAAAAACTGAAACTGCTCATCAGCTTTCTGAATTATAGAACTTTTTCCCCAATCCATTGACATAGAAAGTGATTGGGAGACGTGGAAGAAAGTTTTTAATGTCAAGACTTCTTTACTTGAATGCTATAATCGGAGACACTGAAATCTGTAAACCAGATTTTTGAAAAATGAAAGACTTCAACCTGAATAAGACATAGTTTAGATCTGGGACAATTTTAGCCTTCAAGATTTGGATTCTCTATTATTCCTGAATCAGGTTAAGTAGAGAGATAAGGGGGATTTGCAGTTGCTTGGTAGCTAGGGGAGCTATATAATACCAACCCAGGAATCCCTCCCGAATTCCTGGCTGTCTTTGCATAGGATAGTTAGGTAGGCTTCCTCCCCCCCCCCCAGCATAATTAGTATTTCAAAGAGGGGAGGCTTAGTGGTCAGGAGCATTTAAAATTAAAGACAAGGGAAATAAACATTTATTAAGTATCTACTATGTGCCAGGCTTTGTGCCAAGGTATATAGAAATATTATCTAATTCTTATTAAAAAAAAAAACTACTGAGATCTCCCTCACTGGGTAGTACTCTTCTATGAACTGATTTACATTTCAAATGTTCTAGCCTCAGTTTCTCCATTCATAACCTGGGACAAAGCTTTTCCTGTCTCTTTGGGATTGCAAGTACCACGTGCTGTGAACTTTTTGAATGATATGATCATAGAGTCAGAGAATTGTAGAGCTATTAGGGCCCTCAGAGAGAGCAGGATAACAAAATCTAGAGTTGGGATGGGATGACCTTTAGAGTATCTTACCCAGTCAGTTAGTAAATAGGGACAAGATTTGAATTCAGGTTCCTGGCTCAGAATCTAGCATTCTTTCTCCTGTTCCTCACTGTCTCTCTGGAATCTAGTCCCATCCCTCTTCTTTGTCGATTAGCTTTAATGAAGAAAAGTGACTTATAAAGGCATTCTTTTATTTCAGTCATGACCCCCTTAGTTTTTATAATATTATTAAATGAAAGGGTCTAACAGTATTCAATATTTCACTGCCATACTCTTTTGTTTTTCTATTAAGAGGAGAAAACCTTATTTCATCCATCTGTTTTCTGAAGTAAAGTCATTAATCAGTTTGTCTGTCTGTCAGTGTTATTTTCAATTACATAATTGTACTTATCATGTTGTCCTAGTTGTGCTTATGTCACTATTCATCAGTGCATTTAGGTCTTCCTGTGTTTCTCTGAATTCATCATTTGTCATTGCTTATTTGTATAATAGTATTTGATCATATCCTTTCATTAAAATTTCAACCCCTTTCCAATCATTATGCATCCATTTTGTTTCTGGTTTTTTACTGTCACTAAAGGTACAATTGGTCATTGTTGGTCATTCATTGGAATCAATGATGAATTTCCAGAAGTGGTTACATGTATTTGGATTTATAATTCAAGGATAATATAACACATGGAAGTTGTTTCTAATTCAATGGAAATCTGCAGTGCAAATCAAAATTATTTTATCTTCACAAATTGGATTATTGGCTCTAATTGGGCCCTGGTTGTGGCCCATGGTTATATTTGGATATTATACACCCTATTTCTTCTAGTAATAATCCTGTTTGCAGCCATGAAATTCAGCAGCTAATACAGAGTACCTTTTGTTTCCTGTGGCCAAATGTGTGGAAATGCTATTTGTTAGCACTGAACTTGCTGGACATGTGATAGAAAAGAGTGGAATACAAGTAGAAAATGAAACCTACTTATGTCTTAGGAACTAGATTGCCAAATAGGTCTGGAGGGGTTCTGGTGGTGCTTTTTGTCTTGTTTTTAAGGCTTATATCTTTTTGCAAATAGTCAGATCTCATAAGAATGTACTTCTAGATGAGATTATCAGCGAATGTAGTTTCATAACCTCTAATGCCCAGGCCAGTTTTCCACCTTGGGATGACATACTTTCAAGTCAGATGTCAAAGGCATATGCCCTGGTCTGGGCACAAGTTCACTGAGCTGCTCAGTGAACCTTTCCCCCACATCACTTAGCTGTCAGGGGAGGTGTCTAGTTACTTGATTTGTGACGTCTTGTAGATGCTTGGCTTATCACATGGTGTGTGTGTGTGTGTGTGTGTGTGTTTAAAAGATATCAGGTTATTTCAAGAGGAAAGGATTTTTGTAGGGAATCAGCGAAATTTTTAAAAAAAGAGTCAAATAGTTATAACAGAAAATGCATACAGATTGGTAGGGAAGAGCCTAGAATGACTAATGATTTTAGTAGACTGACAAATGTTAGAGCTGGAAGTGACCTTAGTGATCATCTTGTTTATCTTCCTCATTTTTCAGAAAATCCTGAGCTTTAAAAAAGAAAGGTGACTTTCCTAATGTCATAAACTCAACCAGTGGCAAAGTGGGACTTGAAGGAGAATTTTAGGAGGAGGTTAGATGAAGTTTCTCTCCAAAGAGAGTTGATGGGGCTATGCTAAGGGTCTTATTCTTTATTGAAAAAATAAAATACATCTGCAAAAACTGTGGAGGATGTGTCTGCTATAATATAATAGCCATATAGGCTAAGAGACTGACTGTGTACCAAGCTAAATCCTTGGAGCTTCTGCAAACAAATGTATATTCCAAAGGATGATATGATTCAACACTATTATATTAAGTCCCTGGATCTCTTTGGCCACTAAGGATATACCAGCTATTTGACTTTGAATCTTCATTCAAAGAAATGGGCAGCCAAGACATTCTCTCCCTTTTCCTATGTTCAAGGTACTTTTAGCAGCAGAATGATGTGCCTGGAAATTTTTTGATCTAATCTTAGTGGATTGCCCAGGTTTGATAGAAGACAAGTCATTGCCAAGTAATTGGAAGGATTGTAAAGTAGACCCAAGGCCTCCAGAAGCCCCCTTAATCCATAGAATTTTACGAATTGACCAGATCTTACTGGAGAGCTTAACTACCCCAATTTGACTGGAGTCACGCCTTCATTTCCTAAAGCTTTTGGAAGAGGGATCACATATCTTTTGTTACCATGTCTTAAACATGGTCTCTATCAGAAATGGTCCTCATTTTAATATCCAATAGGCTAATAATGTCTAGAGGCATGGTGGGTTAAAATTGTGGTTCTGTATGACCTTACTAGCTCTTTGGCTTTGGGTAAGTAACTTCTCCTTTTTGAACAATGGTTTCCTCTCCTATAAAAGGGGAGGTTAAATATCTATTAAATATCTAATTTCAATTCTAAAGCCAGTGGTCCCATAAACTTAGCCTGATGTTCCCTGCATTACAGTATGAATAATATTGTACAGAATGTGAAGAAGATCTTAAGATAGTTATTTTTGAGTGTGTCAGTATCTCTGTAAATATAGAACAATAATTTTTTCCTGTGCAAGTTGAAATGGACACATATGTGCATTTTTATTATGCTCAGGGATTAAGCATCTGATTATTGCTCCAGCTTTAAACCTTCCACCTAGCATTTGTTTAGAGGCTAAGAAAAGAGTTTGGGGTGCAAGTTTAGACAATCATGAAGAAAACATCGGCCATTCAACCAAAGTATGTTAGAATTGTGTTTGATATCAATCATAATGACCATGATCAGATAACTTTGATCATTCACTGATCAAAAATCAATCTAGAACGTTTTAGTTAGTTCTAGGTTAGTCTAGGAGAGGTTACTTAGGCTAGTGGATGCTTTGTATCCACTGTGTATAGGTAAAGACCAACCAGAAGGGATTCTTTAGCCAGCATAGACTCTTATCAGGATGGAGGCTTCACGGGGCAAAAGGGATAAACAATTTAGTTAGTGCTTACTAAATGCTAGTCACTGTCCCAAGTACTTTACAGGCAATCATTGTTCAGATGGCCCTTTTGGTATGCAATGTAGAGAATTACATAGATCTTCCAAATTAAGGATGTTTAGATCACTGTCCTGGATGAGCAGGTGTTCCTTTTTCAAACAGGGGTTTTTGCTATAGCTAAAAATCAAGAGACACCCTTTGTTACCCGGAGTTCCTATATAAAGACTTCTTATATTCCTTGTCTTCTACATTATCCTTCAGATATTTGAAGATAGCTGTCATATCCCATCTGAGTCTTTCTTTCTCTAGGCTAGTATACATCCCTAGTTCTTTGAATTGTTCATTCTTTTTTTTTTTTTTTTTAAATTTAATAGCCTTTTATTTACAGGATATATGCATGGGTAACTTTACAGCATTAACAACTGCCAAACCTCTTGTTCCAATTGAATTGTTCATTCTATGGCGTGTTCTTGAATGCTGGCCCCCATCCCCTCTCCAACCAACAATGGTCTTCTAAAACCTGTATGTGTAGAACTGAACATGGCACCCCACAACACTGAACAACAACTTCATTATACAATTTCATTATATATTCCCTATATAATGAGGGGATTGGTCTAGAGCACCTCTGAGCTTAAAAAGAAGCATTTGGAGTATTTCTGGTAGGGTAAAAACCCAGTTACAGTTCTGGGGTTTCTTGGAAAGCAGAGAATTTTCAACATCACAGAAGACTTCCCATTCCTCAGTTCTCATCCAATTTTTCAAATGTGGAAAACCCCTGGGTCTGGTCTGGTTCAGACATACATTCTCTCAGCAGTTCCACAATGAGCTTATCTCTCAGGGTCTAGGTCACACCCTTTGTGACTAGTTCAGTAAAGCCCAGTAAAGACTCTTTAGCCATTTTCACTTCTGCCAGTCTCACCAGAATGCTGGATTTTCTTAATGGTTGGTAGTAAGGACATGTTAGTAGTAAGAATATTCTGGTTCCAATGAGGATAAAATATCAACAAGCTCTTGAGTCTTTTTGGATGGTATTATGGACTCAAAATTAGTAGGGCCATACATTGTTTGTGAGTTTGTGTGTCTATGTGTTTGAAAATGCCACTTTTTAAAATAATAGCTATTTCCACATGCTTTGGATAAAATACAAATTCCTATTTGGCATTTAAAGCCATTCCCAGTTTGGCTCCAGGCTATTTTTTTCCAGGCATGTTACACATTAACTCTTCCTTTTGAGGCGTATTCCTCTTTACTAATCTTCACACACTCTACATTCCAGCAAAATCAGTCTCTTAGATGTTTTCCACATTTGATGTGGCATCTCCGTGCTTTGCACAACATCCCCCCCCAATCCTGACTTGTCCCCAGTAAAACTGACCAAAAAGCAGTAACAGCTGGCTGCACATACCACATTTCTAACCAGCCTTTCACCTCTCTCCTGAGAAGGATACCCCTGATATCTTGAATTCATTCCTATTGCCAGTGTGTTATGGGAACATTTAAAATTTTTGATGCTGAGAAGTGTATTCAATATCTTACCCCTTCCCCCTTCAGCCCATTATGTTTCTTTCTGTCTCTTTTACCCACAAATCTGTATATATATGTAATATGTAATATAAGTGTATTTATACATAGGTATCTACTTATGTGTATACACATACCTATGTAGATATTGTTAAATATTCAATACCTACAACTTTCTGGTATATAGTCTACAATTCTTTTATGCATATTTGTGTAGAGAGCTGGAACTCTGGAGAAGTATACTTGAAATAAGGTGTTAACTCAGTGGAGTTACTACAGCACACTGAGAATTTGTCAACTGTAGAACCATTATATCACCATACTAAGTACTAAGTATATGTAAACTAGAGAACCATTATCTCATCAATCACACTGAGTTAACACTCTGCTGTAAGTATCTTTGCTTCAAGTATACTTTTCTCAGAGTTACCCAATATCTGAGGTCCTCTACATATTTGCATTGTACTTATTATCCTAAAGAAAGATTATAATGTAGTGAGAAATTTTACTTACATCAGGAAATCCATAAATTCTGGACTTAAGTTGAGCATTAAGGCTCAGGCTGTTTGGCTCAACAGCAGTGGGATCTGGGATTCCCCAGTACTTGATTTCCTCTCCCCTGGGCAATGAGCTCTTTACAGTATACTGGGATACAATACTGTAAGGTCCTGTAAGAAGACTTGGAACCAACTTGCACTTGGTTTAATGAAGGGAAACTAAATCACCAAAATCCAAAAGGACTGCTTTACCAATACAATTATTACATAACAGAAAAATACAAAAAATTACAAAATAGAAAACATTTTCTGCCTTTATTACATGAAGCCTCGGTGAGGAACCAGTTTCCTGATTTTTACCAATACTAATACCAAATTTTCAGTTTTAGCTTTTACCTTTTTTCCATCCCCTTCCTTCTCCCCTCTCTTTCCCCACTCTCAGTCTGAGATCTGAGACTTTAGACCTAGAATGAAATCATCTTATACCGGGCATCTGCAAGTACACATGAATCCTCGGACTTGAATTTTTTCTCTCATACAGGATTTAATTGAAAATAAATTCAAATGATGGAAGAAGAGATTTGGCATTCAGAACCTTTTACCACCTAACCCCTCTCCACCATTGCTCACTTCTTATATTTTACTCATTTCTGCATACTCTAAGATTGAGTGAGCCTTCTGGCCATTCTTCATATGGGACACTCCATCTCCAGATTCCTTACATTATTTTTTCCCCATGTCTTCTTCATATTTGCTTCCTGGCTTCCCTGGCTTTTTTTCAAGTCTCAGGTAAAATGTCAATTTTTTCAAGAAGACTTTCTTGATTTCCCTTAATGCTTCTCCCTTCTCCTGTTGCTAATCTCCTGTTTCTTCTGTCTGTATCTTATTTATGTTTAGTTGTTTCTGAGTTGTCTACCCATTATATGGTGAGCTCTTTGAGGATAGGAGCTATCTTTTGCCTTTCTTTGTATTCCCAGAATTTAGCATAGTGCCTGGCACATACTGGATGCTTTATTAATGGACTACTGACTGACTTCTAGAAATACTACAGTGACTAATTTTGCCTCTGTCATTTATTTCCTGGCTTTCTCCTCTGACTAGTTTAGATTTTTAGTGTCACCATGTCTATGCACTGAAGCTTATGCACTTTTGGGCTAAAGGAAAAAGGTGAATTGGAGTAGAAAGTCATTCTTGTTCTCAGATTCTTTTTATTCTAACTTTTCATGGCATGGCTGGGCTACAGCTATTAGAACTTACATATTAGAATTATGATCAAAGTGCCTTCCATGGCACCCTTTCACCCAGTTCTCTTAGGTGAGGACCAATTCCCTGCAAAATTTCAAACTATTTCCTGAAATTACCTCTTTCTCATTTTCTGTTGCTCAGATATGTCACTTCACTATCTCCTCCTTCACTCCAGTCTCAGATGAAGAGGTGCCAAAGCATCTGCTCCTGACTTCCCCATTAAATTCTCCATTTTCTGCTTTTTAATTTTTAAAAATTTTACACTCACATTAAAAATTTTCGGTTCCAAATTTTCTTCCTTTAGCTTCTTCCCCACTTATTGAGATTGCAAGCAATACAACATCCGTTATACATGTAAACTCATGCAAAACATTTTTATAATATGTTGCAAAAAAGCAAGATAAATTTAAAAAGTGAAAAACAATATACTTCAATCTACACTTAGAGATGAATGACTTTTTCATCATAAATCCTTTCGGATTGTTTTGAATCATTGTATTGATAAAAGTAGCTAAATCTTTCATGTTTGATCATTGTTACTCTCATCCCCATTCTCACTTCTATCTTCTGTCTTTCCCTATCTGTTGGCTCCTTTTCTGCTAACTGCAGACAATGCTCATGTGTTCCCCTGAAGAAAAAATTGCTGGTTATTATATACTTTCTGTTTACACATTTCTTGGTGCATTATTTCATTTGATCCTCAGAAGAACTCTTGAGGTAAGTAGTGCAATTTGTATAGGTAAGGAAATGAGCTCAGAGAGGCTAAATAGCTTGTCCTAAGTTAACAAAATAAACTGATGGGTGAGACCAGAAATCTGTATGTCTTGATTTCAAGACTTACTTTACTATCTGGGTAATTCAGTTGAATATTTGTAAATTGAATTCATGAAAAAAGTTTGTGCAGAACTAATAATACGACTGATTTCACCCTGGGCAATGATCTCCCTTCTACTAACCTATTTCAAGCTTTTTCAAGCTGTTCCATGTAGACCTGTGGTTAATCTGGGAAGGTATTAAAAGGGTGTGTATATTAAACTAGCTTTTGTTCATTCTTTGTACCTACTGTTCAAGGTGGTTTTCAGCCTCTCCTCAGCTGCCACCTGGTCTGCTTTGGAAGCTAAAACTCGATTGTTTAGGAGAAATGGAATGATTTAAGCTTGGTATGAAATGGAATAAGATACTGGCAAGCCTGTTCTCCTCAGCAGGCATGGCTGTGTTGCTCCCTTGAGAGATCATTTAATGAGCTACTCCCAGGTGGCAGGTTCACAGATATCAGTGGCTTCCCTGGAGTATGAAGAAGTATAAAGATTCTGGTATCCAGGCAAGATATTGCTTAAACCAGGATTTCATTAAGCAGGTAATGAGATTATACCTTTGTGAACTGGTTCTGGGTAACACCTTAGGAACTATTTAGTAAAATGATTAAATTAGAACTTCCCATTTTGTTAAACTGAAGTCAAACCTTCCAAATGAAAACTTCAGAAAAAATTAAGAAGCTCAGTGTCCAATCTTTTTGATTGTGGGGATCACAGGGATGCTAATAGGATGTTATCCAGCTCATCACTCCCAATGCTATAATTTCATTATCAGCTTAACTTGTTTGAAAAAGGTTTAATAAAAACAAAAATAGAGAAAACAACCACATTATTTTTTGAACTGCATTGAATTGTTTGTGATGGAGAATTTTGGGCTGACCACAAACCCAAGAATCTTAGGTCAACTGGGGTAGAATTAAAACATGACTGATTTAAATTTAGAGTAAAAAGACCAAGATTACTTCCACTAATTAGTATGGATTGAACAAGTCACTTAATTTCTTAGCTTCATTTTCCTCACTGGTAAAATAGGCTAATAATGTCTGCATTGTCAACTTCATAGGAGATGATGGTGGAGTATAATGAAAAGGAAAGCATGGTTAATTTGGAATCAGTACCTGGGGCTCTGCAATTTATTATATGACCTGAGGCCAGTAAGTTAGTATTTCTGTGCTTCTCTATGTTCCTATTTGTATTAAAAAACCAGAGAGTAGAAGAATAAATGGAGTGATAACATCTATCTAAAACCATCAACAAACATTACATGTAATGGGGATAAGCAAGAATCATTCTCAGTAAGATTACCGGTGAAACAAGGATGCTCATTATCACCACTATTATCCAATGATTCACTAGAAATGTTATCTTTCTCAATAAAAGAAGGGAAAAAAATGAAGAAATTAGCTTAGGCAGTGAGGAAGCAAAACTATTTCTCTTTGCAGATGATATGATGGTATATTTAGAGAATCAATTAAAAAACTACTTAAACAATAAACAATTTTAGCAAAGTTGCAGAATATAAAATAAACCCACATAAATTGTCAGTATTTCCACATTTCATCAACAAAGCCTAGCAGCAAGAAATAGAAAGAGAAGTTCTATTTAAAATAACTGTACATAATAAAAAAATTTTGGGGGGGGAGTCTACCTGCCAAGACAAACCCAGGAACTGTATGAATATTTTCCTGCAAATAAAGTCAGATGTAAACAATTAAAAAATTGTTCATGAGTAGGTTGAGAAAACATAATAAAAATGTCAGTTTTACCTAAATTAATTTCTTTATACAGTGCCATACCAAAAATTATTTTATAGTGTTAGAAAAAATAAAAACAAAATTCATCTAGGACAAAAGGTCAAGGATATCAAGGGAATTAATGGGGAAAAAAATGCAAAGGAAGGTGGTCTTATTGTAGCAAATCTAAAATTGTATTATAAAACAGCAGTCATCAAAACTATTTGGCATTGGTCACAGAAGACAGATGGATCAGTGAAATAGATTAGATACACAAGACAATAGTAATTGGCTATAGTAATCTACTGTTTGATAAATCCAAAGAATAAAACCTCACTATTTGACAAAACGTTCTGGGAAAACTGGAAAATAGTATGGTAGATTAGACATAGACCAACATCTCACACCACATACCAATAAAGTCAAAGTAAGTATGTGATTTAGACATAAAATATAATACCATAAGCAAATTAGAAGACAAAGGAATGGTTTATTCATCAAACCTATAGAGAAAGGAAGACTTTATGACTAAACAAAAGATAGAAAACATCATGAAATACAAAAATGATCATTTTAATTATAGTAAAATGAAAAGTTTTCATACAAACAAAACCAATATAATCAAGATTAGAAGGGAAGCAGAAAGTTGGGAAACCATTTTTACAGTCAGTGTTTCTAATAAAGACCTCATTTCTAAAACATTGAATTGAATTGAATTGAGTCAGATTTATTAAAATACAAGTAATTCCTCAATTGATAAAATGATATGAAAAGAGAATTTTCAGATGAAGAAATTAAAGTTATCTATAGTCATATGAAAAAATGCTCTAAATCACTATTGATTAGAGAAATGCAAAAGTACCACTTCACACCTATCAGATTGACTAATATGGCAGAAAAGGAGAATGATGAATGTTGGAAAAGATGTGGGAAAACTGAAACACTACTGCATTGTTGTTGGAGTTGTGAACTGATCTAACCATACTGGAGAGCAATTTGGAACCATGTCCAAAGGGTTACAAAAGTGTGTATAACTTTTGATGCAACAATATCACTCCTAAGTCTCTATCCCCAAAAAATAAAAAAGGGGGAAGGACTCACTTGTACAAAAATGTTTATAGCAGCTCTTTTTTTTTTTTTTTTTTTTTTGTGGTGATAAAGAATTGGAAATTGAGGGGTTGCCCATCAACTGGGGAATGGCTGAACAAGTTGTGGTATATGAATGTAATAGAATATTATTGGTCTATAAGAAATGTTGAGTAGGTGAATCTTTAAAAAAATAAACAACAACAACAAAAAAACCTGGAAAGACTTATATGAATGGATGCTGAGTAAAATGAGCAGAACCAGGAGAACATTGCACACATTAACAGCAATATTGTGTGATGATCAGTTACTTTAGAATAAGCTCTTTTCAGCAATGCAATTATCCAAGGTAATTTATGATGGAAAATATTGAGCACATTTAGAGAAGGACCTGTGGAGTTTGAATGCAGATTGAAGCACATTATTTTCACCTTTTTGTTGTTTTTTGTTTTTCTTTCTTGTGGGTTTTCTCTTTTGTTGTGAATTTTTCACACCATGTGTGGAAATATGTTTACATGATATATATCTGTAAACCTATTTCAGATTGCTTGCTGTCTTGAATAAGAGGAAAAAAAAATTGGAACTCAAAATCTTAAAAAGATGTCTGTTTAAGAAAAACTCTTTACATGTAATTGGAAAAAAAATACTATGACATAAAAAATGCAATCTGAAGGTTGGGGTGGAGGAGGATGGTTTTAATTTTCATAAGTATCATAAATGTGTTTCCTCTGCCTATCAGAGCCTCTTTGGAAAGACATAGGAAAATGGGTTATTTCTTTTCTTCTAAGTGCACAGCAGTGGCTCTGACAGTTCCAAACTTAGCAGCCATGTGTTTCTGAATTCAGCTGCCAGGTGGAAGATGAGGCTAGGTAGGAAGGAAGTGGGGACTGAAGTAACTGCCAGAGGGATGGATAGCCTCTTCCATTGCCCACAGGACACAAACCCTAGGAGCCTATGGGGAAAGGTGTGGAGGGGGAGGATAAAGTATGCTGGCCTGGAAAACAATGAATTCTGCAGGGTGACGTGACTTGGGAAGTCAGGGTCATTAAGTTAGCAAGACTCTCTTCAGTTTGGGAGAAAATGTAAGCCACATGGCACTCTAGTGTTCTGAGAAATAATCTTTGCTTTGAGAATAAGCTGAGAGGGCATGTAAAATGATTCTGGTACCCCACCCTCATTATTGTGAAAGTATCATAGGAACTTGCCTCTTTGGATCTGTGGGTTTCCCTTTGGTTGGCTTTCTCTTTCATTATTTAAGTACCTATTATTTACCAGGAGTTAAGGAAGACAAAGACAAAAACTAAAAAGTCCCTTCTTTCTAGGAGATTACTAAAGGGGGTGAGATATTGGAGGGAGAAAAAACACTTACATATATAGGTTTGTGCCAAATAGAGACAAGATTATTTTGAGGGAAAGTTATTAGCAGCTAGGGGGACAGAAAAGGGTAATATAGAAGGTGGTTCTTGAATGAAACTAGTTATTCCAAAAGGCAGAGGTAAGGAGATGCATTCCAGACCCAGGGCACAGCTAATGCAAAGGCACTGAGATGGGAAATGGAGTTCTATATGTGGGAAACACTTAAGTCTCTCCCTATTTCTCTTTTTGTTTCTCGCTGTCTCTATTTCATATTCTTTCTCTGCCTTCTTAAAAAGAGGAGGGGGAGAGGTGACCTAGACTATGTTTGTCATTTTGCCTTATGTGCAGTTTTATCTAGCTACTTACATGGTTTTACAAGATGCCAGCAGGATACAGATTCATGGACTTGGTTCCCAGAGAGCACCCCCCCCCCCCACACACACACACACACTTTTTTTAATTGTAAGAATGCTTGCTTAACTTTAAAATAAACTTTAGAAAATCAGTGGGGAGAAAAACAGAGTTCCATTTACTGAGCTTAATTATACACAGACTGCTTTAGGAATGCATTTTTCCCTTAAGCCATAGGGCACCTGTGACTTCAAAACTATAATTTGAAATGGATTTTAAAATGTTTTGGGGTACTTGCATGATAAATTCTTTGCCCGTAATTTTGCTGACATGTAATTGGATGCATTTCTCTGCTCTGGGATGGGGGTGGGGGTAGTAATGTATTTCATAGTAGAGCATCTAATTGAAACAGTGTTGGACCAAATTCCCTTCAAGTACTCCTAAAACTTTCTTCATCCCTTATTGTTTGTCCTTCATTCTTGAAGAGGACCATGACATTAAGGAAGGGATACCATGACATGCAAGTGAACTGGATTTAAGTGAGGGAGGGCTGTTCAAGGTCATCTGCCTCACTTTTCCCTCTAGAACTATCTGGGTCCAGTGACAAGATACAGATCAGGATGACTGGAGATGCCCTGGGTGCAGTGAGTTAAGGTCTGACTGAGGCACTGCCCATTCAGTGATTAAGACTAGGTAAGCGATGAGGTAAACAATGGCCTCTTTAACCTACTTAAAAAAAAAAAAAAATCAGTCTGGGAAGGGAAGACCTCCTGGACTTCTGGCCTAAGAAGCAGCAATTGCTTTTTATTTACATTCACTCAGAGGCAGTGCTGGCCCAAACTATGACCAAGTGCAGCCAAAGACCCTAAGTTGGGACTAGAAATCAGGGTAGGTGATTCTGAATTCAGACTTTCCATTGGGGCACCTGGGTTTTAGACCCTGTTCAGCCACGAACTAGCAAATCATTTCTACCTCTCAGGACCTCAGGATCCTCAGTTGTAAAGTGAGAGATTAGGACTGGATGAAGACCAAAGGCTGTATTATATGTTGGGAAGAGGCCTCCTCCAGGACAAGAGACTTAATTACTTTGAATTCATTTTCCTGTCTTATAAAAAAAGAAGTGCTTGGATTATATGACCGTTGGAGTCTAGCACCTCTAGCATCACAACTCTAGGATCTAGTTATAGTTCCCATCATCTTTGTCATGTAGGATCATCAGACATTAAAATCAGACATTAGAATGCTTTATTTCAAGTGCCAAGGAACAGATTAGGATCATCCAATGCATTGAGCTGGTTATCACTGAAAGATCTCTTCTTTCTCTGGGAACAGTTAGTCACACTTTTTGAATATTTTTATTACTTTTTTTAATCCTTTATGCATCTTGGATTGCATTCTGGGCTATTGGGGCTTGCTTCAGGAAGTATTCTTGCCCCAGTGATAGTCCTGGTGTGCCACAAGATCTTTGAGAAATGATACCAACTTTTGTAATTATCCAGAGGTAATAAATCTGCTACATACTTTTGCCTGTGTTGAATTTGGAGTATTGAGATATTTCACAATTGTGGCTGCTGACAAATGCAATTTAAATAAATTAGTCCAGGACAACATTCCTGATTTGCATTCAATTCTAAATCTCTGTGAACTCTTAAAGTTTTAGTTTAGAGGTGAAGTTAGCATCTTCATTGGTGGTGGAGAGTTGTCAGCCTCTGCTTTTCAATCAGGAAGAAAAAGCCTGCTGAACAAACAGTAGAATTGGAGGCTATGAGGAGCCAAAGGAATTTTATATTCTTGATATAAATTATGGATCTGTTGGGTAGCCTCTCTTTACATTAGTTATTACTTTATTTTGAGGCCTGTGACCCACTCTCACCATTTGAGGTGCTAAGTATATGATCTTCTGCTAAAGAAAGAAAGCCATGTTTTTGTTGTTATTGTTGCTTAATGTCTGCTATGATTACAAGAACCCCCATTTTGGGAATCTTCTTTCCTAAGAAGTCTTTTTTATTTTTTTATTTTTTTTTTTATTTTATAGCCTTTTATTTACAGGATATATGCATGGGTAACTTTACAGCATTAACAATTGCCAAACCTCTTGTTCCAATTTTTCACCTCTTACCCCCCCACCCCCTCCCCTAGATGACAGGATGACCAGTAGATGTTAAATGTATTAAAATATAAATTAGATACACAATAAGTATACATGACCAAAACGTTATTTTGCTGTACAAAAAGAATCAGACTCTGAAATATTGTACAATTAGCTTGTGAAGGAAATCAAAAATGCAGGTGTGCATAAATATAGGGATTGGGAATTCAATGTAATGGTTTTTAGTCATCTCCCAGAGTTCTTTTTCTGGGCATAGCTGGTTCAGTTCATTACTGCTCCATTGGAAATGATTTGGTTGATCTCGTTGCTGAGGATGGCCTGGTCCATCAGAACTGGTCATCATATAGTATTGTTGTTGAAGTATATAATGATCTCCTGGTCCTGCTCATTTCACTCAGCATCAGTTCGTGTAAGTCTCTCCAGGCCTTTCTGAAATCATCCTGTTGGTCATTTCTTACAGAACAGTAATATTCCATAATATTCATATACCACAATTTATTCAGCCATTCTCCAACTGATGGACATCCATTCAGTTTCCAGTTTCTAGCCACTACAAAAAGGGCTGCCACAAACATTCGTGCACATACAGGTCCCTTTCCCTTCTTTATAATCTCTTTGGGATATAATCCCAGTAGTAACACTGCTGGATCAAAGGGTATGCACAGTTTGATAACTTTTTGAGCATAGTTCCAAACTACTCTCCAAAATGGTTGGATTCGTTCACAACTCCACCAACAATGCATCAATGTCCCAGTTTTCCCGCATCCCCTCCAACAATCATCATTATTTTTTCCTGTCATTTTAGCCAATCTGACAGGTGTGTAGTGGTATCTTAGAGTTGTCTTAATTTGCATTTCTCTGATTAATAATGACTTGGAGCATCTTTTCATATGACTAGAAATAGTTTCAATTTCTTCATCTGAGAATTGTCTGTTCATATCCTTTGACCATTTTTCAATTGGAGAATGGCTTGATTTTTTATAAATTAGAGTTAATTCTCTATATATTTTGGAAATGAGGCCTTTATCAGAACCTTTGACTGTAAAAATATTTTCCCAGTTTATTGCTTCCCTTAAGAAGTCTTTTTAAAAAAAATAATTAAAAAAACTTTTTTAGACAATTGCAGTTAAGTGACTTGCCCAGAGTTACACAGTTAGGAAGTTTTAAGTGTTTGAGGCTGCATTTGAACTCAAGGCCTTTTGGCTGTGATTCCCTCATATACCTCTTTGTTTTTCATATTTGAATGTTTCCCTTGGTTTCTGTGTCATATAGCTGCCCCTCCTAAGTAGTCTTTTTTTCTTTTTTTGCTGAGACAATTGGGGTTAAGTGACTTACCCAGGGTCACGCAGTTAGGAAGTGTTAAGTGTCTGAGACCAGAGTTGAACTCAGGTCCTCCTGACTTCAGGGCTGGCGATCTAACCACTGTGCCATTAAGCTGCCCCTCCCAAAAAGTCTTAAGGCTAAAAAGTAGAGCAAGAGGTAGAGTGCTGGATGTGGGACAGGAAGACTTGAATTCAATTCCTTCATCAGATACTACAAGGTGGGTGATTGGGCAAGTATTTCAACCTTTCTCAGTCTCCAAATGTGTATATGGGTAGCATCTACCTCACAGAACTGATGGGAAGATCATAGTCAAATGAAGATACTGTGTATAAAGCATTTTACAAACTTTAAGGGTTATATAAATATTAGCATTATTATCATTAAATAGTAGAAACTTATTTATGGTTTATTTTCATCCTTTTTTCTTACTCATTTGGGATTAATAGTTTTCAATAGTATTTTATTTTTCCAATTACAGGTAAAGATCGTTTTCAATATCCATTTTTGTAAGATTTTGAGTTCCAAATTTTCTTTTCTCCCTTCTCTCACCTCTCTCCCAAAATAGCAAGCAATCTGATATAGGATATATAGGTACATAGCAAAATAATGTTTTGGTCATGTATACTTATTGTGTATCTAAGTTATATTTTAATATATTTAACATCTACTGGTCATCCTGCCATCTAGGGGAGGGGGTGGGGGGGGGAAGAGGTGAAAAATTGGAACAAGAGGTTTGGCAATTGTTAATGCTGTAAAGTTACCCATGTATATATCCTGTAAATAAAAGGCTATTAAATAAAAAAAAAAAAAAAAAAAAAAAAGGATATATAGGTACAGTCATTTTAAACATAGTTAATAGTTTTCTTGAAACATGGTCACTTCTAATTTTGTCAGTTTGTCAAATATGCAATTTTTTTTTCTTTTAGTTTTCACAAAACTTTTGTGCCCCACCCTCAGGAAGATAATAGTAGCTCCAGTCAAAGCTGTTATCAGGATATCTATCTATCTATCTATCATTCATTCATTCATTTATTTATCTATCTACTTAACTATCTATTTATTGTTGACCCATTTGGGGTTAAGTGACTGAGTGACTTGCCTAGGGTCACACGGTTAGGAAGTGTTACGTGTCTGAGGCTAGATTTGAACTCAGGTCCTCCTGACTTCAGGGCTGGTGCTCTACCCACTGCACCAGCTAGCTACCCGGGATATTTATTAATACACAACCTGAGCAGATTGTCTATCCAGAGATAAGTCAAGCTCCTAATTTCACTGACCTTGTATGATCCTTAAGTTAATTATACAAACCAGAAAAAAGAGGCCATTCTGTTGGAGGGTCCTGAGGGTCCTGAGGGATCTTCAGATTAGTCCCTAGTACTGTCCACTTCAGAAAGATTGCCTTTTGTTTCGCAGACACCTTTCTGTCAAATGTCTGGCAGATATTTGAGGTCGCTTGCAAAGGGTAGATTCTCATTTGATAAGAACTCATTTCTAAAGAGTAACTTTGGTATTACAGAAACAGAAGCAATCCCCATTGTATATGGCATTGTTGCCAGAGACATCCTAGGCCTTGAAATGGCATAGATACTTGCAATGGAATGGAAATGGCTGGCACAAGATCAAGAGAACTATTTCTGACCTGGACTTATGTGACCTTCCTCTAGAAGTACCTGAGGAAGCCCAGAGCTGCCTTTCCATGCTGACTCTTAGATCTTCATCCAAGATCTTTCGGGCTATAAATCATCTCTGAACTAACTCACATATTCTTCAAGAATCTCACTGGAATATTTGGGAGTTTTGCTTGGGCTTCTGCTTCCAACAATGAGGGGGTCAGGAGAATGTTTACTATATGACTGTTCTTTTAAAGAGCATTGCTGCGGGATTTCTGACTCTTGGAACCTAGAAAGGGTGACAAGGCTGATACTTAAGGGTCAAGAAGTGCGCAATAGCAGGAAGAGAGGAGTACGTTCTGCTGGCAACTGACTGGAGAGGCTTAATTTTACCTCTGGGAGAGGTAGGATAAGCAGTAGATAGTGGATTCCTGAGGGGATTACTCTGGGAAAAGTTGAAATTTTATCTATTCCTCAAAGCCCAACTCAGGTGCTGCTTCCTCCAAGAAGTATTCTTGAATGCCCGGAAGGGGAATTCTTCCTCCTCACAGCTCTCCTCCTAATATGTGCCTGTCCTGTTCACTTCAAGTCATTTGTGCATTTACTGTCTCAAGGAGACATTTTTAGCTTCATGAAACTGCATAATCCTATTTGATAAAATCACCATCATTTCATTTCAGGAATTATGAGGATATTTGAACAAGATAGAAATAGAAACCTCATTTGAAAAAATTCATTAGTCTTGTCATTCCAGTGTCCTTAAAAGGGTCAGTAAAGAGAATAAATGGTGTTTGGTTTCCTGTCACAGGTGTGAATCACAACTCTGGCTTGTGAGGGAATTTTTACCACCAAAGACAATGCTTTCCATAGCAAAATTGCTCATAGCCACTTGGGTGGATGCCATGATCTCAAGGATCTTCACCATCCTGGTTATTTCTTTCAGCTTATAACTGTCCTTCCTAAAAATGTTGTACCCAGAATCCATTGTTGCAGTACCTCAGATGGGGTTCAACTGAGGAAGAGTACAATGAAACTGTCATTTTTCTAATGCTGGCTGCTTTCGCTCTTTAAAACAAATTTTTTTTCTTTTCCTTTTCTTCTCTTCCCCCCAGGAAGAGAAACTCCCAGGTTCACAAATTCTTTAACTAGTTTATAGGAAGTTATCTTAGTCATTAAAAAAAGTTTTTTGCTTTCTCCATTTTTCTTGTTTTTTTTTTTTTAATTTCTTGATGAAATGCATCTCCCCACTTTCTGCCAGAGACATGAACTTCAAATGCAAGATGAAACATACATTTTTTGGATATGATAAATGTGGGAATTATTTTGCTTGACTGTATTTATTATAAGGCTATAAAAAATTGTTGAATAGGAGGATGGGGGAGAGTACAAAGGGAGAGAAAATACATTCTTGTTAATCATAAAAAATAATAAAATTTGAATAAAAAACTGTTTTTAACTTGTTTTTAAAGTTTCACATATGCTCTATGTACATTTTAACAAGATGGTGACAAATTATTCTGCTTGTATCCCCTTTTTATCCTTTTTTTTTTTTTTTTTTTTTTGCTTCCAGTACATATATTTTAAAAATGGATGCTTTTTAGGAGGCCAAAATTATTACTACCCCTAGTCTTCCCTTGCAAGAAATATGAATTGTCCAATAAAATAAATTAATAATAGGCCATGTTTGAAAATGTCTTATCTTTTTCTTCATCTTTGTGTATTAGTGTACATACAGCTGTAAAACAGTATATTCGGAAATATTTTTTGTTTTGTTTTTGGACAAAATACCCTTTTATGCCTGCTCTAAGTTTTCTAGTATTCAGAGTACTGTAAGTCTGCTTTAAAAAAATATTTTTAATATATAGAATTATTTTTTAAGGATAGAGATTAGGAAGCAGAGTCAGATCCTCTTCAAAAATAGAAAGACTAGGGTGGATAAAACTAAACACTATTCAGAATGTGATAAATGCATGAAAGAATTCCAAAGAGATTTAAAGTGAGAGAGGGACCATTTCTAGCTGAAAAATTATGAAAAGCTTCATAGAAGAGATAACATCTGAAGCCACCATTAAAAAAAGAACTTTCTTCCAAAGCTGTGGTATGGTAGAGGGGTGCATCTCAAGCATGACATTTGCAAGGGATGTTTGGACTTGAGATAGTAGTCAGATATTCCAAGTTTTTGGATTTAGCAAGAATGTCAAAATTGTGTTTGAAAGGTGCCGTTCAAGTAAGTGTTTCCAGTTTTTTTATTATTTAAAATATGTTTTCCTTCCAACCCTTTTTGCCATTGTATATGTGCCTAGGTCTTTACACAATAGACAGAAAAGCTTTCCACAGCCATGCAAACACTGAGACCAGCTATATCTTTATTTCTTTATTTTACCTGACAAAAATTATAGAGCACGAAGGGCTTGTACCTACCTCTCTTTTCCCAGTATACATAACTTTCCTCAGGGATGACTCCAGGGATTAGGTCCCTTAGCAAGGGAAAATCAGTCAAGGATTGCTAAGAGATGTGACTTCTTCCCTTTTCTTCAAGGCCAACAAATGGCAGAAGGGAGAAACATCTGTAAAACTATACATTTCATTTATCTGTGGAACTTGTTATTTTTGGATCATAAGGCTTAGATGGAATCCTTATTCAGATATAAGTTGAATTAGGCCTCAGGGATCCCTTTCAACTCCAATATTATAAGATTCAAACAAAATTAGGCCATTGAATAGGGCTTAGGGCTAGAGTGGAACAATTTGTGTCCATTTGCATGCAATCTATTGTGGTTCTGGATGTGTAGGTGAGCTGACTCTTGTGTAATTGCACCTGCTGTTTAGCAAAAAACTGTTCCCTTCTTTAGAAATTCAGAAACTGGATGCAGATTGAGGAAGGAGAATACCACTGTGGAATAGCTTTCTATTTCTAGAACCATCCATTTGGACATCTTGAAAACCCAGAATGGCTGTGCTTTCTTTGTGGTGAGGAGAGAGTGCATTGAGTCAGGGATGACAATTACATTTTTTTCCTCTTAGCTTGTGTGCAAGAACAACTAAGTTTAGTTCCACAGATGCTTAAACTTGTAAAATTATAAATAGCAGATTGTTTTATTAATAAAAACTCTCTTCTCTCAAGGAGGGAGAAGGGAATGTACCCAAAATACACCTTTAAAGATTAATTTCCATTATTAACTCCTAACCACACATCTCATTACTTTAAGTCCAAACAATCAACAGAATATTAAATCAAACCCTGGTTTTGTGGTGTTTGCTGATTTTAAAGATGTAAATGTCCACAATAAAAATTTTACAATGTGCTGGTGATTTGAGCTGGCTCCATCATTCCTGATTAAGGATGATCTGTTGTAGATTCTTCCAGTCCCTTTACTTTTCTGAGAACCAGTTTCATTGTCCAGAAAATGAGTTAGACATTGAGATTCAAAAATCTGAAATTTTTCATGTAAGAACATGGATAAATTAAATTTGCAAATATTACAGCAACTTGAAAATAATGAATAAAAGAGGTTTCTTCCTTCATTCCCATTAACTTTAGCAGCTTTGATTAAACAGTTATATTTCAAAAACTCAATTACTTTCCCTTAATTCTGTTTCCTGATTTGCTAATTGGGAGGTGTGAAATCACCCCCAGATTGGGAAAGAAGCAGCCAGAACTCAGGTGGCCTACAAATAGTGTAGACAATCCATGCAAAATGGCTGATTGCAACATCTATTGCACTTCACAGGTGGGTGTTACATGATATTGAAATAGGGCTACAAAGTAGAGCACAGATCAGCTCATTTTATCAGAGGTGCTTAGTTTTCCTTTTGTTTCTAATAATCATTATAATAGTCAATATTTGTATAGAGCTTTAAGGGTTTGCAGAGCTCTTTACATATGATGTCATTTTATCTCAAAACAAGTTTCTATAAAATGGATGCTATTATAATCTCCATTTTCAGATGAAACTGAAACTTGGAGGCTATAACTTGCTCAGGGATCACATAGCTAGTAAATATCTGAAGTTGGGTTTGTTTTCTAGCCTCCAAGTCTAGTACTTTATTCACTAGGCCACCTACTAGGTCCTAGAATCCATTAATAGATTTCAGCATGAATGAGCTTGAATGAGAGAAAATTACATCTTTATATCAACATAACTGGTTTCCTTGGTAATCTTTTGTATTTTATCTTATACATTTACAACATTATTCAGAGGAGAGAAACACAGGTTTCACTAGGGTCCCGGAGGGCCCATCACCCAAAAAATTGCTAAGAACCTCTGGACTAGACTTTCATAGAATCATAGATAAGTAGAAAATAGGAAAAAAAAAAAAGTAAAGTCTAACTTGCTTCATTCTACAGGTGAGGAAATTGAGGTCCCTACAAGGAGAAGACACTGGCGAGAGGTAACAATAGTGGGTGATAGAGATAAGATTAGAACTCTAGTCTCTTGAATCTAAACGGATCCATGCCCAGCCATTGAAAAAAAACTGCTTTGGCCTTTGCATGATAGTGGGTTTTTATTTTATATACCATAAAATGCAATGCAAAGGCACAATGGTATATTGTTGGATTTTAGAGAAGTGAAGCATGATTGTAGGAACGATGAAGTATCTTTAGTTTCCATTGTTTTTTTCTAGGATGGGGTTATCAAGTCAGAGATCTAGAAAAATTATGACTTAGACTAAAGTAAGGACTAAGTAGGATTTGTATCGGAACATTGAACACTTATTGTGGCAGGGAGTGGGGAAGAAGCTGTCTTTCTCTTAAGTCCTCATGATTTCATTTATTCCTTAGGTGATCTTGAGCAGCTGGTTAGGATTAGCATTAAATTACAGCAGGTTCTCTTGCTGCTGTTGGGCAGGAAAGGCATTATCTTGGGGGGGGGGTAACTTTTCCTTTTAGAAATTGCCCAAGACAGATTGAGGTGCAATGGTAGCCTATAGCAATATGTTTGTGTGTGTGTGTGTGTGTGTGTGTGTGTGTGCACATTCATATGCATATATGTGTACTGGTAGAGTAGAAATGGAATGAAAGAGATGCTTCTTTCTGGTGCCCTCTCCATATATTATATTTAAGACAAATGGAGAGCAGTCATGTAGAGACTATGATCTTAAATAAAAATGGAACTTTTCTTGAGGAGGTTAATCTAACATCATGAATTTTCTGTGTTAACGTAAATGGTTTGTATATTTTTTTTCCACTGAATCACAGAGCGGTATGGGACAATAAAGCACTGACCATGGAATCAGCTCTTATTTTGTATCAGCTTTCTTATTTATTAGCTCTCACTTAACTCCCCATTCCCTATTTTCTTCTTTACTAAACTGTATATAATAATAGCCATCCTAGAACCCAGTGACTCTCTTAGTCATTTGAGCTATGACCTACTTGGAGGACTTGAACTCCATCCCTCCCAGGATTGCTTCAGCAGTCCAAGAACTGAAGCAGATTTTGGGAGCAGGAACTAAGATCAATTCTGTCTTCAACTCTTGGTTTAACTTTGTCAATTAACTATATAAACCCTCTTTTCTGCTGTGAGGGAGCAGGGCAGGACAATCAGTGCTTTTTATTGTATCCATTGTCCATTTGGGGCATTTAGGCTCAAGGTCTAAGGGGCAAACTACCTCCTCCCAAAGCCGCCTTCTCCCTAACCTCTCCACTCCAGCTTACTTTACTCATTGCTTAGCCTTTTGGTCCGTAAACTTTCTTACATATTTTGTAATCACTTTTATTGGTAGCTGATACTTCTCATAGGCCGAACTCACAATGAGTCAAAGTGGAGTGGGCACATTTCTTTCTCTTTACTGTAAATTTCAGGTAATTTACCATTTTCTCATCATCTTTGCTCTTTTGAGAATATCATCTTTCATACCATCTGCTCATACCAACCTGCCCCCCATCCTTGTTGCTTTCATTTGCCATCCTGACTTTAATATTGAATTTTGTCTTTTGTCTTTTGAATTCTATTCTCTGCCATCATCCCTGCAGACTTAAATATTCCTATTGCTAATCCTTAAGCAGAAGTCTGTGTGACTGCAGAATTCTTCTTTGAGGTTCTTCTTCACTTTAACATCCTTTTTCTGACCCCATTTCAGATCAATACCGTGACCATATCTTAGACAATACCATCTTCAAGAATTACATTACTAATAAGAACTATGTTTTAAATTCTATTTTTTGATTACATCTTATTTCATCTATCCCCCATATCCCATCTCCCTAAAATCTTTTTTGCCCTTATTTTCACATTCATTCCCTTGATCCATGCCAGTTCTCTTTTTTCTACTCTGTTTTTGCTTTCTTCTAGCTTAGGGCTTCTTAACCTGGAGTCCACAGACTTCAGGGGATTTGTGTACTTGGGTGAGAAAAATTACATTTTTATTTTCACTAACATCTAAAATTTAGGATTTCCCCCTACTATTTAAAAAGATTCTAAGAATACATAGGCTTCACCAAACTATCAAAAGTCAGTGAATCAATAAACAAGTTACTTTGTGTTATGAAATGTGCTAAGCACTGAGAATATAAAAAGAGACAGTCCTTGCCCATTCCAATAGACTTGGGATAGAATATGCAGTCTACATCCAGAGAAAGAACTATGGAGACTGGATGCGGATTGAAGCATAGTATTTTTATTTTTGGTCTATTTTCTTTCTTGTAATTTTTTTTCTTTTTGGTCTGATTTTTCTTGTACAACATAATAAATATGAAAGTATGTTTAAAAGATTTGCATGTATTTAACCTATATCAATCAGATTGCTTGCTGTCTTGGGGAGGGGGATTTAAGAGAGGGAAGAAGAATAATCTGTAACACAAAATCTTACAAAAATGAATGTTGATAACTATCTTTACATGTGTTTGGAAAATAAAATGCTATTGAAAATAAAAATAAAAAAACACAAAGATAGTCCCTGCCCTAAAGAAGTTCACAATCTAATGGGGGGGGAGGTAACAAACAAGCAAATATGCACAAATCATCTCCAGATAAAAGATTTTCCATGTCATGTCCAACTCTTCTTGACCCCATTTGGGGTTATTTTGGCAAAGGTAGTAGAGTGGCTTGCCATTTTCTCTTCTAGCTCATTTTACAGATTAAGAATTGAGGCATATCTGGTTAAGTGACTTGCCCAGGGCCACGCAACTAGTAAGTCTTTGAGGCTAGACTGGAATCTATAAAGATAAGTCGTCCTGATTCTAATTCTGGTTTCTATCTCCTATGCCAACAAACTACTGATAGATAAACTCCCTTATTTCCACTTGTCTTCAGTCCTGATCTACCTGGCACCTTAAACTTTTGTTCAAAATGGAACTTATTGTCTCTACCTAAAAATGACATTTATTTTTGTTTGTGGCACTTCTATTCACCTGCTTTCCCATGTTTAGAATCTTGAGTTATTTTTCATTCTTCCCTTTCCCTTGTTTCATATCCAGTTAGTTACAAGATCCCACAGAGACTGTTGATGTGACATCTTTCATATCCATTTCATCATTTTACCTTTTTGGGGTAATTTTCTAATTTTATTTTCTAATTATAGACTTACCTCAGCAGTCTAGACAGACTTGTGGTAGGAAGAGGGAAATGGACTCCAAAGAAAACTTGCAGCTAGTGAAAGTACAAAGTTTTACAGGGTATGAGAGCAGACTGGAATGGGCTAAACAAAACAAAACAAAACAAACAGACAAACAAAAAAAAAACAACCTCAAAACAAATGAGATTTATCTGGTAGGGATTTGCTGGTTTTGCCATTCTGGGATCCTAATGTTCTGTGCCTTTCATGATATTGATACCTTCTTTCACCTAGCCAAGGACCACATATGTGTTTGCCATTCGATTGACCAAATCTAACAGTGTAGATGAAAAAAACTGGGAGCCATTTGTGTTGGGTTCTGCATTTGTTATGGATGAGATGCCTCCCTAGAGATTCCTCCCTAGAGATAGCATTAGATTGATTGATGGTTGATGTCTTTGCTGAGGCTATTTGTTCCCTATGCATGAGTGCCTTTTTCTTCCTCTCCTCCTTAATGTGTTGAATTCTTATCTATACTTTAAAGCCTGACTCAAAAGACATCTTCTTAGGGAAACTTTCCTTCTTTTCCCCAATGTATTCCTCTCCCAAACCCCTTTATTATAGTACTTGATTTTATAACACTTTGAAAAAATCTTTAATATTAATTAATATCTTTGGTTTTTACAGTTGTCTTTGTTCTGAATGGATCTGTCCCTCTTCTATTTAAAGTTTTATTGCTTGCAACAAAATACTTTTTTAAAAATAAAGAAAAAATGAAGCATTTCATCAAAACTAACCAATGTATCTGTTGAGTCCAACAGCAAAAGAAATGTTCCCCAACTTTGAGAGAAATTCATCTAAGTGCTTCTAAAATTTAGTGTATTATGGTGATTTATATTGATGTTTTTGTCTTCCTACTAAAATAGATATTATAACTTAGAATCTGTGAACTAAAAAGAAATACTTTTATTATTTTATTTCAATAGAATTGGTTTCCATTGTAATTTTGTATATTTTATTTAATACAATAAAAACATTATCCTGAAAAGAGTCCTTAAATTTTCTTAGACATGTGCTAGATTGTAAATTCCACAGAAATCAGAATCAGTCTTATTTAAATTTGGGACCTCATTCCTCCCTTCTCCCTACCCCCTCACCTCTATTCTGGACTGACTACAGGAATTTTCTTATATGTTTGCTCTATTTATATTTTGTTTTGGTACCCTCTAAAAAGGCTATTAGGAGGATTTAATGAGAATTTATGCAAAATGATTTATACTATAAAATACCATAGAACTGAGTGGTTAATGCTGGTCATGATTCACCAAGGATGAAGAATTAAGAGAATCTTAATTTTGGATTTGTAATTATCCTGTGCTAATAGTAGTCTATATAAAAGAGAGATAGCATGAAATAGTACTGTCTTTGTGTTGATTGTTATAAATTTTTGTTTGTTTTATATTTTCTGTTTCCCTGGGGGGAAAAAATCTCAATTTCTAGATTATTGTAGCTAGTGGGTAAGCCCTCTTTTTTTTTTTTTTTTTTTTTTGATGAGACTGAGCACAAGAAGATGGTCATCTTCCTCATCAGTAGTCCTTGTCCAAACCCGATTCTTTCACTTTGGGAGGTTGGGTTGGGACAATGTGTGCTGGTAAATGTTTTAATATTTAGCTATATGGGGGGAGGAATATATGGAGGACACACTTAAATTTAATTTGCATTGTTAATATTCTCTCCATCACTTTCTCAAGTCCAGACAATCAACAGACCAATAAATCAAGTTCTGATTTGTAGGATTTGAAAATTTCAGAGTTTTATATACAATTAAAACTTGAGATTCTTTTCAAGTTGGTTCCGTTACATGGGGGAGAGGGGAAATCATACCTGTGCCTAAATTTACTAGCCTGATTAAATAAGAAGTCAATTCAAATGCTATCAATAAACAAGAATTTATAAGTACTTACTACTCCTGGGCACTGGGAAGAGAAATTCAGAAGCAAAACTGGTTTTTAAGGATTTTAAGGACCCTTTTTGTGTAACGAAGACAAAGATGGTGATAAGATGAGTGTTTTCCAGTTAGAGAAGTAATTCCCTAGTGTACATGTCACTTCATCATAGTGATATGTTCATTTTTAGTTTACTTAAAATCTATGAACTTCCTCCTTTCTTCTGCCTCTTGGATACTCTGATTTCCAACATAACTCAGCTCAAATATTTCTCTTAAGATGTGGCCTTTTAAAAAAATTAACTTATGGCCTTTCATGACCTTCATCACCCCCACCCCCCCATTCACCCAGCTAATATCTCTAAATTTTCTTTGTGTTTATTTTGTGTTAGAATCCTAGTGATAACTCAATGGAGTTGATAGAAACAATGCTTACACCTTTAATGTGTAATGCTTTACACATTAGAGCTCACACATTAGAGCTCACACCTTTAAGAGAGTTTACACATTAGAGCTCACACATTGGAATTCACACCTTCCATAATCCCATTCTTGGAGGAGGAAATGGTCTAGCCTACAGTGCCTGTTGGCAAGGGATCCATAGACTGGACCGGAACAGATTTCACCTCTTCAGGGGATATCTCTGTAGTCTCTACTGCATACAACTCTATTTTTCCTAATTGCAATCCCTTTCCCCCCTCTGATTGCCTTTTGGCTGATTGTGTAATCTCTTTCTTCCATCTGATTGCCTTTTGGCTGATTGATCACATCAGAGTCCTGACCTTCTAAAGACTCTCTGGGTGTAACCTCAGCTGCCATCAACTTTGTATCTCTTTGAATGCTTTATGTATACATGTTATCTTCCCCAATAGACTATGTATTCCTTTAGGATAGGCTGCTTCATTTTTGTCTTTGTATCCCTAAAACCTAGCACAAAACACTTGGAAGATAGTAGGGGTTTATTTTATGCTTGCTGATTGAATGTAGCAGTCAGTCTCAGGAATCCTAACCACTGCCTTTTGAAACCTCATGTGCCATTAATGACTTGAGTTCTCCTGTGTATATAAATTGTGATAACATGTTTAATTGGGGCGGTCAGCGTTCCCTTTTGGGACACTTAGTATCTTATGGATTCTTTTTATCTATCTCCCCTCTAGCCTTCCCATGGTTTGGCATGGACATTGGTGGAACACTGGTTAAATTGGTCTACTTTGAACCAAAAGACATTACAGCAGAGGAGGAGCAAGAGGAAGTGGAGAATTTGAAGAGCATAAGGAAGTACTTGACATCTAACACAGCTTATGGGAAAACTGGGATCCGAGATGTGCACCTGGAACTGAAGAACCTGACCATGTGTGGGCGTAAAGGCAACTTGCACTTCATCCGATTCCCCAGCTGCGCCATGCACAGGTTCATTCAGATGGGAAGTGAAAAAAACTTCTCCAGTCTTCACACAACCCTCTGTGCCACAGGAGGTGGGGCTTTCAAATTTGAAGAGGATTTTAGAATGGTATGTGGAGATTGCTTTTTTAAAAAAGAAAAATTTTTTTACCCTGAACTGTGATTTTACTGGTGTAGGGAATTGTTGGGGAGGGGGAAAAAAGCACTCTCTGAAAATGCAGGCAGGCCTTTTTGCTACTATTTTTAGAACTATTTGGCAGATTCTGGTTTTAGGGAATTTTCTCAGACATCCTGGAGAAATGGGTCACTTGTTCTGGGTCACACAGGCAGCCTATATCCAAGCTAGAATTAAAGTCAGTTCTTTCTGTCTCTTGAGGCCAGCTTTAGCTACCTCTGTCATTCATTCTTATTAAAAAAAACAAAAAAGAAAAAGTCATTAAGAGTTCTTGACATTTTATTAAAAATGTGAATGTAGTTCAATAAACTAGACTACTAATCAAATTAATCTTTTGCTTAAAAAAAGTGTGCTTTCAGAGTATATATTAATGATGTATTTCACACACATCATTGTACCTTATTAAAGGCAGCTGTTGTATGGGTTGAGGCCCTTAGGTCTTATGATGATCCCATTACAAGCTGCTAGAAGAAGGCCAAGTGAATCCCCCTAATTTCTCACAGGCTTATAGCATTCTAGAAACTGAGAGCACTTTTGGAGATTTAAGATCTTATTCATGAGTTCTTTACTTGGAGGTTATGAGCTTGGGTTTGAAAAAAATTTGGAAACTATGTTTTAATTTGACTGATTTCCTTTGTGTTCTTATATGTTTTGTTTTGTGCATTTAGAAATAATATTTAGAAAAAATAGGGGTCTTTAAGCTTTCCCAGAATGCTGTCAAAAGAATACATGATTCAAAAAAGGTTAGGAACACCTGTTCTAGTTAGGAACACCTGTTCTAGTCGCATTGCCTTCATGAGGAAACTGATGTTCAGAGGTCGTATAGCTCATAATTAAAAAGAATTAGGCCTAGAATGCAGGCATTCTGACTTCCAGACTTGTTCTTATTCTCATTACATTGTTTCATCCATGAATTTCATTCCTGCATTAAATTGAAATATTTAGAGTTATTTACAGGTCTACTTCTCTGTTGTTGGAATTCTTGAATAATACCTAATTCATTGTAAGTAGAAAGTTCCATGTTTCTGATTAGTAACCTAGACCAGGGGCAGACATTTTTAAAAAATTTTTTATATTATAGCTTTTTATTTACAAGTTATATGTATGGGTAATTTTTCAGCATTGACAATTGCCAAACCTTTTGTTCCAGTTTTTCCCCTCCTTCCCTCTACGCTCTTCCCCAGATGGCAGGTTGACCAATACATGTTAAATATATCAAAAAGTATAAGTTAAATACAATATATGTATGCATGTCCATACAGTTATTTTGCTGTACAAAAAGAATTGAACTTTGAAATAGTGTATAATTAACCTGTGTAAGAAATCAAAAATACAGGTGGACAGAAATAGAGGGATTGGGAATTCTATGTAGTGGTTCATACTCATTTCCCAGAGTTCTTTCCCTGGATGTAGCTGGTTCAATTCATTACTGTTCTATTGGAACTGATTTGGTTCATCTCATTGTTGAAGATGGCCATGTCCATCAGAATTGATCATCATATATAGTGTTGTTGTTGAAGTATATAATGATCTCCTGGTCCTGCTCATTTCATTCACCATCAGTTCACAGACATTTTTTTTTAAACAATCTGTAAGCTAAGAGGTTTTTATATTTTAAAATTTAATAAAACTCTATCTATCTATCTATCTATAAAATTCTTAGCCCTAGAGGCTGTACAAAAACAGCAGCAGGCAAGATTTGGCCCTCCAGGCTTCATTTGCTGATCCCTGATCCTGGATCAACATTTCTTTGCCCATCTGAATATAAAATGTTTTATTAAAGGAGAAGTTGTGTGGGACAAAGATATCCATAACTCTCCATTGGTTTAGCAATTTGAGGAACAATGAGGGCATTCTGAAAAGAATGTTAGGCTTGAAGGGGAATTTTCTGAGTTTGAATCTCTACAGTGCCACTTAATCTTTATGGGGTTTTGAACAAGTTAATTCATTTCCTTAAAGGTATTCCAGTTTCTTCATATGTTTATATTTAAAGTGAAGTATTTGGACTAAATAATTTCTAAGGTGTCTCTTAGTATTAAATTTATGACATGAGATAATTATCTTTCTGGGAATATAATTATATACTTTAACCTTGTATGCTGAAACCAATGTGCAAATAGATTCGGTTCCAAAACTTGGTAAATATGTTGTTTGGAACTCAATGTTACAAATACTGGTTAAACTTCCAAGCCTGTCCATGTCAGCATCTTTACTTAATCCAACATAGTATTGAGTAAATAAACTTTAATTGATACTAGCGGAAAGAATGCTGAGCTATGGAATCAAGGGACTGAAGACAATCAATGTTGTCTTATTAAACCAGTTATATTGCCTTGGGCAAGAGGAAATTTAACCTTTGTCCTAATTTCCTCATCTTCCTTATCATTACAGTAATAATTGGTCATGCTTTGTGCTGCCTCACCTCCATTGACTTTCTCTAGGATAAGATGGGAATAATAGCTAAGAAAGTGCTTTAAGAAGTAAAAGAACCATAGGAATGGACAAGATCCAAGAGTTAGGAAAGAGGCTGGGAAAATTCTAACTTATGTTGCATATCTTTTACTAGAAAAGCTAAAGCAGTGATCTGTCTTAAACTCAGTTTGCAAGTTTAAGTTGGCATCTTGAAGACCACTCACAGTTGTAATAAGCTAAGTCTTCAGTTATAGTATTCCAGTATTCATGCTTATAATAGGCAAGAATTCTGCTTATTTATATGTCTTAATCATTTAATGGCACTTAATACAGATCAGAAGAACCTGCTTTGGCATCTTGTCAAAAGCAATTTATTATCTTTCTTCTGATTAATTCTGACCTTTATTTGAAAGAGGGACTAGGGAATGGGCAGATTGTTGACAGGAAGTAGAAGCTAGTGAGGGAAGTTGTCCAAGGAGACTTTTGTTTGCTAAAAATGATTCATGGATTTATCAAGCCTGAGAATAGCTTTGGAGGCAGGCTGATAATAGAGCAAAGAATATGCTCTGGATTTGTTCAGGTGACCTAGTTCTGCCATTGACTCTCTATGAGATTTTGGGTATGATACTTTATCTTCTTGGGTATTCATTCTGTTTATTTGTAAGTAAAAGGAATGGGATGGATTGGATGTCTCTGTAGGTCTCTCCCTTCTCTTGTTTGAAGCAGTAATGATAAAAGTTGGCATGGAAGCTCTAAGTTCAAATTTTGTCTCTGACACATCAACTGGCTTTATGACTTTGGGGAAGACACCCCTCCCCCCATGAACACACCCACTAAGGCAACATTAAGACTTAAAATTGCAGAGGTGTCAACTTGCATTGGGACAGGAACTTTCTCATATGAGAGCTCTTTATATTAATGCCATCATAGGGTCTTATCCCTTCTATTGCTAATTCTCTGTGATGCTCTTCAAGAAGGTAAAATAAGAATGAAGAGTTGTCTAGCACTTGCCTGTAGAGAATGGTGGTATGTAACATCATCTTTATTTATAGAGAAATAATTCCATTTCTAAAGTTCCTTTTATGAGAGGTGATGGAGTCACAGGCTACTCTATTGATATTTGTGGAGAGGGGTTCATAGGCCATGTCTGAAGAAGTCATCTGAATTTAGATTATGGTTATATGGTACACAGAGCTCACCTGGTCCTTCCTTGGCTCCTTTGAGGTGATTTAGTATAGACAAAGCTTCTTAGTCTTACTCTCACTCTCAGGGCAGTGGCCTAGGGCTAACTGAGAAGAAATGAATCCTCTAGTGACAAGAACATTATTCTGAATGACTTAGGTCTCTCTTGGTCTGTCCCTTCTAGTGAGGAAGGTGCCTCTGAAATCTGCTATAGTTCTTTATCTGAGCAAGAGTCTCATTCACAAAGTCCTTGACAAATATTTTCAGCTGCCCGAAGCCCTCCCACTGTCTCCTGAAGAAGATTATTCCACTTTAGGAAAGCTCTAATTGTTGAGAAGTTTGCCCTCCTAGAGAGCTGATCCTTGCCTTTTTCATCTTGCACTGAGTTCTGCCTTCTGGGATTAAGTAGAACCCATATCTGATCTTTCTTCTGTCCAAAAACCTTCAGAAACTCTCTAGAGAACTAAATACAAATGCCTGTGAAGGCTTTTACCAATATGGCTTTCTAGGTAGCCTCCTAGTTTTACTATATTCCCTTTTGCAACCTGGATGTTCTAGGCCAGCTGGACTGCTCGCTGCTTGTCCTAGTCTCTAAAGCTCCTGGCTTGCCCATACCATTCTTTATGATTGGTTGGCTATCCCTTTGCATGTGTCTGCCTGTTGAAATCTTTCTCCTGAAATTACCCAAATTGTCCAAGATAAGACTCTCAGGACACAGTTTATATACTAGAAGTGTGAATAAGTCTGTTCTGATATTTGAATGCTAAGGAGGTTCACATACATAGTATGTTTAGAAAAGAGAAACATAACTCATTCTTCCCTGTAAAATATACTCCTTTGGGTTCTGTATGTTCAATCCTGGCTAGTATGAATGTCAACAGTGAAAGATTGGAGGGTCCTGTATCTTTTCTCTTTACTTACTAAATGAGATTTGTAATTATGAACTTTTTCAGAGTGTTGACTGTATAGGCAAATCATTTTTCCTGCCCATATATTCAACCACAATTAGATATTTTTTCTTTGCTCCTCTTCCCTTCCCTGCTTTCCTCCAAAAAAAAAGATCAACACCCAAGTCCAACAGGATTGGCACAGCATATTGCAAGACTGATGATACTAGTTAGGGGGCCTTAGGAGTTTCCCATTAAGCAAACAAAAAGATGGCTAAAACATGGTGGGGGAGTGAGTCCTAAGGAAGTAATTCTTCCTGTGCTCAATTATAATGAATGTGTTTTTTTTTTTTTTTTTTAAGATTTTGATACTTTCACATAGCTCACAGTCATTTCCTGATATTCTTCTCTTTTACTCTCTGTGATGAACCTTCTCTTGTAATAAAGAAAAACAATGAGCTTAGCAGAATAAATCAATTCAAGGACCCCTTAGACAGTGTAAACAATATTTTAAATCCATTACTTTTCCCCATCCCTTGCTCCCATCCCTGCCACACATATATGTGAAGAAGACTGGGGAGTATCAGGAAATCATCCCTTAAGAGGACCTCAGTCATTGTCATCTCTGAACTCATATTTTCTTGCTTAAAGAGTAAAAGCCAAAAATTTTTAATAGGAAAAAAATCATATTAGGAGTAGGGGGTTGGGTAACTGTACACCTAGGATGAAATCTGAATACCATAATAGCTGGCATTTATAGCAGCCACATGTTCATTGTTGAGCTTAATAATAAACTGGGGGGTGAGAAGTAGGTACTCCTGTTATCTGTATTTTCTAGGCCAGGAAGCTGAAGCAAAGTACAATTTAGTGACAGATCCAGGACTCCACAGCAGTTATATGTCCAAGACAGAATCCAGAGCATCTTAATTGCAAGGCCTATTTTCTTTCCGCTATGCCTTGCTACTTCCCAGAATGTTAATAAGCTTGAGACTGATATTTTCAAGAGCATTTGATTGAATCTTGGAGTTGTGTTGATCTGAGGGATGAAATAATACCAGTACTTCTTGTTGATTTCTAATGTCATGTGCTTGAATCTATATGTATTTAAAGCATCTTTTGCCTAAGGAGAAAGGGTGTAAGTAGCAGAAAAATCTGTCTTGCTAAATCAAAAGGAAAATGGGAGGCAGGGGAGGAGAAGAAACAAATAAAGTACCTAATGTGTGCCAGACACTATGCTAAATTCACTTGATCCTCATAACAATCCTGGGAGGTAGGTCTTCCTGAGCACTTGATTCATCTCTGAAGACTGCAGGACTCAGTGGTACTGTCTTGGTGACCTGGTTATTTAATTTCTCAGTGCCCCCACACAGCCCTCCAAGACTGTAAATTGCACAATAGTCACCAATTGTGACTACTACAACGTGTAGCGTTGTTAGTGTTTTTCTCACTTCAGGGAGGGGATCTCCTCCTCAGGAGCTCCTTATGCTGATGAAATAGCAGATCCAGACCAAAGAGGGGGTAGGTTTGATGGTAACCTGGGCTAGTGGACAGTGCCAAAGTGGGTCTAGGCTTCTGGGAAATGAGATTCTAGTCTGAATGCTTCCATTCATTCACTGTGTTACTTTGGGTAAATCAGTTACCTATTCTTAGATTAAATGAGAACTTATCCAAAGTCATCTGTCCCCCAAGGTCCTTTCCAGCTCTTGGTGATCCAGCATTCTTTCCACTGGCTTGACCTTTGTCTGTTTTTACTCCAATTTCAGATTTGAAAGCTTTTGGAATCTTTTTGTGTTAGGTTGTTAGGTTTCTGCTTTTAACAGGCAGCCTAGCTTGCTCAAAATGAGTATATCTTATGTTCCAAGGCCTTGGTTTTTAGTATTAATGTCATCATTAAATTCTTTATAGAAGTGCCCAAATCTCCTGTTTAGAAATAATAATTCCAAGGAAAAACTTGATTGAAGAAAGCTGTGTCTAGAATTCTTCATCCTTCCTCTCCTTTTCCTTCATCATGTTAAGTAGAACAATTTTTCACAAGTCATAGGTTAGACATTTCCCTAATTCACTAATTCCCTTCTGCAGAATTATTAGCTACATGGCTTTGCCACAACTAATAATAACCTCTCTCCCCTTCTCTACTGTCCACCATTTATTTTCTTCCAAGAGACAACATGAGCCAGGACTTGAATGCCCGGATATATCCTCTAAAAATATGCTATAGGGGCATGGATAGACTTGCCTTACTCAGTATCATCTGAGTTCTCATTGATTCTGGGATTTCAGATATTTCATGATTTGGTAATTCCCATTATTTAGATAAGTATCAAGATTATTCATAGAAAGCTAAGCCAAGAGAAAGAAAGTAAAAAAAATAAAAAAGAAAGATAAAATATAAAAACAAATAGAACAAAAGATTGGAAAAAGAATAAAAATAAAAAGAAAGACAAAATATTTTCTCATCTTTCAACTGAAAACCAAACCATGACATTTTAATTTATGGTCTGTCTCAGGTATAAGCAACTATAACGAAGAGACTAACTAACTGGAAAGTATAAAGACTTTCAAGGGAAAGACTTGGTAGAATTTCTCTTCATTCTTCTGATTACTTTCCCCTTTTTGATTATTTCACAAAGCAGTATTCTTTCCCCTCATTTAAAGACTCAAAACAAAAACAAAACACAAAACCCATAGACAGTGCATATTTATAATCTGATATATGTTCATTTCCAGGACCAAGATAAAGTCGTGGCCAAGGAAGGGAGGCAGGTAATTTGGATTGAAATTTCTAACTTAGGAGTCATGAGAAGGCTGGGGTACCTTCTATAGGGATATGGGATTCAATTGATGATTAGAAAGTGGCAAAAGGCCAAAGACAACATTGCCTGGACTAGTAGCAAGCGGAGGATTTGGTGTTCCAGGATGTTGACCAAGAGTTGCTAAAGGTCTAAGACCCAAGTCCCAGGGCTGAACCATAATAAATCTGTAGCCAGAGATAAAGAAATGGAAGCCCAGATCAGGAATAGGATTTGAATTCTGTTCCTCTTCTTTCATGGCTAGTTTTTTCTTTTTGTTCTGCCACTATATTACCAAATGATTTTTTTTTTTTTTTGATAGAAAGCAAGAGAGGTCAACCTATGAAATGGACAATAACGTTAATAATTGTGGGAAAAATTATATCATATTGATTATTTTGGTGAACAAAGAAGTTCTAATTAGGATCATAGAATTTGGAGCTGATTAGTCCAGTGCCTTATTTTATAAATAAAGTCCGTGTAACTGGTCATTTTGCCCAAGAGACTATTCATAATAATAATTATTATTATTACAGCTAGCATTTATATAATGCTTTAAGATTTGCAAAGTATTATACAGAATTAACTCATCTTTACAGTTTTGGAAGGTAAATACTATGTATTTTTTTTAATCACCCTTCTTTAACAGATGAGGAAATTATGTGTAAATTATTTTGAGATAAGATTTGAATTCAGGTCTTCCTGATTCCAGGCCCAGCACTTTGTATCATATTTTTATGATGGATTGCCCTAGTTTTTTTACAAAATGGTTTTGTGGGAGGGATCCACTTTTCTAATTTGAAGGCAAGGTTTATTTTTGCTCCTTTTTGTATTCCCAATGCTTATTTAGCACAATGCCTACCATATATCAGGCACTAAAATGATGACTGATTGAATATTGACTTTGGTTTACTCAGTACCAATTTACTAATGCTTCAGATATACAGTTAATTCTTCTGATACTTTTCTAATATTTGATACCATACTCTGTACCATGTGAAAGACACGAAGGCCCATCTCATTGATTTTGCATATTTTGCTAAGAAGTTAAAAAACCAAACTGATGCAGTTACAAATTATTATCAGCAAAATGTTTCTGCACTTATCTTCCTTTGAAAGAAACTTTAATTAGCTAGCAGTACATGATTGATTCTTAAGTGCAAAGTTCTGCAGTCCCAAGTTTTCAGGTGTTCCCTGAGGTCGAGATGGAATGGCAAATTCTCCTTCCCTCACCATTCCCTTTCAGAATCCCTCTTTTATATGAATATTCATTTTGGGTGCCTAATTGTCCATAGTGCCCTGATTCTCTCTGCTGAAACTGTTGTCCCCTTTCCATAGAGTATTTTTCCTGGACCTATGATAGTTCATCATATCCTGTCACATACAAAGTGTACCAAAAGTTCTCTGCATTATATTTAGCTTTGTACAAAAGAGCTCCATGCACACCCATTCCCCTCCCACACACTGTACATGGTAAGCTGCCTGAGGACAGGGACTGTCATTTTTTATCTTAGTATCATCAGTAACTAGCACAATAAAAGTCTGTTGCAGTGAATAAAGAAAAGATATTTTTAAGTCCAAAGGTACACAAAAGAGAAATGAAAATATTAGTCACTCCATAAAGCTTCCTTTAAAAGGTTGGATTATCCAGGAAGTACAGAGGCTTTTCCAAATTAATATATTATTTAATAAAAATGGTAGAGCACCAAATGCTCTACAGTTCAAACAGGAAGCATGCAAACAACTATATACACACTTACTATAGCTGTTTACCCAGTGTAAATGGGAGGTCATCTTAGAGGGAAGATTTTAGCATTAAGGGAAATAAAAGAACTTTTGTGGAACGTGGATTTAGGGTGAGCCTTCAAGGAAACCAGACTGAGTCTAAGGGAGCAAGAGAGTAAGGAAGAAAAAGAGGGAGGAAAAGAGGGAGAGGGAAAGGGGGAGAGAGAGAGAGAAAGCAGTTCAGGAATTGGAGAGAACTAGGACGAATTGGTGGAATGGGAAGTAAACATGGGAAGTTTTAGGATATTTTAAAGTAGTAAAATGAGTTACTTGAAAAATTATTCTACATTTTAAATTCTATACTAAATTTATGAGGTTTTCTTGATCTTTGAACTGAGATCGATTGACTTCATCTTATTTATACAGAACGAAGCATTACATTGCTAATTTTTGTAAGAAAACTTTACTGAAGTCTTTTGTACCACACTTGAAGCTGAAATGAAGAGATGTGAACTTGACGATAGACTATAGACAATAGTTGCTCAGAACTGGTTAAAAGAATAGAAACGGTGACTTCTTATTAATGATTTGTTAGCCTAATAGAAAAAGATGGCAAACCCAGTGTCTCAGAGGTCTGTTTTTGTTTTTTTGCTATTGAACATTTTGGATCAATTACTTCTCATGTTTTATCTTTCACTGTAATATATGTTGGGTAAATGCTTGTTGAATGAATGAAAGAATGAGTCAATCAATCCATTAGCCAATAATCCAATGCTAGAAGGATAGCTCACACTTTGGAGGAAAGAGTTGGGATTGAGAAAGATCTGAAAATTACTAACAAGATAAAATTCAACATAGATAAATAGAAACTGGAAAGTGGACAGAGGAAGTCAACCTAGACAGTAAGGGTACTCAATGTGCCATCCAATGATTGATGTAAGGAACTGGGGTCATTTAAGCAGGAAAGCAGAACACTTAAGAGGGTTATGTCTTGAAAGTGGGAGTAGACTTTTCCTGTTTGGTCCCAAAAGGCAGACCTGGGACAATTCATTGGAGACTCTGAGAAGTAGGTTTAGATTTAATTTAATAAAGGAAAAAAGCTTCCCATAATTTGAACTCTCCAAAAATGGAACAGGATGCTTCTAGGACAGAAGTGAGCCTATGGGCCATATAAGGCCTGTGAAATTATTTGCTAAGGCAACAGTAGGTGATAATGAGTTGAAAGCTAGTTACAGCAACTTCCCACTGCTTGAGTTCTGTAAGTTGATAATTTTGTATGGCTTCAAATGATGTTATAAATATCCAAGTGGCTCTTGATAGAGAAAAGGTTCCTTGCCCCTGCTCCAAGAGGAAGAATCAAGTGAGGTCTGAATGATTTGTTAGGGACCTTATTACAGAAGGGATTTTGTCTAAATAATTGAAGTCCCTTTGAACTCAGATTCTATGATTTATTTTAAAAATAGTTTAAGAGAAAGTAATGAAATTCCTATTCCTTTAGAATCAGTGTGTGTGTATGTATGTGTATACACACACTCATATGCAACCTGCTTTGATGTTTTAAATTTCTTTGCTTTGACTATTTATTTCCTAGTCTGCACTCAGGACCTTCACGAATGTGTCTCATGGCCTCTCTTTTGTTGACAGTGCTTGTCTTGGATATGGCCTTCACTATTATTTATTATCCCAGATTAATTTTTAAGCAGGTTAACCTATGATACCAGGAAAAGTTGATGAAATCGCTGTTTATTCAGCTAGAGCATGGACAAGAGGAGTTTTTAAAAGTGCTAACTCTTTACCACTCTCTGAGTCCTTTACACACTGGCCTTTGAACCATTTTGTTTATCATTCTGCCTGGCACAGTTCTCCCAGTCTCCATGAGAATTCCTCTATAAAGATGAGCTCTATATGTATGTTATATATTTACATGTATGAGTCCTCACTGATTGATTTTCTCACTTGAGCTTCCCAAAACTACTGGGAGGTAGTAGTTGGGTATAATTATTCTGATAAGAAATTGAAGGTTTGGTGAGCTGATGACTTATTTAGGGTCATACAGTTTTAGCTAAATGTGTATAAAGAGAAAAACAATGGACTTGGAGTTTGGTGATCGGGGAACCTGATTGGGTTCTATTTCCACTACCTACTTGCTCCATAATTGTGGGCCATTTTCCTCCTTTGTGAATTTGTCTTTTCTTATATCTAACAGATAGCTCTACTAAGTGATCTCTTAAGGGTCCTTAAGGCCTAATAGTTTATGTATGTGAGGTAATAATAGGTTTTTGACTAGATAAAACAAAACAAAACAAAATTCTTTCAGGGGAACATTTTTTCATCTTTTCTTGCTAGAGATCTAAGAAGATCTCTCAAGACCTTTCCTCTCCCCACAGGTAGGGAAGAACAGGGTAGGTGCTTTGTGATGGCTTTATACAGTCTTTCTGGAGGCCTTCTTGAAAAGATTGGCTGTGTTTGCAAAGAAAATATTTTCTCAGAATCATAGCATTCATAAAATCTTTGTGCTCTCTCCATGGGTAGGTCCTTAGAGCTCATCTGTCCTAACACCTATATTTCACAGCTGTAGACCCACAGAAATAACTCGATTTGTGTGATATAAGCTAGAAAGCAGTGAAGCTGGATGACCTGGTCATCTGCCTCTGGTGACTCCTGTGTTCTTATAACTTATCTCCCTGTTTTTATACAAAGCTATATTTATGTCTTATGCAGAGATTTTTGGTGGGGCCAAGAGGTCAGCAGTTTTTTCCCTTCAACTTTTTTTTTTTTTCCTCAGAAATGAATATGGTTTGATGTTATGGAGTAAGGTGCTAAGCCTACATTTTGGAAAGTTAAAATGTGATGAACTTGGGGGTCTGAGATATCTGGGTTCAAATTCTGCTCTAGCTTCTTAGTAGTTGCATGACATCAGAAATTATTTAGCCTCTCTGTAACTCAAGTTCCTCATTGGTAAAATGAGGAGGTTGGACTCAAGGACTTTTGGGGTCCCTTCTAATTACATAAGGGTGACATAATATAGATAGACTTTTTTTTGAATAATACATGCTAATTTAAACTATGAATTTAATCATATTTGGAGGCTACTGCTTTGTTTTTTTATTAAAGCTTTAAAAAATTTTCACAAGATATGCATGGATAATTTTTCAACATTAACTCTTTCAAAACTTTGTGTTCCAGTTTCCCCCCCACCCCTATCCCTTCCCCTAGATAGCAAGTAATTCAGTATATGTTAAATATGGTAAAATATATATTAAATTCAATATATGCATACATATTTGTACATTTATCAATACGGCACAAGAAAAATCAAATCAAATAGGAAAAAATGAGAAAGAAAATAAAATGCAAGCAAACAACAAGAGTGAAAATGCTATGTTGTGGTCCACACTCAATTTGCACAGTCCTCTCTCTGGGTTTAGATGGCTCTTTTCATCACAAGATCATTGGAACTAGT